>NW_026068106.1:2110447-2159578 GCF_014885135.2 Alexandromys fortis
CTCACATTTTCATGGCTGATCTTTGGCCAGTATGGGTCTGGGGAAACAGCTCAGTGATTAAGAACCCACGTTCAGTTCGCAGCATCCACATGGCAGTTCACAACTATCTGCAACTCTAGTTCCAGGGTATCCAGCTCTCCCCTGACCTCCATGGACACTGGCACACGTGCTGCATGTATGTATACTTGGGCTCACACACATAGACTCAGAATGAAATAAATGAATGGCAGCATTTAAAAACGGTTAATATAGATGTGAGGGACCACTCCATTCACATCAGGTAAAATCTGAGTGCAATTAAGTATTGTCTCATGTCACCTATATGGGTTATTTACATATATCTAAGTGCTCATCTTCAAATTTTTCAATATATTCTTAGAGATAAGGTTATATCATTTTCCACCTCCGTTCTACACTGCAGTTTTATATTTAGTAGACAATTGCCCCCAGAATAATCACAGATGGAACTAACGATTGTTAGGTGGTAATAATACGAATGAGAAAATTTGAAGAATCCTCAATGGTCTACATTAAGTTCAGAGCAATGTGACGGATATTGTCCAGTGATGTCTGATTTATTCTTTATGGACTCTATCTCACTAAAGAACTGAAAATTTTTAGACAAGAAAGATAAAGAAATGGAAAGCACTAAAGATCAGCAGAACAATGTCCTTTGTTTATGGCTAGAAACCAAATATGAGTGAGTACATCCCATGTTCCTCTTTTTGGGTCTGGCTTACCTCACTCAGGATAGTGTTTTCTATTTCCATCCATTTGTATGCAAACTTCAAGAAGTCCTTGTTTTTTACTGCTGAGTAGTACTCTAATATGTATATATTCCATACTTTCTTCATCCACTCTTCCAATAGCAATGAGTTTTTGATCCTATTGCACGAACTGGCTTTGTGGGAGCCTAGGCAGTTTGGATGCTCACCTTACTAGACCTGGATGGAGGTGGGTGGTCCTTGGACTTCCCATAGGGCAGGGAAACCTGATTGCTCTTTGGGCTGATGAGGGAGGGGGACTTGACTGGGGGAGGGGGAGGGAAATGGGAGGCGGTGGCAGGGAAGAGACAGAAATCTTTAATAAATAAATTTTAAAAATGTAAGAAAGCTTCCCTTCACAGTCTTGGGTCATTAGAGATAGAAACTCCTATAGCATTTAAAACTGAACCATTTACATCCATTTTAACATAATTACCTGCAATGGTAACCTGAGCAGAAGAGTCAAAGAAATCTCCTGTAATGGTGATGTCTGTTCTTCCACCAAGGCTCCCAACTTTTGGAAACACAGATTGGATTTCTGCAAGAGGTCATAAAAACGTAAGCTTCTAGATATGCACTATGATGTGCACTGGAAATAAGAGAAAACATCATAACATAATTCTTACACCGCAAGTCCAGCAGCAGTTGACGCTTTTCGAATTGTCATTTTAAATGTCCTTAATAATAAAAAGGACTATAAATATATAGTATAGATGACCAGTATTTATAAGCAAGGTCACTCACAGTATCAGCAAAAGTCTTTACACCCCTTATACTTTCTTATGAAATATGTCTCTTCCCATCGAGGGTTTGGTTTGACAATGGAGGACAATAGTTTACACCACATGGAAGAATCACTAATGGATGCACAGGGCAGAACTTTCGTTGCCCCAATCTTACTTCTTCCCCATGCTGCAGGCTTCAACCACAGGCACATGCGGATCACCCACACTGCTTTCAAGCCAAAGCCTCTACAGCAGTGGTTCTCAACCAGTGGGTCTCAGCCCCTTTGACGGGGCAGATCAGATATTCGCTTTATAATCCATAACAGTGGCAAAATTACAGTTATGGTGTAGTAATAAAATAATTTTATGATTGGGGTCACCACAACATTAGGAACTATATTAAAGGGTCACAGCATTAGAAAGGTTGAAAGTCACTATTCTATAGCAATACCCACAAGGATTTCATGTTATCCTTTCTTTAAAGATTTGGTTTAATTACGTGAGTGGGTGGGTGGCACTTGCAGATGCCAGAAGAGGGCATGAGACGATTTTGGAGCTGAGGTTATAGGTTGTTCCCAGTGTTGGTGCTGGGAACTTAACTTGGGTCTTCTGCAAGATCAGTGTGTGCTTTTAACCACTGAGCCATCCCTTCAGCCCCGTGTCCTTTCTTTAAATGCCCACAGTTTGAAGTTTGATTCTTTTCAGGGTGAAGAAGAGCTGTGATCTTTGATAAGTTAATTGTATATATGTGTGTATATATATGTATATAAGTTTACAATTATATACATATATAAACACTGTAATATACAGTAAACATATATTCAGAGCATGACATAAACTAAGTATATTTACTTAGGTCATGAATGCTTCTAAGTTCAAAAGAGGAATTTGTTTTTAAAAATTACTTTGCTCCTTGACATCTTCATGCATGAATAAGATGCATTCTAATAAATTACCTTCATCTCCCACCCTCTCAAGACCCTTCCATCACTACGAATCCTTTTCCCACATCTGAGTCTTTTTATTTTGTCTGGTGACCCACTGAGATTGGTCAACGGTGACTGTTCAGCCATAAGTTCAGTACTTTTCCCTGGAACTTGGTACACTCATCAGTGAGCCCAAAACCCAAGACAAGGACTCCCCCTCTTCCAGAATCTTTCAGTTTCCAATAGTTAAACAGAGAGGGATAAGAACTCATGACACCATCTTCCGCCATAACTGATGGCTAATGGGCCATCCTGGCTGTGCGGATGCAGGTTCAGTGCAGGTTAACTGCAGCTGCTGTGAGTTCAGGAATGCAGTGACTGCATCATGCCTGAAGGTGGCATCTTATGCCTCCCCTCCCTGTCTGGCTCCTACATACTTTCTGTCCTCTCTCCCACGGTGTTTCTCCAGTCTTACAGGAAGTGTGTTATTTATTTAAGGAAGTGTCTTATTTAGAGGTGAGCACTCAGTTATAGCTTATCCTCCACATCTGGAGCAGCTGCAGATGTGCCTTCACTATTGTTCACCGGAAATCTGGAGCAGCTGCAGGTCTCTGTGCTCACTATTGTTCACCAGAAGAAAAGGGTTTCCTGGCCTTTTAGGACAGCTGTGGTAGCACAATCTTTTTTGACATTCATAGTGGCTACTCGATTGCACTAGGAAGATAGAGACGAATTTGGAGTAGTTCCTTTCTTCAAGTCAGTGACTATGGTAAGGAAGTGCATGTATGAGGAATCTAATTACAGTACTTCAGGTCAGCTAAATTAGAGAGGCTCTGAGGCAGAGAAAGGCTCAGGAGAGACTGGGGTTACCGAGGAGAGAATAAACTTTCTGGGAATGATATCTGAACTGATGAGTTTAAACTCACCAAGGAAAGCTAAGCATACAGGTGTACATCTAGGTATAGCCCTGGAACCGGGAAGGTTGAAACCAGGGTCTAACAAAGTCAACACTGGCTTAGGTTATATATTAAGACTCTGATTCAGGAATAAAATGAAAAAATATATATAATTGACCACATAAAAGGGAGAGGGGATATTAAAACAAGTAATAGCCAGGATAGGAAAAAGGTTGTACAATGCATATAGTGTAGTTAGAATAGGTAGAGAGGTGGAAGTGAGGCAAGGGGGAGGAAGTGGAGAACAGGGAGCTGGAGAAGCACAGAAGGTAGATGAAGGCAGACTCCTGGGCTGTTTCTCACTGAAGATGATAATCCTTTAGAGCAATGTTTCTCGACCTGTGGGATGGTGGCCCCAATGGGGACTGAGTGACCCTTTCATGGGAACTGCCTAAGACCATCCTGCATGTAAGATATTTGAATTACAATTCATAACAGTAGAAAAATTCCAGTTATAAAGTAGCAATGAAAATAATTTTATGATGGGGAGGGGTCACCACAGCATGATGAAATCCTTTAGAAGGTCACAGCATTAGGGAAGTTGAGAACCACTGCTGTATAGGGTGTGCATGGTGAGGAAGAGGCAAGTGGGTGCTTGGTATAGAGACTCCTGGCAAATGGGTAGAACATGGACTGCAGAGGATAAATGTCAAGTCGGAGCCCTTAGAGATCATGAGAGCACGCTATTCAGGAGATTATGGGGCCCATAATGGCTCAGTGATTATACAGATAAAATAGATGTGCAAGCCAAGTGTAATGGCACAATCTTTTAATCCCAGAACTTGGGAGGCAGAGGCAAGCAGATATCTGAGTTCGAAGACAGCCTAATCTACAAACCAAGTTCCAGGACAGCCAGAGCTACACAGAGAATCTGTCTCGTAACTCAAATAAAATAAAATAAAATAAAATAAAATAAAATAAATAAAAAGTAGACATGCCATATTTAAGAAGCATATGAGAAACAAAATGAAAGAATTTGTGATTCTGTGAGCACGATCATAAAAAGGACAGAGAATTTTGAGTGAGTTCAAATCCTCTTCCTCACCAGCTACTTTAGACAATCTTTAGAGTTAAAAGGAAAAGCACCACATCATTCATTTCACAGATACTCAATCCAGGCTCAGCAACTCAGGGGCTTAACCACACTGGACTAGTTACCAAGTACTAGCCTGCAGAGGCTCAGCCCCAGACTCTACGGATTGTCCATATCCCCAGGGATGCCACTACTATGAAAATGCTTGTGCCTCTGAGTCTTCAGCCCAGGAAGTGTATGATAATGGATATTGTCAGCCTACCCCTCCAGCACGGCAGGGCTCTATAATCAGAGCAGAGTCGTGAAAGCCTGAGTTAAGGTACCAAAGACAGCATGCCTCCTGAAGGGTGTTGGTTAAGTGCATGAGGTTTTTCACCAGTTTGAAAGGACCTTTGGAAAAGTAGCATTCCCTCTTAATCTGTTTTCTCCATAGAAAATTAATGGTGATGTACCCTATCTTTTAGATAAAAGAAATGAATATTGAAGCTATATGCCAAACACTCAATAAGAGATTGATCATCTTGTTGCTCCTGTTACTGTGCATTCATCGGTATGGGTGTTTCTTCACAGCAGCTCTCGAACATACTAGACAAGACACGCCAGGGTCAGAATTTAGTTCCAGCAGCATCGTCTGTCCAGAGAATGAATGGCATTTGTCCAACCATCTATGAGATGATAGCTTTCTCATTTGGAGAGGCAGATTTTTGTTGCTTCTGAAATCTGAACCTCCCGCAGACTCGTTTTCAGTGGGTTTGTCATTGTATTAAAACCTACACACTGTGTGCACTCTTTAAATAACCAAGTGCCTACTGCTGAACTGAGTTCACAATTTCATGCAAGTTTCCAATTTCAGTGTTCTTCTTTCAGTACCAGGGTTTGACCATCAGAGGGCAACACCACAGCTTAGCATCAGAATAGGCAAGTTATAAAGCATTGGAAGAATGCATAAATTCAGAGATGGGCGCTAGAATGACCAGAAAGACATCCTGTTAAATTTTTTAACCACCACCTTTATTCTGTTCTTTTTTTTTTTTTTAGAACACAGAGGACGACATGACTATTGTTTATTTCATTCTGTCTATATCCATAGACTTCGCATAGACATCTACGATTGAGCCTCTTTGGATGCAGCGCTTGACAAGACATCTACCCACAACAGTTCACATCTATATCAGTAGTCCCATAGACTGCACTGGTGCTGAAAACTTCTTGTCATGTCTGTAAGGATGTATCACAGTACACACCACACATATCTGTGGTGTTGCTGGTGCATATAAACCTACTATGCTGCCATTGGGGGAGGATGAACGAATGGAATGGGAAGTGAAATAACTGCAACTTGCTACACAAATTATTAAACTGTCATACAATAACACAGTGTTAAAATGCAATAAAAAGCCTAACACAAACATGTACAATCTAGATTTAATAATAGTTCATTTAAATTGCATTGATCTGCTTATTATATTATACTATTCCTATACTTTTTTATGCTGTTGATGGTTATTATTCTTGCTTATAAAATAAAGAGCTCCTTGTAAAACAGTGTGCTTCATTACAGTGGCACCAGCTTCATGCATGTCATGTTTTCCTCATCTCCTACTTGCATGAAGTAGGCACAATGCATAGTTAAGCTGCAGCATCTGCATTTGATTTTTGTTGTTGTTGTTGTTTTGTTTTGGTTTTTGGTTTTTCGAGACAGGGTTTCTCTGTGGTTTTGGGGCCTGTCCTGGAACTAGCTCTGTAGACCAGGCTGGTCTCGAACTCACAAAGATCTGCCTGCCACTGCCTCCCGAGTGCTGGGATTAAAGGCGTGCGCCACCAACGCCCGGCCCAGCATCTGCATTTGTGTGCAGGAAAGCTATGAGGAAAACATGGTAACAAAAGCACCTAATGATGCTTCCTCAGAACATCAATAAACAAAGCAGGACTGTAAATACCAGCTGACACAGACTCAAGCAACTTCATTTCAACCTGAATCAAGATGTTATGTTAATGGCCAAAGAAAAACTGCCATAGGAAAAAAAAAAAAAAAGGAGAGTCTAACATTGGGTGAAGAAGACAGGATGAAGGGACAGAGTACCTGAGTGTGTCTGGTATAGGAACAGGTCCTGTTTAGCACTGATCAGCCAGGCTTCCTTGTGCACCATCGACCTTCAAAGGAAAATGAAGGCTTTTGGTAAAATGTCACCTACTGTTGCATTTTCTAAAAAAACTGACTGCTTGAAAGGAAGTTCACAGAATAACCTCCAATAAATTTAACAGTTTGGACACCAGCTGCCTTTGATAATGAGAAAACAGTATCAATGGATACAAACTCTTCTCATAGATAAAATGGTTGTATGGGAATAATCTCTCTTTTTTAGAACGTTAGAAGCATTAAAGGCAACAGCAAACGTGAATGGACCTGATACTGAGATAACGTACACTAGATAGATACAGTAGATTCCTACACTGGATAAATAGATACAGTAGAGCTCTACAATACAGTAGATCACTTTCAAGCTGAGAAGAAAGAGAAAGCAAATCCAAACTTTGAGTTATATACCCTTGTGTAGTTGTTAATATAAACACAATAAAATTAATTAATAAGAAACAATGCACTTTCAAGGGCAAAAACATCTAGCAGAACAAGAATAAAGGTGCACATAGAAATCCCGAATCCTAATTTATCTGAGTCTCCAAAGAATGATGAAATATGAACTCTTTATGTCTTGAACAAGGCAACGCCTATAAAGACACAATGAGTCTCAGCAAAACTGCATCCCACAACACATGTGAGCGCTACATCAGCATTCTCCTTTGACTTAAGGACTAGTCCTTAAAATTCTGTACCGTCCCTGTACTGAAACATTTGTGATGCCCATAGGTAAGACAGAGCACAATGCTCACTCAAGTGAAGGAAACCAAGGAGATGTAGGACACTTTCTATATTCTATTGGTGTACAATTGGAAAGACGAGAGTAGTATACAGGATGTTACGCATAATACAAGACAGACAGATTTGTCTGCCCCAGTTACTTACCTCCCTTTGTTAAATACTGAGAAACTAACATTTTGGGAACCTGAAACACAAGGAAATAACTATGAATACAGGTCTACACATGAATCTCCTAGGCCAGGATATTGCTACCCTAGGCTTAATGCTCCTACATCATCATTACTGTCCAAGCCTGGAATTTCTTTTATGTTGCCCAAGAAAAGATCTCATGGACTTTCATGACAAAATGGACACATGTAAGTCAAATAAAGCCCAGGGCTTAGACTGAGATGAAGCATGATTTAAATCCTAACATACTAGTGGACATTGTCTATATAATCGCTTGTAAAGTAAAATCACTGATTATGACAAATAAATCGGTTGATAAGGAAGTTGTTTGGTGTAGTGTTTTTTAAAGTTATTTTTGTAGCAATTATTATTATCATGATTCTATCTGAAGAATATTTTTCACATTTCTGGATTATCAAGAAAGAAATGGATGAGTCTTTTAAATAATTAGCTCTAAAACAGACCAATGTAGTCGCCTTCCACACGGCACTGCACAGTTCCAAGGCCATGTTCCTCCTGGATGGGAAAACTGAGAAAAACATATTGAAGTAAGAATAACCAGGAAATTTCTTAGAATACCAAACTATTTAAGAAAACAATATATAGAAGTCAAATTAGCCAGAGAAACTGAAGCATATTGAAGGCATAGTAAGGTCATGGTCAAATACTTATGATAATACTAACTAGAGTTGTCAACATATAAGTCACATGCCAAATGCAGAGTGTGGGAATCAAGACTTAACTTACTCCTAATTTCTAGGGATTTTTTTCCAAAATCTATTTTATGATGAGTAAAATAAAATCTATCAAAGATAAGAGTTAAAAACAGACAATTTCATGCAAATGAATTGAAGACATTAGGGAAAAAAAACTATAGAATAGACTGTGGCTTCACTAAATACTCAGCCCAAGAAGCCAGGCCATAGCACACAATTCTTATAATAACCACAAAGGAAAATTAATCCACCTGGTTGAAATCAAAGTAAACATCTAGTCAAATTGTGGCTATATGACCTAGAGCATGTAGACAATGTTTTTTAAAATATGTCATAATGGGACTTTGTGTGGGCAAGGCTAGTCAAACCTAGCTCTGGCTTTTATTAAGAGGGCCTGTCTCTTTGAACAGGAAGGGTGAGAAATAGATCTATTATAATTCCACACACCAAACTTGAAACTACATGTATGCACATGTAAAGACTCATATATACATTCCCCATACACATGAAAACATGCATACACAACATGAACATCACAAGCGTTTTAAAAGGGAGTAAAGGATAACACGTTTCAGGTAAAGCATTCCTGGTCATTATAGTCACAGTGATTAGGACATGGATTATGGATGCTAGTTAGTCACACAGGGATACAGGCTCAACTCTGCTGCTTGCTCTCTGAAATCCTGTGTGCTCTGAAAAAAAAATAATCATATGCACGTATCACACGATGATTGACTAACTTCAGTGCAGAGCACTGGACAAGCCTTGGCACGGGCCTGTGCCTTTAATAAACAGGGCCTAGCCGGGCGATGGTGGCGCAAGCCTTTAATCCCAGCACTCGGGAGGCAGAAGCAGGCGGATCTCTGTGAGTTTGAGACCAGCCTGGTCTACAGAGCTAGTTCCAGGACAGGCTCCAAAGCCACAGAGAAACCCTGTCTCAAAAAAAATAAAAAATAAATAAAATAAATAAACAGGGCCTACCTGTTTTCACAAAAGGTTTTAGATTCTGATCTAATTTTTATTTTCAACTGATTCCCAATTCTTTCATCTTTTCCAGTGACTTTAAAGATAAGACAGCTAACTGTTGCACTTGACTTACATTTTTAAAAAGATCAGTCTATGCTTTTGAGGATGTGCTGTGGAAGAAAAGGGAAGAACACTTGTTCACAAGGAAACAGTAACAACAAAAACAACTCACCAGCTTCCTGTCTGCTTATTGACAACAGAACAAGGAGTAAGCCATTTGTCTTTGCCAGCTTCCAGGATCAATGGGCTGGATTGGAGGGCAGAAAAGAAAAACAAAGACAAAAAATAATAGCTTAGTGTTCCCAGTAAACACAGCTGCCAAAAGACTGAATGCTGTGAACTTTCTCCTCTAAGCCTAACCAGAACCACTGCAGGGGACTAGGTGAAGATGGTAACTTTCCTCCCGGGGACAGTAGAGGTACCCTTAGGGCCTATGCTTCCATCACTGCTAATGGAGTTTTATCCCAAATTTCCCCTCATCTCCATGATGGCAATGCTTTGTCTGCACAGTTATTGAGCATGTGCCCTCATTGTCTCCTTTTAAAAGCTGAACCCCAAATTAAGGCTGAGATAGATCCAAGCAGTGAAAATGGCACATTAGCTAAGGGTGTTCTTGGACTTTCTGTTCCCAGTAGAGTCATTTTTTTTATTAAAAGAAGTAAAAAAAAAAAAAGAAGTTAAGCATTTCTTAATGCTAAAAATAGAGTACAGAATGAAAAAGATAGAGAAGCAATAGGAAACGCCTCTAAGACCTTTAGGGGTGAAGAAAAAATTAGACACACAATATAGACAGCATGCAATTGGGTAAATAATGAGGAAATGGTTCTTCTGATTTATAAATCATCACTATGATTGCTGAGTTTGTTGGGTGACAGCAGCTGTCTAGAGTGCCCCATGAACTCTGGTCTTCTCCCCAGCACAGATGATTTCATAGTAATGTTTTATACTATATGCAAACATATATCCTGGCAGCAGTTTTCCCTCCCTCCTCTTCTCCCCACCACCCCACCACCCTTTGTTCCCACCCTGCAATTCACTCCTCCTCTGTTTCTTTTTAGGAGGTGACAGGTCTCCCATGAGTATCAGCAAAACATGCACACTAAGGTCCAGTAAGACTAAGCACCTCCCCGTGTATTAATGGTGTAGGAGTTCCTTTTGGTTGTGTGTTGCTTTCATTTCTTAATGAATAAAGAAACTTCCTTGGCCTGGTTGATAGGGCAGAACTTAGGTAGGCGGGGAAGAAAGGCAGAGTGGAGGAGAGCTGCCATGGAGCAGCTGCAGATGGATGCTAGGAATTTTACCTGATAAGCCACTGCCATGTGGCAATACACAGATTAATAGAAATAGGTTAAATTAAGGTGTAAGAATTAGCCAATAAGGCTTTGTGGGACCTAGGCGGTTTGGATGCTCACCTTACTAGACCTGGATGGAGGTGGGTGGTCCTTGGACTTCCCACAGGGCAGGGAACCCTGATTGCTTTTTGGGCTGACGAGGGAGGGGGACTTGATTGGGGGAGGGGGAGGGAAATGGGAGGCGGCGGTGGGGAAGAGACAGAAATCTTTAATAAATAAATATATAAATAAAAAAGAATTAGCCAATAAGAAACTAGAGCTAGTGGGTCAAGCAGTGATTTAATTAATACAGTTTCTGTGTGGACATTTCAGGGCTCAGCTAGCTGGGCAGCCAGGATGAACAAGCAGCCCCTCCTTGCAACATATTAAGGCTTGGCAAGGTGACCCAATATGAGTAGTATGGTCCCAAAAGCCATCAAAAGAGTAGGAGACTGTTGTCTGAGCTTTCTGTCCTGCCTGGATCCTGCAGTCGTTAGGTCCCAAAAAAAATCACACAGAGGTCTACATTAGTTATAAACTGATTGGCCCATTAGCTCAGGCTTCTTATTAACTCTTATAACTTATATTAATCCATTATTTGGGTACCTTGTGCCCTCATTTTTGTTGAATTCTAGGAAGTCTTTAACTACTTTCTTTATTTCTTCCTTGACCCAGTGTTAACTCCATAGAGAGTTAAGTTTCTATGAGTTTGTCAGCTTTCTGTTGTTTCTGTGGTTGAAATCCAGCTTTAATCCATGGTGGTCTGATATGACATAGGTGGTTATTTCAGTTTTTTGTATCTCTTGAGACTTATTTTGTGACTGAGTATAAGGTCAGTTTTGAAGAAGTTTCCATGTGGTATTGAGAAGAAGGCATATTCTTTTGTGTTTGAGTAAAATGTTCTGTAGATGTCTGCTAAGTCTACTTGAGTCATACATCTGTTCTGTTATTTCTCTGCTAGATTTCTGTCTGGATGACCTGCCCTTTGCTGAGAGTCGGGTGTTAAATTCTCCCACTATTATTGTGTGGGGATCTATATGTGATTTAAGCTTTAGTAATGTCTCACAAATTTGGGTACCCTTACAATTGGAACATAAATGTTCAGAAATGAAACATCATCTTTGTGGATTTTTCCTGATGAATATGAAATATCCTTCTCCATCTCTTTTGATAAATTTTGGTTGGAAGTATATTTTGTTACCTATTAGGATAGCTACACCAGCTTGCTTCTTAGGTCCATTTGATTAGAAAATCTTTTTCCAATCTCTTACCCTGAGGTAATGTCTATCTTTGATGTGAAGGTGTGTTTCTTACATACAGCAGAAAAATGGGTCCTGCTTTCACACTCGTTATGTTACCCTGTGTCTTGTCTTTTTATTGGTGAATTGAGTTCATTGATATTGAGGGATATTAATGACCATTGATCGCTGATTTCTGTTATCCTGTTGTTTGTGGTGGTAGTGTGTGTGTGTGTTTGTGTCTCTGTGTGTGTGTTTGTGTCTGTGTGTGTATCTGTGTGTCTCTGTGTTTCTGTGTTTGTATGTTTCCCTTCTTTGGGTTTTGCTCATGTGAGATTACCTATTGCCTGTGTTTTTGTGGGTGTAGTTAACTTCCTGGGATTGGAGTTTTCCTTCTAGTACCTTCTGTAAGACTAAGTTTGTGGATAGATTTTTTTTTTAAAAAAAAATTTGACTTTGTCATGAAATACCTTGTTTTTGCCATCTATGGTGATTTGACAGACAGTTTTGTTGGGTATATAATCTGGGCTAGCATCAGTAGTCCCTTACAGCCTGCAAGGTATCAGTCCAGGTCCTTCTGGATTTCAGAGTCACCACTAAAAAGTCAGGTGTGATTCTAATAGGCCTGCTTTTTATGTTACTTGGCCTTTTCCCTCTGCCACTTTTAGTATTCTTTTTTGTTCTATATGTTTAGAGTTTTGATTATTATATGACAAAAAGGATTTTCTTTTCTAATTCAATCTATTTGGAGTTCTGTAAGCTTCTTATACTTTCATAAGCATGTCTCTCTTCAGGTTGGGAAATTTTTCTTCTATTATTTTGTTTAATATGTTTTCTGGTTTTTTGAGAAGTGTTTCTTCTTCTTGTATTCCTGTTATTCTTATATCTGGTCTTTTCACAGTGTCACAGATTTGCTGGATGTTTTGTGTTACAAATTTTTTAGAATTAACATTTTCTTTGACTTTTGAATCTATTTCTTCTGTTATGTCTTCAATGCCTGAGATTCTTTTTTCCATCTCTGGTATTCTGTTGGTGATGCTTGTATCTATAGTTCCTGTTCACTTACCCAGATTTTCCATTTTCCAGAATTCCCCTCACTTGTGTTTTATTGATTGCTTTTATTTCCATTTTCAGATCTTGGCAGTTTCTTTATTTGTTTGTTTTTGTCTTTTTTTAAATTTATTTATTATTTTATTGATTTTATTGAGTTATACATTTTTCTCTACTCCCCTCCCTGCCTCTCCTCTACCCTTCAACTTTCTTCCATGGTCCCCATGCTCTGCTTTGGCTGTTTTTTTTTTTATGAATTTATTGATTTCTTCCAATTTTTGTTTATCTTTCCCTCAATTTCTTTAAGGGATTTCTTCATTTCTTTCAGGACCTCTATCATCTTTATAAATTCACTTTTAAGAATATTTTCTTTATTTTTGTTTTATACAGGGTTTCTGTGTGTAACAGCTCTGGCTATCCTGGAACTTCTCTATAGACCAGGCTGGCATCGAACTCACAGAGATCCACCTGCCTTTGCCTCCCAAGAACTGGAATTATGGGCACATATCACCACTATGATTGTTTTCTTGTGCTTCAGCTGTGTTGAATTGTTCAGGTCTTGCTTTTGTGGATGGCAGGGCTCTGGAGATGCCATAGTGTCTTTTCTGTTATTGATTGTGTTCTTACACTGGCGTTTAGACATTTGCATTTGGGATGATTGGTGTTGATTCCTGCATTCGTCTTTGTTGTATGTGTGTTTTGTTCCATGATTTCTCTTTCCTCTCTGGTCTTCTGGCCTCTGGTTCAGCCAAAGTCTTCTTGCAAAGTTGTAGATCAGGAGATGAAATTCAGGGGAAGGGTGAGTCTATGGTCCCTAGATCTGATCTAGCCTCTGGGATCCCTAGGACCAGCCTGGCCTCCAGTATAGGTGCTGGGACTGGGCACTCTAGATCCAGCCTGTACTCCTTAAAGCTGAAGTCTGCTTCTGTGGTAGACCTGGATATGGAGCCCAGGGGTGAGGGTGCAGTTTGGAGGTGTTGCACAGGCTTACAGGAGTTTAGAGGGCAGTGGACAGTGTCTTCCCTAGGGTCCCTAGGACCACTCTAGCCTCCAGTAAAGCTGCTGGGCTGTGGGCCCTAGTGGGGAACCCAGGGGAAGGGGAGCAGTCTGCAACAATTTATACTTCTAAAATAGCCATTAAAGAAAGGCATGTTCACATTTAATCACTCCCAATACACATTACAAGCTACACAGTCTTTAGTACCTGAGCCCATGGTTCCTTCCCTCTTTGGAACTTGAGCCCACACTTCCCTCTCATCCCACTAACAGGACTTCTGAATGCATGCATGGGCAATGATTAAAAGGAGGAGTTAATGAAGTTTAGTGTTACTTTAACCTAAGAGAGGATGGGTGAAAGGAAGGGTAAGAATCAGAAAGGAAAACCCTTGAATGCAGTTACAGTGCCGTTCACATGCCCAGTTTTTACTTCTCAGAAAAAAATAAAAAACTCAAAAAAATCTGGAGGTTGCAAAACATTCACAAAGTAAAAGCTGAAATCTGGTGCACCAGGGACCATAAACTGCATAGAGAAAAATGGCAGTTCTGTGCAGGGCCCTTGCAATTTGCTGCTGCAGAGGAAGCTACCGATCTGCACACGAGTAGCCAGGTGAACACAGGAACAAACCTAGGCTTACCTGTCAATGTAGTTTGCCTCAGGATCAAGGGTTTCCAACTGGTCAGCAATGATCCAGCCATACACCTGTATTACTTGTCCTGTTTTAAAAAACAGTTCAAAATGCAATGAGCTTAGCGCAAACTCCAAATGAGTGACATAAGTTCTACTAGCCTTTGTTTTGTTGCATATACCCAACCAAGGCACGGGTGTATAAAATTAACAGGTTTAATAAATTATATAAATGTGAAATGAGTGTTAGAATCCAGTAATCAAGGTTACACACCAGGAAGGCTAAAATAATGGAATACCTAAAACATTGATTGCACAGAAGTTGAGAGTAGAATAGTACCTACCTATTCTACTGGGAAGAACAGGCTGGGAAGAATCAGTGAGAAAGAGGGATAAGCCAAGGTTGACAAATGGCAGCTTAAGTTCCAGTGAGAGGGGAAAAATAAGTCCTGGTATTCTACTGCACAATTTGGTGACTTTAATAATGTCAGTGCACTATGTTTGAAAATCTAGAAAGACTTTGAGTATCTTCAAAAATATCTTTGAGGAGACAGATATGCATATTTTGATATGAACATATACAGCATGTGCACACATTAAATAATAAATGATATCCTCTGTGTGTGTGTGTTTGTGTTTTATGTGCAATATCTCTCAACACTCATGAAAGCAGCTTCTTTTTACAATAGATGGCGATTAACACAGAGACTTAAAATTGGTCAACATATAAAGCATATGGAGTATTTAGCTGTATCTGGGAATATCCATATCACACCCCTCCCCCCCCCAAGTACTCAAGGATCATTGTGGAAGCGGGGTAAAAAGATTATAGGAGTTAGAGGCAGGGATGGTGACTAAGAAACAGTGTTTTTCAGACACAATGGGTCAGTTGCCGGAACAAACAAACTCACAGCACTAGAGGAAACAGCATGCACAAAACATGTGCAAGCTAAAAGCAGACAACATGCTAGCCTGGAATAAGGGAGGTTAGCATGAAACTCTACCCCTAGATACAGAGCTACTGGCAACAGGAAGCTGCAGAGAGAGGAGGCATAATTTTCTTTAAGAGTGTGGCCCCTGGTAAGTCATTCACACTCCAGTGGAAGGCCACCCCAAAAAGTCCAGGGGCATAAATTGCACTTGGTATTTGTTTGTTATAAGGAAGATAAAATAAAACACAAAGCTGCATGGGTAAGGAAGGGGAAGTGAATCTGGACAGAGTGGGAAGAGAGGATAAATGTAGTAAAATATATTGTGAGAAATTCTCAAAGAACTAATAAAAATGAGAACACAAAACGAAAAGCTAAATGAAGAGGCCGTATCACACAATCTCTGATTAGTCTTCAAGGATCCTAATTATCTTCCATATCTCAAAGTACAAAAGACAAAAGACCCTCATGAGCCAAACAGACAGGAGCTAAAGATAAGCACAAAACAGCAAGAGAGTTAAGGCTACAGTCCAGATAATGGACATATGTCGTTCACTCAGCAAATATGCTGTTCAAAGACAGAGTGAGTCATGGACTGTCGAGTTCCTATAACACCAGCTACTCAAGATATACAGGCAGTAATATTATCATAAACTAGCTTCGCAGATGAGAGGGGTAGTGTTAGTTCAGTAAAACCTCAAGAGATACTTGGGGTCACTGTGTCCAGAAAACTCTGAGTTTCTCCATGAGCACTTACAGCTGCTGCACCTCTGGATTCTCTTCATGTTGTTGTGTGTGTCATTGGTGAGAGCGACTTTCATCTGTGGTCATTACATGGCTAGCACCGAACCTTATAGGTGCATAAAGAGAAAAGGTGGGTCCTTAATGACTGAGACAAAGGTTAGAGTTCCCATAAATCTCCTGCTGCTGCTAAATGGGCAGAATAGTTCTCCTTAATGTGAATGAAGCTGCCTGATTGGCTTCCAAGTTCTCTGGGAAGAGGTCAAGTTTTGTTATGTTCCACTTGAAAATAAATAGCAGGTTACAGAAATTAGAAAATCCCATAGGGTCTTTGTCCATAAACAGAGAAGCCCAACAGAGGCTGACAAATGGGCAAAGCAGAGCCCAGTGCCAGGGGATTGCACGCCACAGTGAAGGACTGTTAAGTACTTAGAAAAATCCAACAACCCGTAAAACGCCATCTTGTATGTAGCTACCTCATTCTGCATGTCCCTGGCTGCTACTCTGGGCAAGCATCCCAAATGAAATGAGAGTAATTGTCTAGAAAGTGATTGCAGAGATGCAACCAGATTATGCCTTGAGGGACCACTCTGACAAGGCCAGCCACCAATCGTTCCCCCCAGAAGATGAAAGAGACAGTGTGCAGAACTCCACCTTGGCGAGACAAACAGGTTTGACAGATCTGGAGAGCAGCTGACATCCCACCTCATGTTGCCAATGGCTCCTTATTCATCCCTCATCAGAATAAGATGTCTGTCACCTTATCTGGAGCCTTCTACAGACAGACACCAGGAACCCAAATAACTGTATAACTGTCACAGTTTGCATTCTTTTTCATGAGACGTGACCATGTCTTGGTTAATCAAACGAATGCAATGGAATATATCTGTGAAAGTATCATATTAGTAAGATAATGCCAAATTCTTGTTCTTTAGAATATATTTTAAATACACACATACATAAATTTTGCCTAAACACTGTAACATGAAAACACTGTCTGTAACACAGATATTCATTCTTATTATCTTAACCAGTCAATCACTTCAAAAACAATTAGATCAAATTATGCAGTCTGACATAATCATACCTAAAAACCTAGCAACATGGCCTTGTAAGATGGTTCAGTGGGTTTTAAAAGGCACGCCCCATTGAACACGGTGACCTGAGCTTCATCCCTGAACCCACACGGTAGTAGGAGAGAACCAGCTCCTGAAAGTTGTCATCTGACCTCCACACACAAGCTGTGATACCTGTGCACATGTACATGGTACGCGCACACACACTAAAGATATGGAAATAAGCAAATGTAATGATTTCTTTAAAATTAGCAATGATGTTCCCAGTTGGATACCTTACTGAAAATACAGAACAAATGAAAAATCTGATATATACGTACACATAGGAATTTGCCCATTAAAAAAAATAGTAAGGTACATTTTTAAAATCTGTGTTTACTATTCAGTTTTAAAGAAAACTTACAAAGTTACTGGGTCTATGTCTCGGAGCATCTGCTTCTTCTTTGTAAATCCCCTACCCTTGCAAAACCTCCTTGTCCACCCTTCTGACTCTAATATGCCTGTGTTTCGTCCTTTCCAAGTCTTTTAACTAAGATCAAGTACATATGTCTGTGTTTCTCTAACTCACGAACAAATCTTCAGGTAAACATCAAGGTTAATAGCATTCTGAGCTGTATCCACTACCAGTTGACACACGTCAAAATAGTAACATCCACGGGCTTTATCTCACTTCAAACCTCAGCTGCAACACTTATTCCTGATAGGACTTTAAAGTGGCAGTTCTCAACCTGTGGGTCTCAACACCTTTGGGTGGGGGGGTCACATATCAGATATCCTGCATAGCAGATATTTATGTTATGATTCACAACAGCAGCTAAATTACAGTTATAAAGCAGAAACAAAATAATTTTATGGGTGGGGACTTAAAAACTTGAGGAACTGTATTAAAGGGTCGCAACATTTAGCAAGGTTGAGAACCATTACTTTGAAGAAACAATTTAATCCTCAGATACCTCATTTCTTTCTCTTCAATATGAGAAATAGTTCCCGTAGCATCAGGTTTTGTGATCCTCAGATAATAATACATATGGAGAGTTAAAAACGTAAGTTAGCACACAGTAAGGGTTCAGTGAGGAGTTCTGGGATGGACTATTTCATGTGGGAATAAAATGAGTGGTGGTGATTTCTATATTCTGCAGGCTCCTGTGTTCAATACTTTGGATTTTGTCAGACTGTCTCTTTTTTTTTTTTATCATGTTTTGGAATTGTTGTTATCAGTAAGGTCATAGAACAAAAGTACTTAAAGGGAAAAAACAAACTAATTTAAGAAACCAGAAGCTAAAACTTATTTTCAAAATAAGAAGCTAATGGACTATAGAGACCACACACTGGTACAAGTGTTTACAAGGTTGGCAAAGAGATTCACGATTATTCATGGTTAGCAGAAGAGGTCTTACCTGGAACTCCACTTGGCGGGTTAACGTGATATACAACAGGTGTCTGTGCCTTGGAAAACTGAAAGTATCATCAAAAGGGAACATTTTATTAGAATCCACTTGACCACAAAAGCCACAAACTGGTCCTCAGAAAGCAGGAGTGGAGAACAGGATGTATTGCCCTGATCACGTCACACCTGCTTCTTGTTATCCTCACGCTAGTCCCACGAAGCAGGAATGACGGGCATCATTATGTTCTGCAGACGAGTTCAAGGACTCTGTTCGAGGCCATGCATCTCTCTACCCTGTACCATACAATTAATATCTTGCAAACCTCTTTCTATCTACTTACCTGCCACACCCAAGGACATATTTTGCCAAAAAGAAAGGTGGATAAGGTACGATCCAGAGTGTCACTCTTTTGATTCCATTACTATAATCTAATAGCTTTGAGACGTAAAGATTCATATTTACCTAGAAAAGAATTAATTTTAAGCAGGAAGGGGGTAGTTTAAATTATTGCCAGCTAGCCATAATAGGAAGTTGGATATATATATGAGCAAAGTTGGAAAAACAAAAGGCACCTGTTTGTGGGAAAATATTCAAGAAATGAGAAGGAACACTGTTCTTCAAGAAGGAGGCCATGGCTCTGTCATGGCTCAGTGAATAAGACGTTTGTCATGTAGGCGTGAGGACCTGAGTTTGAATCCCCACGACCCACAGAAAGTCAGATGCATCTGTTATCCTGGTGCTCCTATAGTGATTTGAGAAGTGGAGACAGATTCTCTGGAGGTTCGTGGAAAAGCAGCAGAGAGTCTGACTGAAACAAGGTAGAAGCAAAAGACAGACAGAAACCCAAGATTCTCCTTTGAACTGCATATGTTCACCAAGCCCACGTGTGAACACACACACACACACACGCACACGCACATGCACATGCACATGCACAAACACAGGAGGGAAATAACATTTATGAAAGAAGTGGGAACATGCTGAAGCCTAGTCATGGAAACTCAAAACCAACTTACAATGTCCCTTTCTTAAAACATTGTGCTTGCTTTGCCTGGCCTGAAATGTAGAAGACGTCTGTACTCCTGTCAATCCATCTAAGAGCCCATTCATGGTTGACTGGTGTACTGCTGAGAAGGAAAGGGGGCTTGAGATAATTCCAGAAGTCTAGGTTAGGCTAAGAGTAGAGCCTTGCTGCGTCCCAGGCTACGTGAGGAAATGGAGACACATACGTAGCAGGCTGGACTGATCAGACCAAGATTTGACCCAGGAGTTAATGTTTCACTCAGGAAAGAGACTTAATCGCCATACTAGATGCCTAGGCTGCTTCCTTTCTAAACACCTACAATGCTTCCCACTTACAAAACAAATTACAGCAAACTGTTTTGTTTGGGCTGCATCCAGCTTCCTGGGAGTCCAAATTCCCAGGGAGACGATTACCAGAGAACAACCGTGGTTAATCAACGGCCCTAATCAGGCATCTGGAATGAAAAGGCTTTTCAACCAAGACGATGGTGCCCTGTTGAGTGTGGAGTGTAAGTATTGATCTACACAGCACAGTTTGCCACCAAGGCCATTTTCCCCATTCTTTATGGGAAAGGGTTAGAAACTAGTTCACAGAAAACACGCACAGTCAGGGGGTCCCGAGAAGGCTACTGTGACTTCACAGATTAAGAACTCGCTGTGATCTCAACAGAGGATAAAAATTAATGCAGTTCCACACATGATGCCAACCCGACCCAATAGCTGCTCTCTACCTTTCTTCTCCCACGGGGAGGCCCTTCCTTCCGAAGTGACTTCCGTTGGAATTTGAAAGAAGTTGTTGATGCCCTTCCTTGCACTCATTAAAAACTGAGGCAGATGGAGCAGATCACTTCAAAGCAAATACTGACACACACCTCTAGGTTTCCAACTTGAAATAGATGTGCTGTGACATCTGCCATCCTTCAAGAAGTTAGTGGGGACATATAGACTCATTGCTTCCTTCCCAGTCCTCAGAGAGTCCTGGGGTGTATTTAGGGTTAAACCACAATGCAATTTTTAACTTGCAATTCTCTCTGTATTCATAAAACATAAAATAGTACTGTTTCTCAGAGAAACAGAATTCTGGTCACCCACTAGGCTGGAGACAAAACAGTAAGAAATTAATGAGCTTCCAAAGCAGGCTGCCTACCTGCTGATCCCTGAACCCAGTGAGGTCAGCAGCAGCAAGATGGGAAGGTAGGTGGGCCAGAAAGGGGTGGCAAAACCAGCGGATTAGGAGGATAAAGTCACAGCCGCCAGCTGCCTGATAAACCTTCTGTGAGTCCTTCAGACTTGTCAGTGCCCGCAGCAGGCTCTTTGGAGTGGGCTGGCAAGATGGAATTAATTTTTAATACCCATGGTTCCCTCAGTCCCAGTCCCAAAGCAGAAAGGCACACTGCATCTTAGTTCACTCAAGCGCCTCTCATTAACTGCATCCCCTGTTGATAGTTCATCAACTCAGCAAGTTAGCAGAGACACTGCTCGACCTGTTTTCTTTAATGCACAATTTCGGGAAGTGTGTTTCCACCACCCCTGTCCTTACTGATCTTTATAATAAGTACTTCCTGAGGCGAAGGGAGCCTGGTGTTTCGGGAGTGCTCAGACACTTCTCTCTGATGGTCCCTGAGCCCGGGAGAGGTGGGGCTACGGTTCTTAAGGAGAATGAATAATGGAACGTTGTTTCTTCCTTTCGCTATGTACTTACAGAGACAAATTCTTTAGACAGTAATATTCTCTTGGGTTGAGGATCACATTGTTAACTGTGATTGGACAACAAATTCCAAATTTCAAAAAGTTAGTGCTGATCTGATAGTCAAGTTGAGTTTGGTCTTGACTGTAAAGCAGCATGACCTAATGACTCAGTTCTGTTCTCTGTAGTTGTTAAGCAGAGCTCTTGAGCACCACTGGGAGCACTGCTGGAGCACTACCTTTCACGAGTGCCTGCTGCAAAGGTTGTTCTCTTGCAGCACACTTTCCTACAAGATTTTAGGCTGATCAAACATAAAAGTAAGCCTAATCTACATATGAAGGGTCTAAATTAAATAATATCAGATGCTGGACTGAAGGAAACTGCTCTCAGGTCTGCCATCTTGCCTTCTTGATCTGCCTGACTGTGAAGGAGAGTTCCAGCAGCAAAGGGCCTTTCAGACTAGTGTCAGGAAGAACAGAAAAAGGTGCCCTGTAGCAGGGGGCAGGGAGATTGGGTCCCTCAAAGGACCTGGGACCCCTGAGTTCTTTCAGTATTCTAACACTCAGAATCAGTTAAAGACATGGCACTTGTCCACAAAGGCATTGTCTGAGGCTCCTGCATGAGCTTCAGGTTCAATGTGGATTCCCAGTCACATGAGAGTTTGAATCCTGGTTCTGCCACTTACTGCCTGGGTGATGTAGCAAGCATACTAGATGGTTCCATAATCAGTTCAGGAGCCTTGTACTACACAATATACAGAAGGCACTCACTAGAGCCTGACATACAAGTAGTCAGTATTTATCCTTCACAGTGTCAGAAAAACCCTAACATTCTCTCTATATTTCTTCTTCCCTATTAAAGCAGACATGCTGTTGATTTATAACTTATTATCAATAACATACCTTCTATCTGAGCAATTCCTCTCACACATTCCTCTCTCCTCAGAACCTACCTTGAAAGTACAGCCATCCAGTGATCCCGAACATGGGCCGCCTAACACTCGCTCCCCAGAGCGTATCTCCAGAGAGTACTGTCCTGCATGAGCTTCAGACAGCAGAGATCTGGGGACAGAAAACAGAAATCTTTATGAATTAAAACACACACACACACACACACAAGAGTTCCCACCTGATTGCTTCCCACTTCGCCCCTGTATTTGTAAGATGGAGCTGAGGGAATATCTCTATATTTCACTTTTTACCACCTAGATCTACTACTCCCTAGAGCTCCACTTGGGCCAAGTCCTCACCAAGAGAAACTGTACTTCTTGTTGTTGTTGTTATTGTTGTTGATGATGATGATGATGATGATGATGATGATGATGATGATGAAGAAGAAAGTCCTTTAAACTTAAGAGCTTAATAGCTCACAATTATAAGCTCATAGGACTTTAAGAGCTCAAGACAAGCACTTCAAAATAGAATTATGAGTATGTTCTAGGATCTTAAAGAGGCTATGAATATATCTTAATGAAGTCTATGAAAACACAAAGAGAGAGTGGAATGAAGTAATGAAAACAGTTTGAGACATGAAAATAGGACTAGCATCACTAAAAAAACCCAAGCCGAGATAAAACTGGAAACGAGAAAGGTAGGAAGTTAAATAAATAATTTAAAGATAAACCTCATCAACAGAGTTCAAGACATGGAAGAAAGAACCTCAGGCATTGAAGACAAGGTAGAAGAAATGGATACCTCAGTCAAACAAAATGTTACATCTAAAAAAAAAGGCACAAAAGATCCAGGAAATCTGGGACACCATTGAAAAACTAAATCTATAAATAATAGAAATAGAAGACATCAAAGTAACACAGGTCTAAGACCCAGAAATATTTTAAACAAAATCATTGAATTAAATCACCAAACTAAAGAAAGAGATGCCTATCAAGGTACAGGAAGCAAGCAGAGAACACCAAGTAGACTGAACCAGGAAAGAAATTCCTCACTACATAGAATAATGAAAACTTTATACATACAAAACAGAGCAAAGATGTTAAAAGCTTCAATGGAAAAGACCAAGCCACATAGATATCAAGACAGAACCATTAGAAAAATACTTTGTGATATGCATGGGAGGCCTACCCTTTTCTGAACAGAAACAGTGAAGGAGTGGATGGATGGACACCTGACTTTTCAGTGGAGACTTTAAAAGTCAGAAGGGCCTGGATAGATATTCAGTAAACTCTTAGAGATTTAGAGATGACAGATACCAACCCAGACTACTATACGCAGCAAAACTATCAATCACAATAGACAGAGGGAAAAAAAAAAAAACACTCAACACTAAAACAAAATTTTCAATCCAGTCCTACAGAAGTCACTAGAAGGAAAATACCAGCCTGAAGAGGTTAATTACACAGAAGAAAACAAATGAAATAAGTAATCCCAGAACAGTAAATCAAAAGATTGGCAGAAATGCACAATATATCAACATAGAAGTCAATAACCACTGCCCATCATGAACTATCAATATTAACTGTCTCAATTCCCAAATAAGAAAAAAAGATGCAGGCTAATAGATTAGATTAGAAAACAGAATCTATTTTTCTGCTGCATCCAAGAAATATGCTTTACCATAAAGAGAGACATCATCTCAGGGTAAAATGATGAAAAAAATATTCTAAGCAAATGAACCCAAGAAGCAAGTAGATATAGCCATTTTAATATTTGATAAAGTAGACGTCAATTCCACAATAGCTAGAATAGATAGGGAAGGATACTACCTGCTCACTCGTCAGAGGAAACATTCACCAAGAGGATATTGCAACTCTAAGTATTTATGCACCAAGCACAATGGCACCCAAGTTAACAAAAGAAACCCCACTGCAGCTACAATAGCATGCTGCTCCTCATACAGTGATGGGGTAACTTCACTTTTTCACTCTCAACAAGAGACACATCAACTGGACAAAAAAAAAAAAACCAAACAGAAAAATGCTTGAGTTAAATAACGTCATAATTCAAAGCTATCTAGCAGATATTGATGAATCACTTCAAGCAAACACAAAAGAATATACTTTCTTCTCCGCAGCTCATGGAACTTTGTCCAATATTGACCACATACTTGCATATGTAGGTCATGCTGAGGTCTTTAGAAAGACTGCTAGAGCCAGGGGGTCAAGGAGTCTACTGTGAGATTGTGCTTCAAAGGTCAGAGGTTACACCCAGAAAGTCTCACCAACATGACTGCCCAAAAGTGAGCTGAACAAGGACAGTAATCATGCCGAAGTGAATGGGGGGAAAACCCCATGAGGCCTCAACCCTGAATGAAGAGTTACAAGCACCTGCTAAGAGCAGGAGAGATGATCCTCCCTAGGCAAGAGCACACCAATTGGTTGTCTAGTGCCAAATGGTCAGCTCTGAAAATGCACATACACATAACACTATAGACTGAGCAGGTAATATCTAGGGACTGATATGTGTATACATATAAATATATGCACATAACAATAATTAATGGTGATGTTGATGGGGGGTCACAAATTTGAAAGATAGCAAGGTGGGGTGTGTGGAGGATTTGGAGGGAGGAAAGGGAAGGGGGAAATGATGTGATTGTATTATAATCTCAAAAAATAAAATGAAACAGTCAAGAATAAAGATTTACAAAAGAAAGGAACATTGAAGAGTGATTGTTTTTGTGTGATGATAGGGTTAATTTTCATTTTCTTTCATTTGTCCTTTCTGCCACAGACAGAACTCTGCTTCTGTTGTCTACTCCGAGAGAGATTAAAGGAAAAGAATTTTGAAAGCATGTAAGTATATTCATGTAGAGTGTTTTAAAGCCACGCCTGATCATTGGAGGCACTGTAGGAGTCATGTCTCCCAAAGCTACTGAGAAAAGGGAAGCCCACTCATCCTGCCAGGTGTTGTGTTCCAGACTTGTGTACCTGGTCTGGCAAGTCACCACAGGCAAATCGACGAAGACAGGATAGACATCACAGGGGATCCTCGGTAAGGCTGGAACTGCCAAGTTCACCAGGTCTATCTCCAGCTGAGAGCCATTGTTGGGGTAAAGAATGCTGTTCTCTGAATCTAAACACAAGAAGACATCTGGAGGAGACATACAGGGCAAGGCAAACACTGGCCACAGGAGGGCAATGTAAGACATTGTGTTGGCCTGAAGATAACATCAATACTCATTTCCAAAGGCAGTTAATGTTATTTTACAAAAGTTCTCTTAATTATGAACCTACGATTTTCTTTCTCCCTTCATATCTTCCTACTCTCTAGGAAACAGTTTTCCAACCTTCCAGGCTGCTTTGTGCCATGGGTATGGTTTACGGGCTCCTAACATGAAATCCTATATAAGGGTAACAGCCAAGGTAGTGCTTAGCATCCCTGCCAAAACAGCTCACCATCATCCCAAGCACCCCACCAAGAGGATACTGATTCAACAGTGACCTCTGCTATGACACTGGCCAGTTAGCATCTGCAAAAACAGAGTTGGGACAATCAGTTCATCCTGCTTGGATCCTTTTTTAGCACTGTTCTTAGAGCAGGAGGCAAGTATTCACACTTCTTTGAACTTTGGATCTATAAATCCAGCACTCACATTTAGAGAAGCCCAAACCTACCATTCAAAACAACTGTGATCCATGTTCCCCCTGCAAGGCTACCTTTCTTAGGTTCAATCTGGACACTCAGGTAAGGGTCTGTCAAGAAAAGAAAATACTGGTTTTGAAGGTTGTGTATGATCCACTAGCACCCCCAATATCTTAAAGCAGACTTTAGCATGTATGTATCAATCAAGGGTTGTATGAAGAATCAATCTCCAGGCCCCATTACCAGAGTTTCTGGTTCAAGATGTGCACTTATATTCAGGCATTGATGGTCCAAGAAACATCTCTTTAGAGTCCTACTTTAAGGAAAATTTATTGCTCTGATTTGAGAAATCCAGAACCTCAGTGTTCATGGGGACAATTCTGAATTTCTGCTTCTCTTAGAAACAGTCTCAGAGACATGCTTCGTTCTTATGTGAACTCTCTCTGCCTCTCTTCTCTATTCCGCTCTGTGCAGATTTACATATAAAGTTCACTACTTTTATTCCTACTTCCTTGGAAGAGGAAAACCTTCTTGGGGATGTGTCTGCTTCCTTTCTTCTTTCTTGCCACCTGTCCTCTGGGTTTGTCTGTCTGTTTGTTTGTTTGTTTGTTTGTTTGTTTGTTTGTCTTTGGAGTCTGATGAACCACATAGTTAGAATTATTCCCAAGAATTACCAAGACTTCCATGACTTTTCCTTGAATGATCATTGAGGGACTAGAGTAAAAGCATTGTAGAACTTCCTTTAAAATAAAAAGGGAAAGGAGTATGGGCTTGAAATGCTAGACTAAACTGAGCTTACAAACATCTTCGAGGATATTCATAGACCTGTCATGGTCAAGGCAAAACCACTTCAAGGAGGCTAACAAAAATAGCTAGATGATAATAGGCATCTCCAGATGATAATAAGCAAACAATGTGTGTGTTATCTATAAAAAAAATGGCTTCATTTCCATGTCAGAAAATTTCAAGTATAAACTAGACCTTGCCTGTGGACTAGACCAGGCAACCATTTGGTAGCTCACTACACACCTAAGAATTGCAGTAACCCATTTACATCAACTTATTGTCATGACAACCCAACCAGATCACACCATTCTTAGACCCCCAAAGATGATTGGATAACTTTGTCCAAAGAAGACAAAAAATATAATAAGATACAAAGATTACCAAACTCACTGAGAAGTTGAAAGCATGATTAGGAAAAATGAAAGGTGATTTTAATACAAGGAGCCATTAATCACTAAGACACAATTCCTTAGGGAATACATAACAATAAAATCTAATAAAAATTATATCTACTAGTTCAAAAATAGATTATAGAAGAAATCATGTTATCATTAAAATATGTGCATTGTAACAGCCACCCCTACTGGCCACTAAAAGCTGAAATATATACTCATAACAATTTAACAAATAACCCCAGATACTCATCACAGGAATAAAAAAAAAAAGTATTATTTCAGATCCCGAAGCAAATATTTCAATTCTTCCTTCTCAAATGATGTTTTAACTCACATTTTAAGTGGGCATGAAAAAACTGTATCTACCTACAGGATACAAGCAAGGCTATTTATACTTGCTACATTAATACTTTCCTATCAGTAGAGCTCTCAAGGCAGCCTAGTGGTCTGATGTGCGAGCTGTTCACACGCTTTCTACTTACCTGCTAGAAGCAGAACTTCCATACTCAGGAGAGTGATCAGCCAGGCAAGCATGACGTCCAGCTAGCTAGCCCTCTTGAGATGGCTCCGATATTAAAAGCATTTTTCGCGTTGATTGATGGAATGTGACTTTTGTGCCTTATTAAGCATAAAGTAAAAAACATAATGCCTATATACCATCAATGAGCTATATTGAAACAGAAAACTAAAAGATGGGACAGATGTAGTGCCAGCCCAACAAGTGCAGCTCTCACTCGTCCAAGAGATTTCTTTTCACCGCAGATGGGGACCATTACAGAAAGCCACAGCGGTCAAAGTGAAGCAAACTACTATCTGTGGGGTGCACAGTTCACACTGATGCATCTACAACACAACCACTCCACCTAACCTCTGAGAACAGGGAGAAAGGGGAAAGAAAGATTGTAAGAGCCAGAGGACCAGGAAGTCTGCTCCAAGACAGCATCTGGTAAATATGACAGGGAGGCTACACTCGTGAAATTGCCACAATATGGCTGTGTAAGCAAGACCTGAATAATGACAACACCAGTTGACATGCCAGCATGGGTAGGGGAAATCACATAAGGCTCCACCACTACACTCAATTAAAAACTGCTGGGCTCATCATCTTGTACTTACATACTTATTCATACACACATATATACATATATGTATATATACATATATATCAATAGTTAAAGAATAAGGGGCTGTGAATTTAAAAGAGGGTGGGAATGGTTAAAGAGATTCGGGTGATGTCATTATATTTGAAAGAAAAAAAAGGAAGGAAGGAAGAATGAAGTGCTCATCTTTGGAGGCACCCACCATCTTCCTAAGCTCAGGAGAGGGCGAACACATAGGAAAATCATCACTCAGCCCGTCTTGTTTCAATAGCTGATTTAATCCACGTTTAAATCAGGTGAAGAATAGCAACACCATTCATTACTTCACCATTGTGCACATGAATCCTAGAAATAGTTTCTAGTTGTCAGATGTCGAGTGACCAAACAGGGGTACATGCTCTTTTCTCGTATCCCAGCTTCCCAGCTTCCTCTCCCATGACTGTCGGATTTGAATCCTTCATGATAGCTATAATGTATTTCTTCTTAGCAACCAGGTAAGGCCTCGGTGTGTTGGCCTCTGCTCTGGCAGCTAACCCTCCTTCGCTTTCTGAGCCCCTGGTTTCATTCTCCAGCAAATCTTAACTCAGGAGATCTCCTCAAAACTCCAGTTCACATCTTGTGAGAGCCGGAGCCAGATATTGTCTGTGTACTGCTATGCATGGCTTGCCTCTAGAGGGCAGTGTGAAGAGACTCAGAGACTAGCCACCCTTCCCATACGGGTTTCAGTGTGAAAGTCCCATTTAGTACTCAAAGACCTCTGATTTTACAGATCTGAAAGATGTGACTTTGTCTCCATGACAAAGAAAACGGAACCCACACAGCCTGACTGGGCCCTTGGATGATGCTCTAGGAAGATGGCGAGCTGTTCTCCAGCCCCAGTCAGAAGTGAATAGACAAATATTCCTAAAACACTGACTCTGAGGTTCTCAGAAAGTTTGAAAAGTAAAAGAAGTAAATCCATCTTATTACATATACATTATGTAAATTTCTAAGAAAACCCCTCGATATGTAGTAGTTACACCATTTCAGAAAGCACAGAACCCCCAAATAGTCCCAGAACAAGAATTTCTTCCCCACCCCAAAACACATTGAATTTATCATACAGGTACATCGTGATTAAGCTAACTCAAAATAAACAATAACACATTTAGTTCAGCACTGGGAAGGTTTACTTCATACCCAGGAAATGCTGACCACCGTACTGGAAGCTAGGAAAATCGAGAGTCTATGTACCCATTCTCAGTCATGGCATCTTTTCAGGTATGAAAGGAGGGCTGAAATTACCAAGTGTTCTTGTAGATTGCAAATTTCTTACGCTCTTCAGTCTATTTGTAACCTGTAGTTGGATTGCAAGCATCCAGTTCTCTGTGATAAATACCACAAAAAAAAAATGATGATAAGAAAAACTTGCTACCCAGCCCAAAGGCACGGGATCTTGCTTACATGGTCTGATGGCATGCGGTTCAATCCAGGCCCATTATTTTAGCACACTATATTTTAATGCCTAGTGCGAAGCTTAGGACAGTGGAAATAAACATGCCCACACTGGGCTTCACTAAACACTTATTTTCCTCTGAAAACAAAACAGTCACTTCCCTGGATGTAGATTCATCAGTCCCCTTGTCCTTCCTAAGGATAAACTCACTGTCTTTTTATTTCCTCTAGATGGAATGTTTGAACCACAGAGAGAACACTGTACATCCTGTCCTCCTCCTGCTCCTGGTTCTTTCTCTCTGCCCGCTCCTTTCCCTCATCCCTCCTCTCTCAGCTCTCCCTCCTGTGGGAGCCTGAAAGACAAAGTTTTCAAGCTCTTACCGTAGACTTCCCACTTCCTTTTGCCTAATGCAATGATGGCAGGAGATGCAGAGTTAGAAAACAAAGGATTTTCTGAATCAAACCGTACCTGGTTCTGTGCCTGTCTTGTCATTCAAAGGTGAAATCTTTTCTTTGTAAACGATGCCATGTTATCTGGTTACAGCCCAGCCTGCAGCTACCATGCAGGTAGCTCCCTTATGTTGGACTATAACTCACCCAACCTGTTTCTCTCCTGGCCAAATGTGCACCAGAGTAAAAGTTTACAAATGACCATGGGGCAAGTTTAATTATTAACGTGAACTATTTAGAGACCCAAAGAAGGGCCTTCCTACATTTTTCTCTGGTTACTGTATGTGTCTCAGACAAGAATTTCAAATAAAAGACTGCCCAATGATTGAAAGAATGTGCCAGGAGGAGGACAGCCAGTGAGCAGAGAGTGCAGAGGGAACATTCGAGGAGGATGGCATGATCCACAAGTGGTCCGTAGCTATTCCTACACACTGTTCTCTGGACTCTCAGTAATGTATTCACCAGAGGGGCATGGGCCTAAAGATGCGGAGGAACTGAGTGCTTAGCGAGGCCAGTTCAGCTTTGTACTTTCTGTTCTCCTTCTTACCCTGCTTTCATAACAAGAAGTCCTTAATTTCCACCCTCATTACCCAATGATACTTCAAAATGAGTTTGGGTCACCAGCTTGTTGTCACTTGATGAAAAATCCGAGAGCCAGCAGACAGGAAGTCAACATCAACTTCATACTTACTGAACATTTGACTTATCTATCCATGCCCCTACTCAGAGAAAACTTGGCAGCCTTGTCCCTGCCTGAAAGAATACCAATATACCTGAAGAAGATATTCCACCAAGATTAAATTTAATCCAGAGGTTACATTACAGCCCGGCAGAGGCTGGAGAGATGTCTCAGAGGCACTGGCTTCTCTTCCAGAGGTTCTGAGTTCAATGCTCAGCAACCACATGGGGGCTCAGAACCATCTGTACTGAAATCCGGGGCCCTTTTCTGGCGTGCAGACAGAACACTGCATACATAATAAATAAATAAATAAATCGTTAAAAATATATATTATATGAGATTTAAAAGAAATACAGTCCTACAGCTATCCCTGGAAGGGAAAACCCATTGCAATTCTGCCCAGTACCACAGTTTGGCAGCCACTGAAAAGTCAATGGATCTGGGAGAGCTGCAACTAGTAAGGTGTAGAAGGAAGGCCATGTGGAGGAGCCCATATATAGATGTGAAAAAGAAAAATTAGCAGGAGAGAAGAGACACCTGCTGGGTATCATGAACTTTGATGTTCTTATGCTTGGCTTCTTCCTTCTGGACCAACAAATCTACTCACTCCCATCTCATACCTGGGAGTGTGATCTGCGTGGCTCCACCACTGTACCTGATGTCTTATTGGTTTCACAGGGCACATTACATTTCAAAGATGATCTGTTCACTTCTAGGACTCTACTGTTCCATATACTCAAAGTGATAACTAAGCTTCCATATTGGCAATATACCTTTCACAGCCATCAAAACTTGAGTGTAACTTGTTACGTGAGCACTGAATAGGCTGGTGCCGCCCAATAGTATTTAACTTATATAAGCCATTCCCACACTATGTGTATGTAATTCAGGGAAAATTAGTTTTTAATCTCTCTGTAAACCAAAACAAATTGCACTGTGCTTTATAGAGAGTGGATTCACCCCCAAAAAATGGAATTTTATTTATTCTATTAGGAATTTATTTGAAGAAAAATACTTGAGTCGATATGAGCAACAAAAGCAAAAACTTGAAAACTAAGGATGCCCAATGTCATTTTGGTTTGGGCTTTTTCTCCTCTTTACTTTTCTAAAAAAATTATTACATTTTCTTCAACTTATACACACATTTCCAATAGAAAGAGGACATCTCATCAAATAAGCAGGACACTAGCATGACCTTCCACTGAAGGACTTCATTAGGCAACAAGAGCCCCAGAACAAACTTTTCTTGTCCTCCAAAGTCACCTCTTGTGAGAGAGTTTACACAGCTTCATCTTACACTGTGTTGTCAGAATCCACCCCCAAAAAAACAAAACCTACCCTTTTCTTTCTGCTTTCCTGTTCTTCAATCCACTCTACTTCATTAAGAACAAATAAAAACAATCAAATCCCTCTGAGTTTATTCTCATGTTACCACCATGGGCTCAGATTTGAGGCAACATGACTCTGCCTCACCAAAGACCCAACCTATGGGTAAAATACCAGTGTTAGACTTTCTTTAACAAACTTTCTTTCCCATCAAACAAAACAACTCAAAGATAACGTGTTCTTTTTTTTTAAATATTTATTTATTTATTATGTCTATGTGTATGTCTGCAGGCCAGAAGAGAGCACCAGACCCCATTACAGATGGTTGTGAGCCACCATGTGGTTGCTGGGAATTGAACTCAGGACCTTTGGAAGAGCAGGCAATGCTCTTAACCTCTGAGCCATCTCTCCAGCCCAGATAACGTGTTCTTACTGCTTATGTCCTAATTTTTGTTGTTAATTGGCATATTGTACTAACAGTAATACTGCTTACCCAGAAGATGTACTGTGCTTGCCTATACATTTCTAATGAGAGTTACAGCATTCAGCAAGGCCATGGTGTAGTCAGAGGATGGCTCATTACAGCCATCCAGATTCAAAATAACCACACTGAAACTATTAATTAAATCACTGCTTGGCCTATTAGCTCTAGCTTCTTATTGGCTAGCTCTTACATCTTAAATTAATCCATTTCCATTATTTTATATTTTACCACAAGGCTCGTGGTTTACCAGCAAGGTTCCAGAGCATCTGTCTCCTGCAGCGGCTCCATGGCATCTCATTGATTCTGCCTTCTTTCTCCCAAAATTCTGTTTAGTTTTCCTGCCTAGCTCTACTCTGCCCTCTTACAGGTCAAAGTAGCTTCTTTATTAACCAATGGTATTCACAGAGAGGAAACCCATATTACCTCCCCTTTTCTGTCTAAATAAAAGGAAAGTTTTAACTTTAACATAGTAAAATTGCATATAACAAAACAGCTCTCAAGCAAGAACTATAGTTATAATATTTATATCTTCTTTATTTTTTATCATAACTAAGGAAAACTATAACTATCTATTCTTCAACTCCATCAAAGACTCCAGAAAGATATAATATTATCTAAGTACACAGGAAGTTCATTGTAAGCAACTTCCTAAACTCTAGAATTGACAGAGACATCTTGCTGCCTGGACAGTCATCCAAAGTTCATCTGTAACATTAAAGCATTCATCTTCAGCCTACATTCCCATAGTATCCAGCAGACTGTCCCATAAAGCAGGAAATTTCAAAGACTGTTCCACCTATATTGGCAGTTTGTCAGTCACTTTCTTCTGTGTCCTGCAGAATGTCTAAAGACTCTTTAATGAAGTAGAAACTCTGAAGGACTGTCTCATCTTTAGGCAAGTTCAGTAGTCTTTTTTCTGTAGGTCCTGCATGGCCAGTTCATACAGCATTACATTAAGCAGTCCAACTATGAGCAGTTTCTTGCCCAGATGGCTAGCAAACTCCATAAGGAGCCTCATCAATGACCATCTTCCTCTTGAAGTAGATTATTGCAGCCAGGAACAGAAGTGTCTCATTGTCATGAAAAGTCTAAGTTCTTAAAACATTTTAAATGCCATACTTTGTAGTCTTTGAAAGATCTGAAAAATGTCTATCCATCTGAAATATATATTTGTACATATAGAAAACCTAATTAATATGACTAAAAGCTTGACTATTATAGATGACTATCTATTGACCTATATTTCTTAATTATACATTTTTAAATGAGCTGCACAAACACAATACCTTAATTAAGAGCAGAAATATACATATAACAAAATTGACCTTAAATTATATCAAAAGACCATACCAATGTAAATCTTTATAGCTTAACCTCCTTTAAATGTAAGTGAGCATTGATAAGCAATATTTGGGAATTTGGGCATAGTTCTCTCTAAACTGCTTCCTACTTTTTGTTGGGTGAAGTATTTTCAGGGGGAGAGGTACATGGAGACCTTTCAGAAGGTCTTGGTCCATCAAATCACATTAGTCTGGAAGGAATTCACAGGCTCTCATCCTCTGTGGAAACAAAAGTAGAACCCGTTTTTCAAAGCAACACATCTTTACACCCATTTTAAAATCAAGATACTTTAAAAATATATAGATTGGTTCAACTGAGCAACCCATACAATGAAATGTCTCTCTGAACTTAGCACATTCACAGTCAAAAAATTTAAAGAAAACATAATAGTATAAACAATCCAGACTCTCTGATGATTCCATCATCATATGGCTTATTTTTCTTACTCTATTACTTTTTCTTTAAGTTTAATGTTTATTTTATTATCTTTACTCCTTTAACCTATACTCATATTATAACTGTCTATATTCTTTTTTCCCTCACTCTCTCAGAAGCCTACATTCATTTATTTAACACTGTGATCCATTTAGAGGTCTTTTTTATCTGAATCATTCTTTATTGTGTATTTGTAATCATTTTTTGTTCAGGAGTGCTTTTTTCCTTTTAAATGCTAAGTGGTTTTGACTAGGACTAACTCCAGAGTCCTGCCTGCTTGCTCTACCCAGTTTAACTTGATGGTAGCATGTTCGCCACCTCTGAGAGTCGTTCTCTCCACCCCAGATCCCAGGTCACTGTGGATCTGTGTCACCATTAAGCAATTTATAACACACTGCTCACAACCCCATTTAAGTGCTTGGCCTCCTAAAAGAGCCAGAGTTCATGCTGGCAGCATAAACCAGGAAGCTACCGTTCTGAACCCACATGAGCTCTTTGCTGCTATGGTCTTGTATTGGTTTAATAAAAAAATGCTGATTGTCCAATAGCCAGACAGGAAGTATAGGCAGGGTGACCAGAATAGGATAATTCTGAAAAGAGGAAAGGCTCAGTCTGGAGTCGTCATCCAGACAACAGAGAAAGCAAGATGAGAATGTCTCACTAATAAAGGTACCAAGCCACATGGCTAACACAGACAAGAATTATGGGTTAATGTAACATGTAAGAGTTAATTAACAAAAAGTCTGAGCTAATAAGCCACCCAGTTTATAATTAATGTAGGCCTCTGTGTGTTACTTTGGGACTAAATGGCTGTGGAACCAGGTAGGACAGAAACCTCTATCAACACCATGTTTTATCAAAGATGGAACTAGATCAGAAAGCCTGTGGATCTTGAAGATACAGTAAGCTGTCCAGTTGTTCTACACACTCATGTTTGAAAACATATGATATTCTCTACCATAGTCATTCTGAGGACATCACCAGCCTATGGAACTGCACAGAGCAAGTTCACACTGATGACACAGAGTCATCAGAAAACCATGACACCAAGCAAACTGCATGGGTTTGGGGATTTTTCTCAGTGCATAGGAGTCCCAGTTTTGAAACAGAAAAAGTTCCACATTAATTAGTATGACTGATCCACTGAAATCTAAATAATTAAAAATAAACATTAAGACACTTGAGGAAATGAATATAGATATATGGTATTTTTAGAATGATTTTATTCCAGGAGAAAATAACACTTTCTGTAACTTGGCACTCAGAATAGCTAGATGTTTGTTGCTCTCCCAGTTTGATTCCTACTTTGTCAGACTAGACACATGTTACAATAGATGATGCTTCCTAAATCAGAAAGACTGTTTTCTTTGAATTTGGAGCATCTCTAAGGGATGTGAGCAGAGCATCACATCATCACATGTCACTTTCTGAATTACAGTGCAGTTCTTTCTTCCAGGTTCAGCAGAATTTAAAATAAACCACACCATCAGGGAGCAATACCACCAAAGCAATTAATTTCTTTCTGGTTAGTACCTTGTTACTGAGATCCAGAAGCCCAACTGAGATATCAAAAATGTCTCTCACACTTCGTTTTGAAATTGTGAGTAACACATTTCTGTAGCCCAGTAGGACACTTGCTATATTGTCAAGTTTTTACATCTTCAATAAATGTTCAAAGTGGAAGAAATGGTTGTACCCTTTCTGTAAAATGTTGCACAGTTAAAATAGCATAGTGTTCAATATCATATGAACAATACAAGTGAGGATAATCCATGAGAATAATGGAGATATCAAGTAACCAGTCAGATCATTCAGGAGGCAATTATCAGTAGCACAACAAACTATTCAGGTATCTATCTTATTTGAGAAGGTAAGTAGCATGGTAGGTTTTTAGACGTTAGCAATAACTTCTTTGTCAACTCTATCTTTAAATAGAGAGTCTATTATTTCTCACCTTATGGATCCACATAGATCTGTGACTCACTCACTTAACACACTACTACACAGAAGGCAGTAGCAATCCCACATTGGACTACCATAACTACAAGACAAGCATGTGTCAGGTACTCACAATTTTTCCAGTCCTGGGGGTTGAACTTGGGACTTCAAACATATTAAGCAAGTTCTTTGACACTAAGGTTATTCCCAGCCCCCTTTTCGACTTTTATGTGGGGACAAAAATCTTCCTAAGTTGTTGAAGCTGATCTTTAATGTCCTTCTGTTGACCAGGCAGGTCCTGAAGCTTACCTGCCTTGGCCTCCTGAGTTGATGGATTAAAGACCCGTACTTCTAAGCCTGGCTTCAGAAATTCAGCATCTCAATGCATTTCAGTTTCTGCTCTCCCACCACTGTCCAACCATGTTGTACGTCTCTGAGGGTTAGTTGAGTAAAACTGAATAGACTCTAGCAGTTTAAGGCAATTTCCATGTGATTCATAGAAGTTAAATGTAGCAGAAACTCAGGAGACATTTGTTGAATACCTGAGTGAATGTTACCATGAATACTTACATCAGATGTCTGCTGTGAATACATAAAATTACTAATTTTACTGAGCTCTCTGTTTACTTTTTCATTATTTCACTTACTCATCAGAAGGCTCTACCTTGCTTATTTGGACTCATGGTTTAAGGGTCACATCCATTATTAAGGAGGAAAGAGTATGAGACAGCTGTTCATATTACATTCACAATCAGAAAGCAGGGATTGTCTTAGGATTTCTATTGCTATGTAGAGACATCATGACCACAGCAACTCTTATAAAGAAAAACACTTAATTGGGGCTGGCTTACAGTTGCAGTGTGCAGGCAGACATAGTGCTGGAGAAGGAGCTGAGAATTCTACATCTTGATCAGGCAACAGGAAGTGAACTGTCTCACTGGGAGTAGCTTGAGCATAGGAGACCTGAAAGCCCACTCCCAAAGTGACACACTTCCTCCAATGCATCTACTCCAACAAGATCACACCTCCTAATAAGGCCACTCCCTATGTGACAAACACTCAAACACAAGAGTTATAGAGGCCATACATATTCAAACTACCACAGAGATGAATTGTGGCCCTCAACTCAGTTTCTTCTCCTTCACCCAGGACCCTGGTTCATGAAATGGTGTCACCCATATTTTATGGAAAGTTTTTCAACCTCAAATAAGTGATCTTAGAAACTTCTTCACAGGTATACTCAGAGCTTTGTTCCCTCGGTGATTCTAGATTCAGTGAAGTTGGCAACCCATATTATTCATCCCAGTGGATATCCAAGAAATAGTGAACACTTCTGTGTGGCTATGAGAAGCACTAGAAGCTAGGTGGCACTGGTCATCTTATGTGATGCATTTTAGCCACATCACAGAAATAGTCTTCTACCATGTAGGTTTCGGAAGGCTGTGCGTGTTTTTACATCACTCAATGATATTAAAAGACACTGAGAGATAACAGAAAGCTATAGAGTGATGGGGGATGTACATAGAAATGAAAGCAAAGTTCTGGTAATGATCTTAGAGGGGGAAACAGTAGATAAATAGTGATGCCTATATTTTCACCAATACTACTAATAGTGGATCCAATTCTAGCAGCAGTCAGAGCTCAAAGGAGACAGAACAATTCTGATATGAATATCTAATATAGATAAAGAGAATTTGACTAGTGGTATAATGCAATGTAAGGAATCAGCAAAGATGAGTGAGGTAGTAGTTCGAGCAGTTATAAAAATGGAAGTGGTAAATGAAGGAAGTCATGGGATGGGGGTGTTGGCACGTAGTTTATATCCCATTGCTAGACTATTGCCCCCATCCATCACTTGCTGTGCTTCCTTTATAGTTGAACCTTTCCCTGGAGAATGATCCGCAAGCTGTGGGGACCACCTTACCCCAGAATTCCTACAAGATTATCTACCTCCCTCAACTGCTCAGGTTCATTAACTAACTAAAGCAGAATGTGAGCGGCCAGGCCCCTCTCCTCATGGATACCTCCAGCATCCCTCACACTGGAGCTCCCTGGGGATCAGGCTGAAGCTAGATGTTCACTTGCCTCCATTTGCTGCTCAGAAGCTTTGCAAGTTATCACCTGGGTCTACTTCCTCTTAATAAATGCCTTACCCAAAAATGTCTGCCACAGAGCTCTGTCTCAGAGCTGAGAAAACTAGCCTACAACAAGGAAAAGAGATGGCTTTGAGGCAATAATAATTTTACCATTAAATGTTTCCAGAAACACTAGAATTTATTTTTAATGTGGAATCAAATATCAGATAAACATGACTTCGCATCTACAACTTCCTCATCTTGTAGTCGTAAGTAAGATACTTTAGTATGAGTGGGTCACAGGTGTGCCTAGGTCTTGCCATCTTCAATACTGTATCTAGATGACACCTGAAGCAGCTGGAGACCGAGGTCAGTTACCTTCACCTTGAACAACTCTGTCATCAAGTTCATATATCCTCAACATTCAGGGGCATGCTGCTTCAACTCTCTGAAGCTCTAGTTTCCATATGCAAAGTTTCACTCTATCTTCTTCAGCTCTAGCCATGAGATTAGAGTACAAGGGAAAACCTAGAATAAGAAGCTGAGAGTAAGCCCAATCAGTGGCAGTTGGTGTCATTAATGCTGTCTCCTGGGAAGACTCCTGGCATTACCTCTCTTCAGGCAAAAACCTAAACTGATGTAGGCTATTGGGCTCTGATCCAAACTCTCCCTTTTTTTTCTTCCTTCTTGTTAAAGGGAAGCAAGAAATAGTCTGCCAAGTTGCAGCTTTGATTGTTCTCTCTGGAGCCTCATGCATGTTTTGCACCAAATTGAAGGTAAGAGGAGCAGAGGGCAGGTTGATAAAGAAAGATGAAACTAAGACCTTTCCCTAACATGGTCCTACACTTGCACTGTTCCCATAAATGAGCCATGCCCTTCATCTCAGCACTTTGATGGCATTGGGCATGCCTTATTTATAGACAACAACTGCTACAGAACTTCAAAGGGGCGCAAAGCCAAGGCTGAGATGTGAAGGGAACACTTTGAAGTGCTAAATTCTCAATTCAGGACAGCCCACAACAGCTCTGGAGACCCAACTGCAAACCATGCCAAGAATGTCCACTTGTCCCCACAGTGTGGTAGATGGTCAGAACCCTTTATGTCCACCCTAGAAGTGCAGCTGTCAGCCAAGGCAGGTGACTCAGTGGACTTTACTTGACTTTCTGTTATACTGAGACAGTTTTTCAGATTAACCAAGCAAATCCATGGCCATCAGATACAGGCGTCCAGGAAAGGAACACTTAATTTTTTTATTTTTTTCATATAGAAACATACACACCAAAAAAAAAAAGAATATCTAAAAAAATCCTGAATAATAAAAGAACTGCTGAAGGTAACATCAGATATCCTTGATTTCAAGTTGTACAGAGCTATAGTAATAAAAACAGCATGGTATTAACACAAAACAGACATGTTAATCAATGGAATTAAATTAAATTGAAGACCTATACATAAAGCTACACAATTATAGACCCTTGATTTTTGATAAAGAAGCCAGAAATACACACTGAAAAAAATCTTCAGTAAATGGTATTGGTCAGACTGAATGGCTGCATATAGAAGAATTCAAATAAATTCATAATCATCACCCTGCACAAAACTCAAATACAAATAGATCAAAGACCTCCACATAAATCCAGATACACTGAACCTGATAGAAGAAAAAGTAGGGTATAACCCTGAAGTCATGGACACAGAAAGGATTTTCTAAACTTACCACTATTAGCACAGGCACTAAAATCAACATTTAATAAATGGGACCTCATTGAAACTGAAAAGCTTCTTCACAGCGAAGTCAGTCAGACAAAGCAGAGGCCTACAGAACGGGACAAGATTTTTTTAACCAACTATGTATCTTATAGAGGACCAATATCCAAAATATATAAGGAATTCAAAAAATAGATATCCAATGGCTAAAATAAAAAACACCAATGATAGCCTTTGCTGAAGAAGTTGTGGAGAAAGGGGTACACTCATCCATTGCTGGTGGGAATGCAAACTTGTGCAACCACTTTGGAAAGCAGTGTGGCGGTTTCTCAGGAAATTCGGGATCAACCTACCCCTGGACCCAGCAATGCCACTCTTGGGAATATACCCAAGAGATGCCCTATCATACAACAAAAGTATATGCACAACTATGTTCATAGCAGCATTGTTTGTAACAGCCAGAACCTGGAAACAACCTAGATGCCCTTCAATGGAAGAATGGATGAAGAAAGTATGGAATATATACATATTAGAGTACTACTCAGCAGTAAAAAAACAATGACTTCTTGAATTTTGCATGCAAATGGATGGAAATAGAAAACACTATCCTGAGTGAGGTAAGCCAGACCCAAAAAGAGGAACACAGGATGTTCTCACTCATATTTGATTTCTAGCCATGAATAAAGGATATTGAGCCTATAATTCGTGATCCTAGAGAAGCTAAATAAGAAGGTGAATCCAAAGAAAAACATATAGGCATCTTCCTGAATATTAACCTTCATCAGGCAATGAAAAGAGACAGAGACCCACATTGGAGCACCAGACTGAAGTCTCAAGGTCCAAATCAGGAGCAGAAGAACAGGAGGAAGGAACTCAGGGCCATGAGGGGTGCACCCACACACTGAGACAATGGGGATGTTCTATCGGGAACTCACCAAAGCCAGCAGGCCTGGGTCTGAAAAAGCATGGGATAAAACCGGACTCGCTGAACATAGCGGACAATGAGGACTACTGAGAACTCAAGAACAATGGCAATGGGTTTTTGATCCTACTGCACGTAGTGGCTTTGTGGGAGCCTAGGCAGTTTGGATGCTCACCTTACTAGACCTGGATGGAGGTGGGTGGTCCTTGGACTTCCCACAAGGCAGGGAACCCTGATTGCTATTTGGGCTGACGAAGGAGGGGGACTTGACTGGGGGAGAGGGAGGAAAATGGGAGGCAGTGGCGGGGGAAGGCAGAAATCCTTAATAAATAAATAAATAAAAATTTAAAAAACAGAAAAAGAGTAGAAATATGGAGAAGATAGAAAGTTCTTTTGCATAGATGGCTGTAGACCATGTGACTGTTAACCACAACTGCTTGCCCTTAGCTCAAAATGACATGAATTCATAGCCTAGATAAAGATTTGTATCAAAACTAATGCCAAGCCATGTTTAGCATGACCAACCGCAGACTCACCCCAGGGACATCTGTCTGATGAAACTCTATTCTCATGTATCTGATATAATAATTTTAAGAATAATCTGTATCACATGAAAAAATAATACATGCTGTTAAGCTATTTTTTCTGTATAAAGAATGAGTCTCATGCCTAGTAAAGATGCATTCAGATGCAAAAAAATAGATACCAAGAAATCAACCTAATTTAAAAATTGGGTTACAGATTTAAACAGAGAATTCTCAAAAAAGGAAACTCAAAATGACTGAGAAAATGTCAACATCCTTAGTCATTAGGTAAATTCAAATCAAAGCTACGTTGAGATTTAATCTTACACCCATCAGAATGACTAAGTTCAATAAAAACTGTTGACAGCTCATTCTGACAAGGATGTGGAGTAAGGAAAACACTCATCCTTTTGTGGTGGAAGTGTAAACTTGTACAACCACTATGGAAATCAGTGTGGCAGTTCCTCAGGAAGATGGGACTCGATCTACCTCAAGTTCCAGCTATGTCACTCTTGGAAATATACTTCCAAAGACACTCCATTCTACTACAGAGACACTCACTCAACCATATTAATTTGTTCTATTCATAGTAAACAAAAATTGGAAACAACCTAAGTGCCCCTCAACAGATGAATAGATAAAGAGAATGTGGCACACTTAAACAATGGAGTATTACTCAGCTTTTTTAAAAAAATGACATCATGAAAATTACGGGTAAGTGATCTAGAAAAAAATCATCTTGAGTGAGATAACCCAGATCCAGAAAAAAAAAATATGGTATGTATTTACGTAAATGTGAATATTAGCTATTAAGTTAATGATAACCAAGCTACAATCCATAGAACCACAGCAGTTACGTTTAGAGTAATGAAGTGGGGGATGCTGCAGATAGATCTCATTAGCAAAGGGAAATAGAATTGATAGTTATGGGTGGATGGTAGGAAGGACTGGAATTGGAGGTTCAAGTGAAAAGAGAAAGGGGAAAGGAGGACTAAAAAATATGGGGAGAGACAGCTAAAATTAAGGGTCATTTGAGGGGTAATATGAAAACCTAATATAGTAGAAGCTTCCTAAAATATATACATATATGAAGGCAACCTAAATTAAGTAATCAAATAGTGGGAGATACAGAGACCCAATTGGACATCTCTTGATACTTAATGAATATCTTTCAATATGGGGATTGGGTTACATCTAATAGAGCTGTTAGCCAAACATCTCATGATAACCCCAAGCAACCAAGACTGTTGCTGATACTATAGGTTGCTCTCCAAAAAAAAAAAAATGACAGCCAGGCCTCATTGCTGAAGACAATGCCTACATAAGTCATTGAATGTAGAGAAGTCAAACTAATGCCTACAATGAGCCTTCACCCCTAGGGGTGAATAAGCCTTTACAACACATTCGTTATAGCCTGGAAAACAAGGCTTCAGCCTTTCACCCTTAGAATTGTACAAGAATAAATCAGTGTTATTTTAGCCCCTAGAGTTTGTAGTACTTGGTGGCAGCCATCAAGGAAAACTGACAGAGCCATTTAGTATCATTACACATATGGGTTGAGGTCACGTGTGTTTGTGCTCACCTGTAATTACAGCATTGAGGAAGCTGACACTGGAGTCACACAAGTTCAAGGCCATCTTAGACTATATAGCCAGAGTTTGTCTCAAGAAACACTTCCCCTTAGAAAGCACTGGTGCACAGACAAACACTGCCCAGTGCTCTGAAAGTCCTGCTGTGAAGAAAGAAGTCTCTGTACCAGCCAGAGAGGTCATGATGAAGGAACCCACAGAGACAGCTGACCTGAGCTCACAGAAGCTCATCAACCCTGGACCAACACACAGGAAGCCTGAATGGGATCAACAGAGGTCCTCTGCATGGGTGTGACAATGGTGTAGCTTGGTCTCTTTGTAAGGCTTCTAACAGTGAGTGCAGGACTTCTCCCTGGCACTTAGCCAGCTTTCTGTAACCTGATCCCCACTCTGGATTACCTGGACCCACCTCGACATAAGGGGAGGAGCTAAGTGCTGCCTCAATTTGATGTGCCAAGCTTTGTGCTTGACCCATTCTGAATGGAGATGAAGGAGGAGTGGATGCGGAGGGGGGTAGATGGGAAAGGGAACAGGATGAGAGAATAGAAGGGAAAAGAAACTGGTTGGTATGTAATAAAAAAATTATTTAAATAAAAAAAACGCTGATGCAGTAAAACAATGTGAAAAACAAAGAATAAATAAAAGGAAGGCAGAGAGAGAAAGAGAGAGGGAGAAAGAGGGGGGGGGAGAGAGAGAGATCCTATCTCTTTGGGCTCAGAAGTTAAGAACACTAACTGCTCTTCCGGAGAATTGGGGGTTTCAATTCCCAGCATTCACATGGGGGCTCAAAATTTCCTGTAACTCCAGTTCCATAAAATTCGATGTCTTCTTATGACCTCTGAGGATACTAAGCACATATGGGGTTCACAGACACAAATGTAATCAAAACCCTCATACAAAGTGGAAGGCAAGGACTGACAACCGAGGTTGTCCTGAAACACTCGCACACACGTGTGCACACACATACACACACACACACACACACACACAGGAGGGGTTGTAAAGAGACAGACAGGTAGCTAACATGTGATGAAGTAGACCTCCTCATCTTGTTCCCAACCAAACACTGGAAAGTAGAGTGGAAGAAAGGGAAAGTCTGGGCCTCTTTAACTGAGAACAACCTTTACAAGTCATAACCCGAAGTCTGCCCATCAACAAACTTATGCTGATGGAATAGTGTTCAAATGACTTGGGAGTACAGACTTAAATAAATCGCAGATGTATTAAAACAGTCCTCAGAGAGAATGGATGGGAGTACAATGGGAAAAGCCATTTCACAGGATTGGCCTGCCTTAGTGGTGATGGGCTATACTGGGGCACGTGAAGGAGGGGGAGTTGAGAGCACAAAAAGCTTCTTTACTGTTTGTGGGTTCTTTAGTTAGTTCCATAAATTTCTTCTTGCCTGTCACCTTGGCCAGCAAATTAATGCACCATCACCACAGCCCTTCCCTTGTGGGGTGACTTTAACAAAAAGTTTGGCCAATTTTACAAGCTGCACAGAATGTTCTAGACAGTGGTTTAAGGTAATTAGGAACGAGGCTAGATTTACCTTCTCACCTCTCACCTCGACACAGCCTGCTTTTCCCTCTGCCTTCATCTCTACGGTTTTGAAAAATCCTACAGACAAGGAGTATTTTCCCAGAGTATTCTTTTAAGGAAGGTGAGTTACTTATAGACCAGGTTAGCCTGGAACTCACAACTATCCACCTGCCTCTGACTCCCAAGTGCTGGGATTAAAGGCGTGCACCACTCCTCCCTATAGAAATGACCTACTGTCTCCCTGTCCTGCTGTGGATGGGACCCTCTCCAGAATGGGCTCCCCTCTGCCGTGCGCATGTGCCAATGGAAAATGACCACGCGAAGATCAGTTTCACTTCTTCAGTCCCTCAGTTTCTGTCTTTCAGACACCAACTTCATTAGACAAAGGTAGCCCACCTTTTTCCTGGACGGTTAGACAAGAAAATACTTGTAAACAAATGCTGGGATCTACAAATAAAAGATACACTCAAGTGCAAGAGTTCAGTATCATCTGACATCTTCCAAAGAGACTACTAATGCAATCACATGATGGAAAAAGCTAGAAGACAGAGCTAGCATTGAGATCTTAATGGCATGGAGCACACCTAAAGATAGTAAGAAAGTAAATTATCCTCAAGTTATCATTGGTTTCATTGACTTTAATAAATTAACAAATTGACATCAATAAAATATATTATGAGGGCAAATGAAACAATTTCCAAAGTGTGCACATAGTCTTGATAACTCACTCCTGGGAACATTTGAGATGAATGCTAGAAGTATCTGACTCTCACACACACACACACACACACACACACACACACACACCTTATCAACCAGTTCCCTAAAAGTCCCCTTCCACCCCAATGCCAAATGATCATCATCTCTCTTGGGAGCCTTCTAATCCCCTGCACACACTTGACAGACATCAGCGTGGCTTCTGGAGAGCAGGACCAGATTCCTGAAATGTGATCCCCAGATCAAGGTCCTGCTGTTGCAGGCACAGTTGTTCATAATGGGGAAAAAAAAAACTGCCCCTGTGTTATTCAGCCTGATTGGCAGTCTCTGCTGAGGAAGGGGGAAAATCTGCAAGGGATTTGGTGGCCCCACCTGCCCCCTCTCCTCCTGACGGGAGACAGCTGCCTGTCCTCAGTGCATGCCATCCCCTGTCCAAGTATTAAAAGATCTGCCTGCAGTCCCAGGTGCCCTGAGTCAAAGCTGCCTGGAGAAGCCACACAGAAGACCCTAGCATAAGTGAGATATTCATTCAGGCAGACAGCTGCTCCTGAGAAACCCGAGTGGGACCAGAATGAATCATGCTAACTTGCTGAACCCAACAAATTTGAATTTAAAACAAAACTTAATCGGATAAGCAATCGAGCCAGTTTTAACAGAATAAAAAGGGAAGAGAAGAAAAGGGGGAGGCATGTTTCTCCCATTTGTATTTATATACTGATTTTTTATGGTAAGTACACAGTTTTTAGCACGGCTTAAGTAGAAAAAGAGTGAAAAGAAGCTCATACTTTCCTACAACTGACTCCAGATAAGCCAAATATATCAAAGTGCCCATGAACTCATTCCAAGATCTCCCCCAGTTTAAAATCTTTGGAGAGGGCCATCCTCTTTATGTCTTGAGTCTTCAGTACCCTGCTCCCAGGCAGCCCTGGGTAGCAGTGGTCTGAGCACAGATTCCTACTGAAATCCCACGGAGAAACAAAATGCCACCTCTAAAGTTGGGCTGGGTGACTAGTCAGTTAGTTGAAAGGTCACCCTCTAGGGTAATGTGAAAAGGAAACCAGAAACCAGAACTGATTTTAAAGACAGGAGTCTAATTTCTGTGGTCACTGTTCAGGGTCCTTGTGGAATACATCCCAGGAGCTCCTAAGAGTACCACACTCTTCCATGCTCAATTAAGTCTTTTATATAGAATGATAGTGTTGTTATTTAACCTATAAACATTCTCCTGTATCCTTTAAATCATATTTATAATACCTAGTGCATGGCAAATGTCATATAAGCATAATATAGAATTTAGAGAATAATGACAAAGAAAAATATTTGTACACATTTGGGAGAGACACAGCTTTTTCCCAAACATTTTCTACCCGGAGTCATCTGAAGCTCTGTATGTGGATCTGGTGACGATGAAGGGTTGATTATGAAGCAGGGTCACAGGGAAGGGTCATGAGTGGGACTCACCAGGAAGCAGAGACTGACATTTGGGTTCCTCTTGGAGACATGGCATTCAACATAACAAACAAGTCTTCTGAGAGACAAACAACCTCACTGGAACGCCAAGAGCATTTAGTGAGTTTGGGTCTCACAAGTGCAGCCTGATACGGGTTTTTGTTTATCATCCACTTCCATGGCTTCATGTACTATATATGTGCCGATGACTCAAATATTCTGAGCTCCCGACCCGAATGACCAACTGCCAGCACCGTATTTCCACTCGGCTGGCTCTCAGACACCTGAAACTCAGCCAGCACGAAGACTCTGAGCCCTTGATCTTCAGCCCACAACCTCTTACTCCTTCAGTGTGCTCTGTCTCCAGGAATAGCTCAGTCATTCACACAGGAACCCACTCAAGAAACCTTAGATTCATTTCTTGACAGTTGAGCTCTCTGCTCCTAATCAGTCACCAAGACTTACAGATTCAATCTCTCGTTTCAAACCCATCCTCGCTACCACACTCCTTAGCCAGTTATCACCACCCCATGCTCCTACAAGATCCTCCTAGCTTGTCACTTCACGTTCGCACTCACTCTTCCGGTCTATTTGCCCAGGTCTCTAAATTGATTTGTTTCCCAAAGTGGAAACACCAGTTGACACTTTTCTCCTCAAAGTGATTGGATGAGCTCCTAATAACAAATTTGTAATGGCTCTATCTAATACTTCATTCATTCAACAAATATTTACTGGAAACTACTATGTGCCAAGCGCTGTTCAAGCTCTAAAAGTCAGCAAGGAATGAAATGGAGGAGAGGAAACACCATATGAGGTAGAATAACTCTGAGATGAAGGCTTGCAAGAAAGGAAGGCGAAAGCCCATAACTGCTCAAGTGAGAAAAGGCTCTCAGCAGAAGAAAGCACAGACCCCCCGAGAAGCGACCTTGCTCACGTTTCTCAACATTTACTGAGCAGATCAGTGGGAATGGAATAGATGAACTCAGAGATGGTGGTAGCAGGAAGAGGCTTAGGGCAGATCATATGGAGGCATCAGAGTCTAAACACAAGATGTTACTTAACATGAAATTGGAGGAAAGTGAGGGACCACGAGAAGAGGGATGACCTAATAGCAATCATGAGGTGTTCTGGGAGGTAGCTGTGAGTACTGAGAGCTGAGGATTACATGAGGCAGCCAAGGTCTTTGTTCCTAGAGACATTCCATTTTACTAGGAGAAGATGGGCAACACACAGCAAGTAATAGGCAAATGAGCTGATCTCATTTACAATAAAGGTAAGATCTAATGATGTGGCATGTAATACAGGGGTTAGCATCCTTCAGGTGTCCAGAAACAACCATGTAGAGACAAGACGAATATGTCAGGTGGAAGATGGCCATTTGAAAAATCTAGGACCACAGTAGACATGAGCTTCAGCGTCTATGGAAGACAAAAGAAGCCAGCTTGGATGAAGAGCTGTGAGCAGAAGTGGCAAGGGCTAACATGGGAGGAACTCATGGCAACTTAGAGAAGAGGTCATGGCAAGTGTTGAGATTTTAAGTAAAACTGAATTCTCTTAGAGGATTTAGAGGAAGGCTTCAAAACCATAAAATAAATAATATGATTTATGATTTTAATGATGTATGCCTAATTAGACTAATTAGGTTAACTAAATTAATTGAGCAGAAGCAACTGTAGTTAAAACAGATAGGAAATACTGTTGTCTCAGGTCAGAAGAACACACATGCAGTATAATTTAAGCAAATTGCTGAAAGACTGTATTGGAATCCTACAAGATAAATCAAAGATGAAACAAACCTAGGTTTGGGTCCTGAGCCACTGAATGTCCCCTTATGAAACGCAGAAGATGGGAAAGACCAGAGAATGGAAGTGAGATTAGAGCTGTGACTTGGCCAAGATAATTTGAGATACTTCTTAGACTTCTATGTGGAGAAGCCAGGCGAGGAGTTTAAAAATAGGTGGGGATTAAATGTGGAGTCACCTGCATCTGAAGACTTGGGACCAATGTGGGGTCATTTAGAGAAAAGCAGTCATTTGAGAGCAGTCTAGGGTTGTTGGTGCCCTCTAACATGTACAGGCCAAACAAGAGAGAAATGCTCAAGAAAGGGTAACACAGAAGATGCTGCAGGGATCTGAATGCTGAGGAAATGCTTATATGGGGTCAGAGAACTAACGGCGAGCATGGCTATGTGCAGGCCACCTTGCAGGAGTAGAGAGAATAAGGTACAAAAACACAGTCCCAGGGCTGGAGAGATGGCTCAGTGGTTAAGAGCATTGCCTGCTCTTCCAAAGGTCCTGAGTTCAATTCCCAGCAACCACATGGTGGCTCACAACCATCTGTAATGAGGTCTGGTGCCCTCTTCTGGCCTGCAGGCATACACACAGACAGAACATTGTATACATAATAAATAAATAAATA
>NW_026068106.1:2159618-2199917 GCF_014885135.2 Alexandromys fortis
AATAAATAAATAAATAAATAAATAAATAAAAAACACACAGTCCCAGAGGTAACAGTTTTCCTGTAAGTTTTGCTATAGCAGGGGTGGTGGTGGCTAAGATGGAGGGAGTGATGGTCATGTTCTCAATGATAGTCTCAGACTGTGATTCTATGGCAGTGGGAAGGTTCCAATAGACAGGCGAATTAATTCTCACATAGGGGCACAGCCCTAGTGTGCTGTTCATCTGAACACACTAATTAATACTAATTAATTCTAAATTCCCAATACTGCCTTCTAGTTTACAGTCCCTGTAGTCCGGAGCCCACAATTGTGCCTTCAACTGTGGGAGAAAATCGTTATAAGTTACCAGGGGCCTGGACAATAAAGTGTGGCTAGGCCAAATCAAATGGGATAGAACAAGAGAGAACAATCTATAGATCATGGTGTGTCACCTACAGCACCAAGCCTAGACTTCGCCTCATATGGCTGACTGCTCTATAAAACGCTTCTGAATGACAGCGTTTAGTCGATGTGCTACAAGTCACCCCTACCATAGGGATAATGAATGTTCTAAGACAGAGGATGACCTGACAGTGTAACAGACTCCCAGTCCTTACTTAGCACAACTGACACCATGATGGAAGTACCATTCAGGTTTGGGAACACAGCATGTGAACAGCAAAATCTACATCCAAGTCCATAATTCTTGGAAAATCCCTAAATACACTCACCTTGTGATGGGGTAGGCTACCTCATAGTGCTGGTTCCGGGCCTGGGTGGTAGCTGGCTTGGTCTACCTGTCAGTTTTTCCTCATGGTCACGAGAGTGAGCTCTCCAGCATTGCCCCTGCCAGCTCACCCACTGCAGCAGACAGCAAGGAGCGGAGTCAATTCTCCTATTCTAACACCCTTTGGGTCCAGCTCACCCATATCTACACCACCAGGGCCAGTTCTACTGTTTTTCCCAGGCAAGGTGCACAGAACGCTCTCTCGTATGCTGCAGAGAATGAGGAGCAAGGACAGTTTTCCCAGGCTTGTACCTGGGGGCCAGCTCTCCACCTGCCTCAAATGGCAAGTACCAGGAGGGTTGGGGGGGCATCTTTCCCTCACCCTTGCCACTACAGGGCAAACAAGGGAGTAGTTCTCATGCCCCCAGGGCCAGATTACCTGCACCCCCACCAATAGGGTCAGCTCTATTATGATACCAGGGCTCAGTCAGTGAGGGGCAGGCCCAACTCTGTGCAACCTCATCCTCACTGTTTTAGGTGGTAACAGAAGCCACAGACATCAACACATACTGAAGCTAGGGCATGGTCACAAACCCAGACATTGCCCTAGACAGCAGCCTAGGCCCAGATGACACCATGGCCCTGGGTGGCAGCACAGACCACTTAGATCTGTATAGTAACGGCAACAGCACATCCCTCAGACACAAACATAGCCCTAGGTGGCAGCCCCCCAGATGTTCGTGTGACCCTTGGTGGCAACATGGGTCATAGATATCAATACAGATCCTGACTCTAGTTATACCATGAACCCAGACATGGTCCTTGTGAGCGGCCTGGGCATAGATGTCACCATGTCACTGGGGACATGCACAGGCCACTCAAAATGACATGGATCTAGAGGCTGTATAACCCTCGAATACCAACATGGTCCCAGGTGGCATCCCAGATTCTGGGCATTTGCATGGCTCTCAATGGCAACAGGAACTTCAGACATCAATGCAGAATCTGGCTGCATCTGGGCCACAGTCATATGCCTTGGCCCTAGCTGGTAGCGCATGTCACTCAGGTCTATATGGCCCTCTCAGTGGCATGGCCTTTATATACTAACATGGCCACAGATAGCACCCCAGATCCTGAGCATCTGTTGGACCTTCAGTACCTACATAGGCCATGGACATCAACACAGACCCAGGCTGCACCAGGATTATGGACCCAGAACTGGTCCCTGGTAGCAACCTAGACCCAGATGTCATCATGGCCCTAGCTGCCATCACAGATCACCCAGATCAGCATGGCTCCAGTGGCAGCACAGCCCTGGAATGCCTAACATGTACCCAGATGGCAGCTCAGACCCTGGGCATCTGCTCAGCTTTTGATGGTAAGAGGAGCTACGGACATCAGTGCAGACCCTGACTGCGGCAAGACCATGGACCCAGACATCACCATAGCCCCCAGTGGCAGCATGGGCCACGCAGATCTGTATGACCTGTGGGGTATATCCCTCAGACACCAACATGGCCACAGGTGGGAGCCCAGCCTCTTGGTGTCCTCAGGGCCCTTGGTAATAGGAGCCACAGACATCAACAACACAGACTGTTTTAGGGCTACAGACCCAGACATGACCCTTGATAACAGAGCAGGCATGGACATCACCATGGCCCCGGGGGTAAATAGGTCACCCCCATCAGCCATTTGATCACTGTCTTTGAACCTTCAGATCTACTTCTATCCCAAGCACAAAAACTATCCTCCCTCTTTCCCTCCCTCCTTCTCTCTTTCTCTGTCTCTCTGTTTCTCTCTCTCTGTGTGTCTCTCTGTCTCTCTCTGTCCCTCTCTCTCTCTTTCCCATTTCTCCATCATATACTCACTCACCACAATGATACCCAATGGTACCATTTCTGTTGGCCCAGAGCAAGCATCCTGGGACAGAGCTGTGACTGTCCTCCTTACTCCTGGGCCTCATGGGCCACCATTAGGCCTGTCTCCTCAATGAAGGGCCTCCAACAGACTCCCTCTCCACCCCACCCACCACACACACCACAGCCTGAAGGCTGTATCAAAGCAGACAAGTAGAACTATTCTAGAACCCCACTTCTGTTTGTTTCGTCTCTTCTGGACCACTACCCAGCCACTGATGTCCAGTGTCTCTGAAGCCACATTTTGCACTTTTCTCTGAGCTTTTCTGTTGTTTTAGGGGGAGAATAAATCCATTTCCTGTTAATGTATCTCAATAAAAGTAATTCTTGACTTCAGCTGGGTTTTATTACTCCCTGACCCCATGCTTTCTGTTTCCTGCCTTGGGGCTTTGTTCATGCAGCCTCCTTTATTTGAAGTACATATTCCTCCATGTTTTCCTGCAGTAATTCTTGGTTATCTCTCAGTGTGAATATTAGTTTCTCTAAGGTTATCTCTACCCCAAGCTAATAACAGTCTGTTAATGTCCCTTCCCTTCCACCTTTTACCTATTTATGTTACATTTTTCTGTATAGACTAAAAGTCCTCAAAGAGAAGAACAAGAGTTATTGTTTAGGGCCTGCTGAAGACCTCAGCACACACAATTCAGTCCACAGGCACTCATGAGCCTACACCAGACACCGATTCCCATCAATGGCTATCTTTCCTCACAAACATGACCTCTTGGTGGGCAGGGGTGGTTTTGTCCTTCTGAAAACAATTTAATCATTCAAATCCATTATTATTTAATGGAGTAAGATGTTTCTACAGGCTGTACTCCTGAACTAAAGTGTTTTTACATTAGAAGCTTATTATTGTTCTTTCTAAGTCTGTGAAGAATTGTGTTGGGGATTTTGATGGGGATTGCAATGAATCTATAAATTGTTGTTGGTAGGATTTTCATTTTGATTATGTTGATCCTACCTATCCAAAAGCATGGGAGATCTTTCCATTTCCTGGTGTCTTCATCAATTTCTTTCTTCAAAGACTTAAAGTACTTGTCAAACAGGTCTTTCACTTCTTTGGTTTGTGTTACCCCAAGATATTCTATGTTATTTGTGGCTATTGTGAAGGGTGATGTTTCTCTGATTTCTTTCTCAGCTTCTTTATCATTTGTATATAGGAGGGCTACTGACTTTTTTGAGTTGATCTTGTATTTTGCCACATTACTGAAGGTATTTATCAGCTGTAGGAATTCCAAAGTAGAGTTCTATGGATCAATTATGTATACTATCATATTATCTACAAATAGTGAAAGCTTGACTTTTCCTTTCCAATATGAATTCCCTTGATCTCCTTTTGTTGTCTTATTGCTCTAGTCAGAACTTCAAGAACTATGTTGAATAGATATGGAAAGAATGGACAGCCTTCTCTTGTTCATGATTTTAGTGGAATCGCTTTGAGATTCTCTCCATTTAATTTGATGTTGTCTGTCGGCTTGCTGTATATCGCTTTTATTATGTTAAGATATGTTCCTTGTACCCCTGATCTCTCCAAGATCTTTTTCATGAAGGGGTGTTGGATTTTGTCAAATGCTTTTTCAGCATCTAATGAGATGATAATATAGGTTTTTGTTTCTTTCAGTTTATTTATATGGTAAATTACATTGATAGGTTTTTGTATGTTGAACCATCCCTGCATCTCTGGGATGAAGCCAACTTGATCATGGTGGATGACTTTTTGATGTGCTCTTGGATTCAGTTTGCCAGTACACAGAAGAAAAATGGATCCTGCTTTTATATCCATTCTCTTAGCCTGTGTCCTTTTATAGGTGAATTGAGTCAATTGCTATTAAGAGGTATTAATGACCAGTGTTAATTCCTGCTATTTTTCTGTGATAGTGTTTGTGTGTTTCCCTTCTTTGGGCTTTGCTGGTGTGAAGTTATCTGTTGCCTGTGTTTTTGTGGGTTCAGTTAGCTTCCTTGGGTTGGAGTTTTCCTTCTACTACTTTCTGTAGGATTGGATTTGTGGATAGGTATTGTTTAAATCTGGTTTTTTCATGGAATATCTTGTTCTCTCCACAGATGGTGATTGAAAGCTTTGCTGGGCATAGTAGTGTGGGCTTGCATCTGTGGTTTTTTAATGTCTGCAGTACATCTGCTTAGGACTTTCTGGATTTCATGGTTTCCATTGAGAAATCAAGTGTAATTTTCATATGTTTGCCTTTATACATTACTTGACCTTTTTCCTTTGCAGCTCTTAATATTCTTTCTTTATTTTGTATGTTTTGCATATTGATTATTATAAGGTGAGGAGACTTTTCTGTTTCTATTTTTGTTTGATTTTGGTTTAATTTATTTGGTGTTCTGTAAGCTTCTTGTACCTTCTTATTCTCAACATTTTGGCCTTTTGAGAATTCCTTTGTTAATCACAATCTACTGCCAAAAGAAGCATCTCAGATAAAAAGTTGAGCTACAGGGCTGGAGATATGGTTCAGCGGTTAAGAGCACTGCCTGCTCTTCCAAAGATCCTGAGTTCAATTCCCAGCAACCACATGGTGGCTCACAACCATCTGAAATGAAATCTGATGCCCTCTTCTGGCTGCAGGCAGACACACAGACAGAATACTGTATACATAATAAATAAATACATACTAAAAAAAAAGAAGAAGTTGAGCTACAGTAATCTATGATGTAATGATTAGGAGTTGGTTTAATAATATGTTAATTTAGCAAAGTAATAGTTTTAGGTTCTTCCTTAGTACATGTGATCTCTCCAGACATCCAATATTGATGCCAGGTATGGGTTTCAACTTATAAAACTTAAACACAATCATAAGGTAGCTTTTTTCTCCCATGATGTCCATGCCACTACCACACCTGTGGCTTCCACTATTGCCAGACTGGTTGTCATTGAAGCATGCAGCATTCATAGTGGGGTATAATTGGTGATTACTTTATAACCTCCACTAGCATGAATAGTACCTTCCAGTACAATTAAAGCTTACCACTGGGAATGATGCTTCCAGGTTAGTACCAGCTGGAAGCTTGATTCTCTGTTCAATGTCCCAAGTACGTCATGTCTTGATCAATAAGGTATTAATGTCAAGTTCTGGAAGGCAACTAAAGTTACTGGCCACAGCATATATGTTTAGGATTTTATGCACCACACTAGCCAGCAGCTACAAAAGAGGTAACAATTCCTGCTATTGGTCCTTTTATTTCTTTACCTGTGGTGTCTGTCCAGTAGGGGCATTGTTACCTGCTATAAGCTAACTCCATTTACACTTTTTTTATTATTATTATTGAGCTCTAAGTTTTTCTCTGCTTCCTTCCCTGCCTCTCCCCTTCCCCCTTCAACCCTCCCCCAAAGTCCTCATGCTCCCAATTTACTCAGGAGATCTTGTCTTTTTCTGCTCCCCATGTAGATTAGATCTATGTAAGTCTCTCTTAGTTTCCTCATTGTTGTCTAAATTCTCTGGGACTGTGGTTTGTAGGCTGACTTTCTTTGCTTTATGTTTAAAAACCACCTATGAGTGAATACATGTGATAATTGTCTTTCTGCTTCTGGGTTACCTCATTCAAAATAATATTTTCTAGCTGCATCCATTTTCCTGCAAAATTCAAGCTGTCGTTATTTTTTTTCTGCTGTAGTAATTGATTGTATTTATATTCTTTTATGTCAGCAGAGAACACTTTTAAACCCAGCACTTGGGAGGCAGAGGCTGGCAGATCTCTATGAATTCCAAAGCAGCCTCATCTGCATAGCCAGTTCCTGGCCAACCAAGGCTAATTAGTGAAACCATCTCTCCAAAAATATTTCAACATTTCTTTATATGTAGGTGTGCGTGTGTGTGTGATATATTACATGTATATATATATATATATTACTTTTATTACATATATATATACTTATACAGAAGTGGGTTTCTATATGACTTTTTGAAAATATCTTTAGTATGAGCTGTACCTTCCAGTATTTCCTTCTAAATAAATCCACTCTCTATGTTTATTTTTACACTGTGTTGTAAGCCCTATTTATAACTGTCCAGCCAACTCTCCATCATTTACTCCGCCCTTTCCGCAGATGCACTTCTATCCCTGCTATGCACTGCACCAGACTGTGGGTGAGGACTTGTACACACTGTGCCCTGTTAAGCTCAGTTTCAAGAACAAAGTCCCCTCCTCAATGTCTCTAAACTTCATAAAATCTCATTAGTTTTTCTTGCACCTCAAGACCTAGGGATGATAGTGGATTCCTGCTCTTAACACTGTTTTTGCTATGTTCCCTCAATCCTGGCCACCACACTACAGTCTCTTTAGCAAAACTTCTACCACAGAAATCCCCAAGGAGACCTCCATTTCTTGTTGTGACCTCTGCTGGACATTTTCTTATGGGTTTGTATATTGCAATTTCTCTTAATATCTTATCAGACTGAAGGAACACTGCATATAAATATATCATGAATACATCATTCTTTTATAATATACACTCTACTAAGACTTTTCTCCCAATTTGTACTTTGTGTCTTTTAACATTATCCTTATATTTTTCTCCAGTATAAAAGAACTTTTCCTCTCCTAGGTTTAGCTTAGCAGCTGTAACAATAAATGTGAGATTTTTTTTCAAAATGCACTCTGATTTTCTTATTTGGATTGAAACTTCATTAGATTTTATTCTTAATTCTTTTTTTTTTAGATTTGTATGCTGTTTTATTGTATGCTACAGCCAGTGTATATAAAATAGTTAAACCTTGTGAAACAGAAATCCATGAAGATTCAGAGAGGTAGATGTTAAGGATTGACAAGTAAAGACTGTATTATGGCACGTGTTAGAGAAGCTTCTGTACAGACTTCAGAATATCCACTGGTTCATGAAAAGTGGTTTAAGAAACCTCAAGATAGCTGACTACAAAAAGGAGCAGACTTTCTGGGGTCTGAAGGGATTTGTACTGGAAGACACTCCGGTCAGCAGAGGGTCATGTTGAGCATTCTGCAGACAGAACTGTTTCAAGTCTGCAGCTGCCTGGGAAACCTTCACGCGGTTGAGCCCGGCTTCCAGCCGGAGCTGTTGAACCACCTTCTTCATGGCGGCGACGCTAGAGGAACCCGACATGGAGCTCGGGACAGCCGTGCCGACTCGTCGGTCCGGGTCTTCTTAATTCTTCTCTAGGAATTAAGTTGGTCTCTCCAGGAGTTCACGGGATCTTGATTACATCGGGCTAATTTTACACTTAGCTTTCTATTTAGAGATTCTTTTGGAAGAATTCACAGGTTGCCACAAACCTCCTGGCTAGCTGTGACTCCTCTCAGTGCACTTCTGGAACAAAACAGATCTCTCTTAAGCTCTGTGGAAAACTGTAAGTTTCAGGAAGATAGGAATCACGTCTTAGTGTTACCCCTGCACTCTCAGCTTCTAGCAGCAGTGCCTAGCCCAGAGGCAGTGCACAATAAACTTGAGTCAAATGAAAGAGTAACAAGTAACGAAGAGCTAAAATAACTTTTCCTCGCTGTTCCCTGTTCCTCATTCTACCATCCTGGGACTTAAACATCAGCCTAACCCAAACTGGGACAATTACTGTCCCCGGTTTAACAAAGATTTACCATATCTTTTAAGTAGCATCTACACTCCCTAGCTTCAAAATGAATGCAGGGTGCATAGGAGACTTCACATGTAGGATATTCATACAACCAGTAACAAAAATCAGATGGGTGATAAAGTTACATCTCCTTTTCTTCATTTAGAACCGTGAAGGTGATGTCTATCTGGAAGGATTGTGTGAATGGAACGGGAAGAGCTATCCTAAGGCTGGAAGAAGTAATGGTATCAGTTGGAAATGGGACATCATTAAAATTTGGTTGGTTTCTTTTCCCTGTGAAAAGTCTATCAGAGTGGAAACTAGAGGCATCAATGAAGAGTAGGAACGGACTGTGGCCTGAATACATAGGCCACATTCCTTCATCATGATACAGCTGAGCCTTGTCAAGGAAGAGGCTGAAGCAGTATGTTAGCTATATAACCCTTGCCTGAAGCACTCAGGTGTCTCAATAATAGGCGTGTGTTACGTGAGCAGAGCCACTCATTGAACAATCACTGTTCTAATCACTCAGGTTACATCAGCCACAAAAAAAAATTCTGTTTTCCCATAATCTTTTTGATGCAATTAAATCTTACAAATTTATTCTCTAGTGTCTATAAAAATGACCTATAGGTAACAGTCCTCTGATGACCATTTATTTGTCTACCTGCAGGGCTAAGCCTTATCATGCCCTGTTATTTAGTAGCCTGGAAGAGACTGTCTCCAGCTCCCTAGCAGACTGAAAAGGGGAAGATGTACTGGGAAGCTCAGTTCTGACATTCTAAGCTTGTTAAACAGGGAGGGTTGGTATACACACCCCTTAGACATATTCCTCTGTTCTCATCAAACTCTCCTCACTGTTTCTTCTCCATGACACATCAGGACACCAAACATTTGCTCTGATCTCTTACTGCTATTGCTGCCCCCACTTAATAAAATTCCAAAGCATTCCTACAAGTGTGATTCATACAAGTTAATGATTGTCTTATCACAAAAAAAAATCAGACAGAGAGCCTGCCTCAAAACCACTATGGCCAAGTCCATTGTGAATATCCATATGTTCTGGCAGACCACTTCAAGGCCAGTCTTGTAGTTGGATCCAAAAGCTTAATCCATACACTGGTGTCTGGGCTTACTGGTCTCTCATAGTGTCCCCTAACCTTGTGTGCATAGTTCTTCTCTGAAAGCTTTCTTTAAAGATATAAATGATAATGTGATTCTTTCCTGAAGCTGGAGGTGGGACTGCTCTCTCACTAGGAGAAACGGAATGTTTGAGATAACACATCTAGTGTGCTCTGCCAAGAGAAACCTAGGAGGGGCTCACAACATCAAGGTCTTCTTGTGCTTTGAAGGACATTTCCTTCTATTAATGGGTTTTGGCTTTAAACATTAACTAGGCTCTTTACCAGGCTTTGCCTTAAAAGTCAGGACCAAGCTAGAGAAACAGGAGGGAAGGAGAGCCTCTTGCTGTCTGCAGAAAGAAGCCAGCTAGGCAGCCTGCTCTCACCATTTTCCTGCCACTATTGTGCAAACCCATCTTCCTCTCCTTCCAATGGCCCCAAGGTAGACCAAGGTTCTGTCTCAACTAGTCCATCAGATGATCTAAAGAATAGACCTGGTTTTGGTTTGGAGGGGAATAAAATCAAGGATTAAAAAATACTTGGTTGACCCCCAAGGAAGAGGAGGCAGAAAGAGTATAAAAGCCAAAGGGGATGGAGGACACCAAGAAAACAAGGCCCTTGAAATCAAAGCTTATATGTGTAAGTGGAGACTGTGCATTGGTTACCCAGCTGCCCAGACCCAAATAATCACATAAAAACAGTATTAATGACAACACTGTTTGGCTGAAAGCTCAGGCCAATAGTATATCTAGCTAAATCTTCCATCTTAAATTAACCTCTTTCTATTAATCTATGTATTACCACAAGGCTGTGATCTACCAGTAAGGTTCTAGCATCTTTCACCTTTGGCAGCTACATGGCATCTGCCTGACTCTGCCTACTCTCTCTATATATCTCTGTGTGTATTTCCCACCTGGCTTTATTCTGCCTTGTCATAGGCCCCAGAGCTTCTTTATTAACCAATAGTAGTAAAACATATTCACAGCATACACAGGGTAATTCCACATCATCTCTCCTTTTCTGTCTAAATAAAAAAAAAAGATTTTTAACTTTGACATAGTAAAGTTACATATAACAAAACAGGTATCAAGCAAGAATTACAGTTACAATATTTCTTTGTGAGTCTAAAGTTTCATATCTAATTTATCTTTTATCATAACTAAGGAAAACTATAACTATCTGTTTTCAACTCCATCAAAAACTGTAAAAGGATATAATATTACCTAAGTAAGCAGGAAGTATATTGCAAGCAACTTCCAAAGTTCTAGAAATAACAGAGACATCTCATTGCCTAGACAGTTACCAAAAGTTCTTTTGTAATGTTGGGGCATCCATCTTTGACAATAGACTTTTCCATGAAGCAGGAAAGCTGAAAGACTATTTAGCCTATATTAGCAGTTTGTCAGTCACTTTCTTGTGTGTCCAGCAGAATGTCTGGCAAACTCATTCATGAAGCAGCAACCCTGAAAGACTGTTTCACCTTCTTTGGGCAAGTTCAGTCATCATTTTTCTGTGGGTCCTGTATGTCCAACTTATATAGCATATTGTTAGGCAGTTTCTTGCCCAAATGGCTAGCCTTGTCATACTGAAGGCAAATTACATAATGAGTTTCTTCAATGCCCATTAACCTCTCTGAAGTAATTGGTACTGCCAGAATCAGATATGTCTCACTGTTGAGAAAAGCATAAGTTCTTAAAACATTTTAAATGCCATATTTTGCAGGTCTTCAAAGTGTTGAAGATTATCTATCTAACTGAAATATATCTCTGTATATCTAGAAAACCTAACGAATGTATTATTACAGATGACTACCTATTAATCTGTATTTAACTACTTGTTATATTTTTAAATGATCTGAATAAATACAATACCTTAAATAAGAGCAGAAACACATATACATAGTATAACAAAATCAATCTTAAATATGTATCAAGAGAGTAAGATCCATACCAATGCAAAGTATTCATCTCTATATTATAGCCCCCTTGGTTTTTTTTTTTAGAAACTTTCTGTCACCATTAATCACTTATAATCCACTCCCTTTAAATGAAAACAAACATTTATAAACAATCATTTTGGGAATTTAGGTGTTGTTTTCTCCAAACTGCTTCCTGCTGTCTGTTAGGTTAAGTATTTTTAGGGTTCACAGAGACCTTTTGGGGAGTCTTGTTCTGTGAAAACACATTAGCCTGGAAGGAATCCACAGGGTCTCATCTTCTGTGGAAGCAAAAGCAGAACCTCTTTTCCAAAGTAATATATCCTTTGACTCAAATTTTGGAATCAAGATACCTTTAAAATATATGTGTTGGTTTAGCTTAGCAGCCCCCAGAATCAAATATCACTCTGCAGTCAGTNTCTTGCCTGACTTTATTCTGCCCTGACATAGGCCAAAGCAGCTTCTTTATTAACCAACAGTAATATAACATATTCACAACATACAGAAGTGAATTCCATATCACATATGAACTCACAGAGACTGTGGCAACATGCATAGGGCATGTCTTCTGCATATATCTTATGACTTCCAGTTTAATGTTTCTATGGGATTTGCAGGAATGAGTAGGTCTCTGAGTCTTGTACCTACTTTTGGAACTCTTTTCCTTCTGTTGGTTTGTCTTGTCAAACTGCAATGTGATAGATTTTGTTTTAATATTACTATATTTTATTTTGCTATATTTTATATTGTCTCTTAGGAATCTTGTACTTTTCTAATGAAAAACAAAAAGGAAATGGTTCTGGTGAGAGGGGAGGTGGGGAGGAACTGAGAGGGGTAGAGGGAGGAAAAGCCATAATCAGGATATATTATATGAGAAAAGAATCTATTTTTCAATTAAAAAAATATTTATTTCACCCAGAGCCATAGCCAAGATAGAAATCCCAGCCCATGGCTTCTGTAGAGGGGAAGCAAGGGGTAGTAAATCTAGAGGCAGCTGATAGGGAAAAAAAAAAGAGAAAGGATTTCACCAGTTGTCGCTCACAGAGAGCTAAGGTTTTAATATGTAACCTGAGTTTCTACAGGGCCTCCAGGACATTGGAATGTGGTGGCAAATGTGGTTTCATTAACCCGTGTCACTAACACTTGCTCCTAACTACACGCTCAGCAGAACTTTAGCTCCTGACAATGCCTCCTGTATGCGCCAACATTTCCAAGAGTCCTGTGGAAGGCTTTCATATCGTCACAGATAAATGCACCAGCTGCCAATGGCATCTCATACATCCTACTGACATGGGTTCTACTGCCTGAGTTAATGACTGCCAAACTTCATTCTGTATAATAAAACTAACACAGTCTCTGGCCATCATGCTACAAATTTATGTATATATTCGATATTAAGATGCACACATGTTTATTCTTTATATGATAAGACTCCTGGGTGGCTGTAGTGAGTGTGTAAACTCTCACTTTGTTACTAAAAAGAGTAGTTGGGATGGTGAGGTCTAATTTATTTCTTTATATAGGTTTGTTTTGAATTACCTTGATACAGTTTGAATCAAGAGCCTGCTGCTTTTATACCTCAGGGCAGTGCCACTAGAGGAATTTATTTTAACACTTTGTGTACAAGAGCAACAGCTACAGGTGATGATGCCATAGCCTCTGAAGACAGAATAGTACTTCGTCTTTAACACGTGAGAAAGGTACCACAAAAATAATCACTGACTCCTCAAGCCTTCTCTTCACAGCCTAACCCCAAGCAAGATTCTCTTTTCAGTTGCTTAGACTGGACATTTGAGAACTAGACTAAGCAAATATGTACTATGAAGCATCAGGACATAAAGAGTTTTAAGGCAACCACACCTCAGATCCCTGGTTCTCATCAAATGTAGCTAAAACTCCCCTCTCATCACCTCATAGTCATTTCCACCTTTCTTTCACAGGCCTGTTTCTTCCACTTCGCACAAATAAGTTTATATAAATGAGCAAGTTTCTATCTATATTTACATTATTAGTAGTTTTATATGAGATGTCCCTCTGTATATATGTCATTTTTATTGGTTAATGAATAAAGCTGCTTTGCCTTATACCAGGACAGAATATAGCCAGACTGAAAGAGATATAGAGAGAGAGTAGGCAGAATCAAAGAGACTCCATGTCCGGATCCTTACCGGTAAACCACAAGTCTCGTGGTAAAGCACAAAAGAATAGGAACAGGTGAATTTCAGATATAAGAGCTAGTTAGGAGTATGCTAGAGTCATTGGCCAAGCAGTGTTGAGATTGATATATTTTCTGTGTGATTATATAAGGTCTGGGTAGTCAGGAAATAAACAAGAAGGCTCGGACTACATTAGTTTGTTTACCTAAATGTGTTTCCAGAGGGAAAAGACCACCACAAAGAGCAACAACGGAAATTTGTGTTGGATGCCAAGCAGATGGGCAAGTTCAGTTTGGGAGTCAACAAACCTGCTTCATATAAGACTCCATCACACGACAGCAGGGCTCCCTGACTTTCCTGCCTAGAGGAAGTCCTGCTACTGCACAATCTGGCACTAGGCTGAGACTTTAGGCCTGAGTTGGCTGTTCTGAGTTTACATATGAAAGTGAACAGAATGTCCAGAGTAAAGATAATTTTAATTATTGACCTCACCTCTCTTGCTCCCTATTATTGAATGAGGCATTTTTCCCAAGCTGAGTCACAGGTTAAATATGAATATTAGTATGAAAGCATCTTGTCTTGTGTTTTACTTTCTAACATCTGGTTTGAAAAATAAGTATTAGATTATTAAATCATTAAATTATTGATGAATACTAAGGGTACTGACATGAATGTAAATGACTGGCAGTGTTATGCGGCTATCACACTTGGCTCTAGACAATCTTTTACAAATTAGAATGTTCATTATTTGAAAGATGGAGGATTATAGTATTGTAGGAGACCATACAATTTTACTGCCCTTTATTGTTGTTTGTTATTTTTGAGACAGGATTTGTGTGTGTGTGTGTGTGTGTGTGTCTGTGTGTGTGTGTGTCTGTGTGTGTGTAGCCCTGGCTATCCTAGAACTAGCTCTTGTAGACCAGGTTGGCTTTGCCCTCATACAGATCCACCTTCCTCTGCCTCCAGAGTGCTGAGATTAAAGGCGTGTGCCACCACACCCAGGATGTTACTGCATTTTAGTAGCTAAAGTGATGCTCAATGAAGAGAGAGCATCGTTCCGTAAACACATGATTCATTCCTCCAGCAAATATGAGCGGCTACTAGGCTCCCAGCACTTATTGGGATAATTAGGATACCTGTAGCAACATATCCTAATTATTTTCCCTGCCCTCCCTAGAGTTTATAATCTTTTAATTGGAAATACAGAAAAAAATATCAGTTACCTACAAGTAATAAATTACCCATGTTTTTAAACTCAGTTTCTGTAGGTGAAGGAACTCTCTATTTCTCTACAACTTATTGGTCCTGGGTCTGTAGTCTCATCTAAAAGTCACTACTGGGAAAATCATTACTGAATTCTCTCAGCAATTGTTTATAGTATGCAATATATTGCAATTCAGTGGAATGGGGAGACTTGCTTCCTGGCACGTTGTTGTCAGAGGCCCCTCGTTTCTTGCCACATAATCCCAGCCACATAGATACCAGTTTTCATTAAAGTATGCAGGTTGAAAAGCCAACAGAGGCTGCTAGCAACATAGACATTAAATTCTTATTTAATTCAGAAGTGACAGCTTCACCACATTCAATTAGTTGGAAACCAGTTCCATGCAAAAAAGGATCACACAGGCTATGACTAATGAGGGGGAGGTAGAGATCACTGGGGACCAACTTGGAGATTGTTATGGAGTATAATGCTAAACCAGTGAATATTGCTGAGCATCTTTAATAGCCTTCTAGACTGCATCTCATGGAAGCAACAAATGAACAAAAGCTGGAAGGATGTAAAGGTGTTTGACACATGAACACTTGTGGGAAGCATTTAAGGTAGAGAAAACAGTGAACGAGAAATACAAAGTGAAAATACCTCTGTCATTCAAAAAACACAAAACAAAGTAAAACCAAGGATATTAGTCCAATGGTGAGGAATGCAGACAGGGGAAGAAAGACAGACACGCAAGCAACGGTATATGGACTGAGCGTGTTTTACTTAGGACTGTATGTGTATGTCTATATATACAATAACAAACAATGAAAGCAGAGGCTATGAAGCTAAAGGAGAACAAGGAGAGGTATGTGGAAGAGATGGGTATTAAAGGGAGCAAAGCAGAGGGAGAAATGTTGTAATTATATTATAATCTCAAAAGTAAAATAAAAAGGGATATACTCAGGAAATGGGAAGGAAGGTGGCTGTCAAACAGGATCTTGTGAGCCACTGCAAAGACCATAACTTTTCTTCTGCATAAGGGGCACATAGCAGGGCACACAGAGTATAAATATAAAATTTTCCCATGTTTTCCAATAATTCCTTGAGCCAATCACTTGACGTTTAGCTGGAAGAGCAAGCTGAGCAGTGCCTGGAGATAAGCTAGAGATGGTGGAAATGGTGAGAAGTGGCCAGATTCTGGACTTGTTTTGAAGGAAATCCACAGGAGCTCATGGTGACTTGGATTAGAGGTCAAATGAAGACAAGGAGTCTATGGACCAAACAATCAGTGATGAAATGGCCACCAACAAGATTAGGAAGGCTGGAGATTGCACAGTTTTAGAACTGAAGATTAGGAGTTCAGGTCTAGAGATGATGAGTTTGAAAACTGGTTGGAAACATGGATGTAGATGATTGCAGACAGGCAAAATAGGTCCCTCAGCATTGAGGAACCATCCCTTCTAAGGTCAAACAGATTCTGTTCTCATGTATCTGGTTACTTCATTGAAATACCATTCAGCAAATGGTGGCAAAAATTACTGGACAACATGTCTCTTTTACAAATTGATAGATTCATGTATTGTTTTCTTCACTCTCAATAAATAACCCATGTCGTTTTGATCCTACTGCACGTACTGGCTTTGTGGGAGCCTAGGCAGTTTGGATGCTCACCTTACTAGACCTGGATGGAGGTGGGTGGTCCTTGGACTTCCCACAGGGAAGGGAACCCTGATTGTTCTTCGGGCTGATGAGGGAGGGAGACTTGATTGGGGGAGGGAGAGGGAAATGGGAGGCCGTGGCGGGGAGGAGGCAGAAATCTTTAATAAATAAATAAATTTTAAAAATTAAATAAATAAATAAATAACCCATGTCTACATGCAGCAATGGAAATACAATTTTTGTTGAAAATTGTTATGTCTCTGTCCACCTACTAACTAGGTTCAATCCTCCTTAGTTCCCAAGATCAGACACGGTGGGACACATTCAGGGTGGTTTGGCCACAGACAGCCATGGACCGTGGGGGACCCAGCCCCAGTGGATACATGTGAAATACAGCTCTAGCATCCATGACTCAGGCAGCACTGAAGAAGAGGGCAGAAAGGTTGTAACAGCCAGAATACTTGGAGATCTGTCATGTAACTGCCTCTCTGAGAAAGCACTAAATAAACAAAACCTGAACAATGACAATTTCAGTAGACATACTAATGTGCAAGGGAAAAATGTTACTAGGTCCCACCCCTAGACAAAGAACTGTGGGCATCCAGCGTGCTGAGAGTAGAAGCATTATCCTCTCTAAGGGATGAGTCCCATGAGTAGCTATCTAATTAAGAAGTGTTCAGCCCTGAAACCATATACACACAAGGAACGTTAATGGACACAAAAGGTTGTGTTTATGCATTTGTCCACATATGCAACAATAAAAATCAAAAGAAAAGAAGGTTATCAATTTGGAAGTGGGAGAATAAGGGAAGAGCTGGAGGGAAGTACCATGGCAGGGTTTGGAGGGAATGAAAGAAGCTGGATAGAGGAAAGTTAATGGGAGAAGTGAAGTGATGTGATTATATTTTAATGTAAAATGTAAATATATATTTTTAAAAGAAACAAAATTCTGTTAGTAAAAATAATGATTTAATGAGTGTAAAAAAGAAAATATATATAGTGTTCAAAGAACTATCTAGAATACAGTTGGAGGAGATATGTTAATCTGAACCTTCTATACCAAGAGTGAATAAGACTCTCTATCTTCAGAAGTCTTTTAATGCCCAGGCATGAGGGTGAGGTTGGGGGTGAGGGCTCACTGTCTGCATTCATGTCTTAAATCTGAATGAGGGCTGGGGAGATAGCTCAGTCAGCAAGCGTGAGTTTAATGCCCCAGAACCCATGTATAAAAAGTCTCATATGAGGATGTTTGCTTGTAATCAGTTCTGTGGAGGAAGACACAGGTGTATCCCTGGGGATCACTGATCAGCCTACCTAGCAAGCAATCTGAGATCTGAGACAATGAGAGATCATGTATTTGAAAAACAAATTTAGGGGGAGGGTAGAAGCAGGGAGGGGAGCAGAGAAAAATGTGGAGCTCAATAAAAATCAATAAAAAAAGAAAAACAGTTTATGGTTCCTAAAGAGAAACAGACCCAAAGGTGGCTTTTGAGCTCCTCACGCAAATGCACACACACATATATACACATCAGCATGGACAACACACTCACTCATAAGCCACACTCATAGGCACACACACATATGCATACACACACACACACACACACACACACATACACACACACACAAAGCTTAATGGAAACCTGTTTTGCCCATAAGCAAGATTAGATTGACAAAATGTTGGGTCTGAATTTACACTAAACACTGCATGGTGCCTTTAAGAGGGCAAATGTTACAAAGTCAGAGAAATGAGAGTCTGTGTATTTTAAGAGTTATGGGGAAATTCATACTCACTGATTGTTGAATTCAGGAACAAAATGGGTGTTCTAGGAAAGCATACATATTTACTTCAATCAAAAAACTATAGACATATAAGGGGCACTGAATAAGTTTATTCTGGTTGATTGCTATAACCAGCAAGGACCATCCAGTTTATAATGGCAAGCATTTTATAAGTGAGAATTTTGGGTGAAAAATAATTAGAGTAAGTAAGATGTTTTTATCTAATTGTTAACAGTACATATGCAAGGCTAAAAAGTAAGGTGAGAACATTTAGATTTTTCTAACCCTGAGTTTCTTAAAATAAACAGATGCCTTACATATAAGATGAACCATTACCATCAACCATCATCCAGTGAGCCGTGGAATGCCTTTGTGTACTGTTCTCACAAATAATAAGCCCACATTTCTCAGAGTCTGGGATTTTGCCCTACCTATTGATAACCAGTGAGTATGTATGTGGCTGTGACTATGACTGTAAGTTAGCACAGAGTATAAAATCCATGGGGCAGAGACCACTTCTTCCAGTCAATCCAGAAAGAAGCACAGACGAGTACAGCATCCTTTCTCTTGTCCTTCATATCTCGCCAAGGATAGAATCAAATGGATATTGTGTGTGGTGAGTGATGGAGATTTTATATCAAAAAAAAAAAAAAGCCAGCTGTCCTCCCTTTGGGAGAGCTGCAGCCGCATGTCACATTGCCCACTGCTTTGAGAAATGGCCCTGGTAAAAGGAGGATGGGAGGTTTGCAACATAGCCAGAATGCACAGTGGCACTTGAGACCTGGTCCATTTCCTCTCCCATCAGAACACTATCATGATTGGATAGCACAAGCATCTGCAAGTCACATCAGTTCTAACAAAATTGAAGGAGAACCTTGTCAAGTAGTCCATGATGTGTCCATAATAGTTTTAATAATAATGCATGTGTTTAATCCCAGCATTTAGGAGGCAGAGGCAGGCGGATCTCTGAGTTTGAGGCCTGCCTGGTCTACAGAGTGAGTTCCAAGACAACCAGATAGTGACACCTTGTCTCAAAAACAAATAAGCAAAAAAGATAAATGTTCTGATCCAGAAGGATCTTGGGAGAGCAGCCAGACCCCATTTTATAGGTGAGGGCAAAAAGATAGAGAAATGACCCCAGGTCCCTCAGCAAGTGTCCTTCAGGAAATAGAGAGTAATCAAGGAAGTCACCCAATACAAACTTCAAACCCCTACATGCATGTGTCCTGGCATACATGTAAACTCTCACATACATGCATGTACACCATACACACACAAACAAAAATATTGCAAATGTCCATGTTTAGAGTGGCTTGTGATTAACAGTGAGTGCCAAATTACTATTGAGTGGTTAGCATTGGATGGACTTTGAAGAGTAGTGTAGCAAGCTTTCTTTGGAGCCACCATCCAGCTCCTAAATCATGATGCGGAGACTTGTTATTACCTATGAGTGCTCAGCCTCTTTTTATGCTTGTCCCAGTAGCTCTTATAACTTGAATTAATCTGTTTCTTTTCATCTACATTTTGCCTTGAGGATTCTTACCTTTCTTTCATTCTGTATGTCCTATTCAGTGTCCAGCTGGCTGCTGCCTTCTGACTGGCCCCACGTGTCTCACTTTCTTTTTCCCTCACTCTCTCCTCTTCACTTCTTCTTCTCTCGTCATACTTATTCTTTCTGACCACCAGCCCCGCCTCTCCCTCTACGGCCTAACTATTGGCCATTCAGCTTTTTATTAGCCCAATCAGGTGCCTTAGGCAGGCAAGGTGAAACAGCAACACATCTTCACACAATTAAACAAATGCAGCATAAACAAGTGTAACATAGCTTCCATAGTTAAATTAGTATTCCACATATTTACATAGTTAGAGTAACATTATACAACAGAATGTGGAACATTTGAACTATCAATGCACCATTTACAACATACCAGAAATTAAGTCATTTGAATAATAACCATTTTAAAACCTATAAATACAAATAATCCATTTAAAAATAAATTTAAATAGTACACAAATTAAAATACATTCTACATTTCTAAAAATATTAATCTGGATACACGAAAGTGCAACAGAATTGGAAAGACAGGACAAGCCCCTCCCCGACTGAATTTAGCACCTCTGTGAAACCTAAAGTTTTGTAAAGAGGAATCAAGAACAAACTGTGAAAGCATGGAGCTGTTCTGGGCTAGAGGTCTGATAAACTTAGCTCCCCTTATATCTAATTAGACCCGCCTTGCTGCTTTGACATTACATGTGCCTTGTTACATCGAAGGAGTGTGTTGCAAGGCTGGTAATCAATTTTGTTTGAACATGGCTTTGTAAGCTAAAGAGAATTAACTCACCTTCCAATGTCTTTTAAATCCTAACAACTTCAAATGTTAATAGAAGAAGGGAAAGGGGAGGGGGAATGGAAGCCCTGAAATTGGATAGCTTCTGTGCTGATCTGAATGCACACTTAGCAAAAGGAGATTTCCATTCTTCTTGTCTATTTCCCAAACAATTTGAAGCGATGTGCCTTTGACCTGCTTCTAAACTGGTTTCTACTGGCAATCTTCTCTCAGAATACCTCACATCTAAGCTCCTCGATCGCAGCCATTCTACCCTCCCCAGGGTCTCATATAGCAATGGGGTTTTGAAGACACCTTCTCTCAAATTAGGCTAGCAACAGATATGTCTCATGGTCGGGTCATTTGATCTCACCTGGTCTCTCTCCCACACACACACACACACATCATGAATCAGGAACCAAATGTCTGCTGTGTTTATGCCAGTTATGGCTTCATTCCAAATGTGCATTATAAATGTGCACACACATATGTATATTCACATATACATATGCCTACATATATACACACATATGCACACATGCATTTGCACATGCATGCATGCATGCGTGCATGCGCACACACACACACACACACACACACACACACACATACACTTTGACTCTAAGACTCAATGTTCTGGCTGCAAAAGGAAAATCCTGAACCAAAGACACTGTAAGTGAGGCCACCACACCCTTGGACAAACTCCATCACTGCTGAATCTACCTTTACCAAACCAAAGTTGCTCTTTCCTCTGCAACACACTATGAAGGCTTACCCTTCAAAGGACGATGAAAACAAATGGGAACTAAAAAAGGTACTTCCTTAACCTACAAAAAAAAAAAAAACCTAATGGGGAGGTCATCACATCATCTTATTACTCTATGTTTTAGAAGAGGAAAATGAGGTAAAAATCAGCAGTTTTCTGGCAACCATATGGTAGATACCAAAGTCCTTTGTTCTCAGTTTAAGGAAACAAAATTATCTTGGGGTGAGGATCCCAAGTTTATTGCTACCACTACCTTCACAGGTGTCCGACGACTGTCAATTACTCGGCTGGAATCAGTAAAATCACCCAGGACACATGGTATTTTTTTGATCTCTAATTTATTGAAACCAGTTCACAGAGTCACACGCGCACACATGCACACACACACACACACACACACACACACACACACACACCTGTGTCAAATTTGAAGGTCTGAACACATTTGCAATGGCTAGCTCCATAAGGACAGAGACCAGGTCTAAGTGGACCCCCTCACCTCCATGTGGCTCTGCCCCCATGTGTCCTGCCCATCTTGTTGATTTGTTTCTCCTGTAACCGGGTGGGTCTCTCCCTGACAACTGGGGACCACATTTAGCCAAGCAGCTGTCCACTGGCATCTGAAGCCTGCAGTGCGCAGGTCTGGCAGCATCTCAAAGGATTTATTATTACCGTCCTATGATTTCATTAGTATTATTATTGTCACCCCTATGAAATTCAGCAGCTGAGCCTGCTACAAAGCGTCAAGACAGAAGACAGTGTTCGACAGCTGTAGCTCCTTCCGCCAGTCCAGTTTCCACTTACTCCTGAAGAGCTTGAAGAGGTGGATCCTCCTGAATGTTCTCTTCATGACCCCTTGGTGACAACTAGGAAAGGAGAATGTCCTTCAAAGCAGCTTCACTCAACATCATAAGATTTAGGAATCAAGAGACACTGGTTCTGTGACCATGGGACTGTATGGTTTCCTCATACACTAAAGGAGATGGCTGGGTGAGGTTGTCTTCAAGTCTTTGAGACTGGCTCTAATTTTACCATTTCCTGACTCTCCAAAGGGAAGAACTCTCGTTAGGAAAACCTCAGGAAGAGCACCACCCCGACCTTCACATCTTCACTCTAGAGCCTGCATCATTTAAAATGAAATTATTTAAGACTATAGGAAAAACAACCATGGTTCTTCAGCTGGGGAAGTCAAAGTCTCTCCCCTAAAACTTGCCCATGTTTAGGGAAAAAAACTCACTCCAGAGTATATTCTGTGCACTCACCAAGTCCCTCACTGCTAAGTGGCTTTCATGTCTTCTTCCAAATCTCAATATCGACATCTTTCTGATCTATCCACCTCAGGTAGTCTTGAATTCTCACTTTTAACTGTGAGTGTGAAATTAACTTTATATAAAATCATGTTGTTAAAATTAATATCAACTCCTCATTTGGACTAGTTCAGAAGAACTAGTAGAAGGGTATGTTTTAAAGAGGCTATGGTCCTATTGGTAGAGTTCCTATTGGGATTATATGTTGTAGTAACATTGTAGAAAGTCTTTGGTCTGATTTGACCTTAACCACCTATCAGGAGCCTGGTGTATGCCGTGTACCGTGTTAGAAACAAAAGGGAAACAAGGAAATCAAAATCAGTATAAATTTGATCCCTAGGGATTTTCAGTATTGTGACTTTTAGACTACTTAAAAATATATAAAATGAATTTTAAGGCAGTATGTTAGCATGTTAAAGGATATATAGATGTAGTAGGAGGCCGCTTGTTTGTTCCCAGCTGCTCAGCCCCAAAATAACCACACAGAAACTATATTATTTAAATCACTACTTGGCCAATCACTTAAGCATATTGCTAGCTAACTTTTATATCTTTGACTAATCTATTTCTACTATTTTATATTTTACCACAAGGCTCGTGGCCTACCGCAGCTTGCGTCTTTCTCCTCTGGCAGCTCCATGCCGTCTCTCTGACTCTGCCTCCTTTCTCCCATCATTCAGTTTAGTTTTCCCCACCTAAGCTTTACTCTACCCTAACACAGGCCAAAGCAGTTTCTTTATTCATTAACCAATAAAAGCAACACATATACAGAAGGGATTTCCCACATCATATAGATAGACTCATAACAAATGTATGTTCCATCCAGGTTAAAATCTGAGCTAACTGTAAGCTATCTTGACTAGATTATATTCTGTGTGAAAGAGATGGAACCCCTAATAGGCTATAAATAGGTAAAACTGGGCATTTCCACATTTTAAAAGAAGATCTTCGTACTGGCTTTGTGGGAGCCTAGGCAGTTTGGATGCTCACCTTACTAGACCTGGATGGAGGTGGGTGGTCCTTGGACTTCCCACAGGGCAGGGAACCCTGATTGCTCTTTGGGCTGACAAGGGAGGGGGACTTGATTGGGGGAGAAGGAGGGAAATGGGAGGCGATGGCGGGGAAGAGACAGAAATCTTAGAAAGAAAGAAAGAAAGAAAGAAAGAAAGAAAGAAAGAAAGAAAGAAAGAAAGAAAGAAAGAAAGGAAAGAAAGAAGGAAGATCTTAAGATAAATAATTGTAATGTTTGGCAATTGGAGAGAAATGTTTAGTTTTCTTAGGTTATTCACTAACAATAAATTTCAGACCATGTAAACCCATATAATAATGATAAAACATCCAAACTCATATTCATTTATGTTGCAGAAGCCATGCCAACCTATAGCGTTATTTTTAAATAAAGATAACCAATGAGTATCTTCCCTCTAGGGACTCCTAAAAACTTTACATCGCCTACCATAAGCCTATGTCCCTAGAAAAGCTACTTTGTCAGTGTGTTCTGTCTCTCTGCCTTTGCTCAGGCTGTTCCCTCCTCTGAGAGAGCCCTGCACAAACCAAGCCCTCCCTGTCCCTCAGCTGAACCCACCTTGGCCCTGAAGCGCTGACTGCCTGGTTTCCAACCCCAGCCTTGAATGCCAGCTGTACTCATTCTAGACCACCACACCACAGCTATATTCTGTTTCATGTATTTCCCTAGATTCAGGTTCAATCCCCAAAAGAATCAGGATGTCTCTCAAGGACATAAATACTGCTTTCCAATCCTTCTGTCTAACAAGGTACAGGGCAATCTAGCAAGCACCCCACCAATCTCATATTTTTTGCAAAAAACCATATCCCCATCAGACAAATACTCAAAATAAGTTTCAGGCAAGCTAAGAGAATCTGCATTTCAAGTGGCATATATTGATGCAAACGAAAAGATGAGGATTCGCTTATTCTAAAAAGTATATTCTTACTCCTTAAAACAATCCATGTATCTTTTAGTGCATTCTATAAATAGGAACATTAATATGGACTTGCCTATTTGAAAGAAAGGATTTAGCCAAGGACATTTCTCTTTGCGATGGGACAGCTGAAGAGGTGTAATTTAACAGCTTTCAGAAGCCCGTCACTGGAGTGATTGAGGCGGACAGAAGGCACGGACATGACCACGGCCCATAAAAGACACAAACAGGTGGGAGAGGGAACTGGGGGTGGGCAGAGGGCTGGAAAGTACAAAAAGGAAGAGGCTTGCCCAGAAAAGGCAGAGACTAGATGAAGGGCACTGTGAGACTGACTGAAGAGAGAAGAAAGGGAGAAAGGAGAGAAGGGGAAGGGAGAGGAGAGGAGAGGAGAGGAGAGGAGAGGAGAGGAGAGGAGAGGAGAGGAGAGGAGAGGAGAGGAGAGGAGAGGAGAGGAGAGGAGAGGAGGACAAACCGGAACTCAGAACACAGACAGACAGAACACTATCAGAGGCAAATGTCAACAGTAAAGAATGACAGCAGTAAGGAATGAAAGAGAAACAGGCACGGGGCACAGGGGGTTAAATGATAGGCTGCTGAGGACAGAGCATATGAGGAACAGCAAGAAGGTGCTTTCTCTGTGAGTGACTGGAAGGAGAGCAATTGCAGAGGTAAGAGTGAAAGGAGATGGAGAGGTGGGGAAAGGGATTCAGGAAGGAGGTGAGCTAAGAGACCAGTGCAGGCATAGCTGTCCAATTGTCAGAGAGTCACCGGGCTATTCTGCTGGGCAGGAGGAAGAGCCACAGCTTTTCCCCAAGAGGGGGCCATCCGACAGACAGGAGCAGGCAATTTAAGTAGCTAGCTACTGGGGGGGAAAGGGAAAAGAAAAGAAAAAAATAGATGGAAAAGGTGAGATGCAGGCAAGGGAAAACCCAAAGGAGACACTGGCCCAGAAACCTTTTTAACTTTCTGTAAGAATCTTCAAGGCCACAAACTAGGCCAAGATTCTGACTGACATTTCTAAGCTCACCAGCTGCTGTTTCCTTGAGAGGGATCTGACAGGAAGGCATAGAAATGCAAGCGAGCCCTGCCAGCTCTGGAAATAAATAAATAACTACCCATGCTGTACACTCCTCAATGGGGGCAGAAGCCTACGGGGCAAGAAAGCCCACAGAGGAGGAGGGACCAGCCTGCAACTTTCCCCCAGGTATGTCACCGAGCTGATTCTGCATGCTGCTTTCTCCTCCATTTGTCCCCTGGCTGTTCCTGCCTCCTCCAGCTGTCTTTTCTTTCTTCTTTTGTGAATTTTTGGGGAGCCCTGTGGGTGATCTGCCTCTGTAATGTGAAGCCAGCAAGCCAGGCAGATCTATGCAAGCAGGTGAAGCTCCGGGTTCTGCATCTCAAAGAAGCCTGGGAGGGGAGTGGATGAGAGACAGGCCTCCACCTGTGGGGGTAGTGCATGTGGATGACTTGTTAGCTGGTACTGAAGTGGTGCTCGCTTCTGTGGGTAGCAGCTTGAAGCGAAGGCAAAAGTGAGAGGATGTGGGCCAGGGAACATCCAAGGACAGTGAACGGTGCTGTTTCCTGAATCCGACTGTGGGAAGAGATTCCTACATAACCATCCCAAGGGGCTGGCTGACACATGACCTCAGGAAGAACTAAAGGGTAGGGCGTTATAGGTGAGGGATAAGAACTCAGCATCATGTGACCTTGAATTTGCAGCATGCCTTTTAAGTGACTAAGAAAATGTTGTAAATGTATATTGATTTTTTTTTCAAAGAACTCAAAGGAAGTGTGTGTGTGTGTGTGTGTGTGTGTGTGTGTGTGTGTGTGTGTGTGTGTGTGTAAAACGAATGTACCTCAAATACCCAATCACTCCACAGGGCTGAGTTTTGGATGAGCCCATAGCCATCCCTTCTAAGACAATGTGGACTATTACAATGTTTTGAAAGCTAAGAAAATAAATCCCTGAACCATGTAGTTCTTTGAAAAACTTAGAGCAGAACTCAATGTTCCAGACTTGCCCCTTGGACTTTAAACAACTGTTAATCCTCCTTCAATTCAGTGACTTGGACAGAAGGAGTGTGTGTGGGAGAGAAAGGGAGGGGGGTGGAATTTGGAACTAATGATGTTGGCTGTCACTCCGTATTGTTACATTATTATACTATATATTATCATTATAACCCCTCTGCAAATACCACACGAGGACATGTGAGCCAGGGGCCTGCTGAGCTATCTCCAAAAAAAAAAAAAAACCTACTACCTCATTTTGAACCTTTTCTTCACCAAACCCCACAGAAAATTACTTGGTAAACATTGGCGCAAAGGGTTCAAGTAACATACAACAGCTCAAGTCAAAACACTTGATAACCTTCCCAGATGGGGTTCCCCTGTCTTTGGCATGTTGGCTGGCTGTGTCCTCAATGTTAGAGGATGGCGTGTTGGCTGGCTATGTCCTCGCTGTTAAAGGATGCTGTATTCTCTGGCTGTATCACTGGTAAAGGAACCTCTAAGCATATCTAAGACAAACAGATCACACTTTCCGGGCTCCTAGTGGCTTTTCCCCCTGCCTGTCAGCTCGTTTGTAAGAGGTCAGAATGTAAGGTCAGTTCCTTGCCTTGTCCGGTACAGGATCAGAAACACTGACATAGTAGTTTATCGTTGTGGTTCCCAGACCAGCAACATCAATACTCCCTGGAAACACACTATAGTTTCTACTTCTAAATCCTACTCCAGACTTCCCAAATGTGGGACTTGGCCACTTGTGTTTAAGAGGGGTGACCAGGAAACAATGACACTGAATTACAAAGTCAAGCCTATTAAAGGTGCTGTTTCCTGAATGCACTACTTTCAGATTGCTTTTCAGGTATGATGGCATTGCCTTCAAGGCCAAATGTTCCAAAGGAGACTCTTCCATGAACGTCACTCCCTGTGTTCAGGTTGCTTGTTTCTTTCATCTACAGTGGAAGTGTTTCTAATAGAAGCTGTTTGTTACCATGCTTAGAAGAGCATCTACACACATATTGCCTCGCTGGGTCAGTGGGCATTTTCTCTGCTTCATTCTTGCTGTGTGGTAGGCCTTAAAAGACAGATTGAGAAACCAAAAAAAAAAAAAAAATGAATTCATGGGGATGCCAGTGATCTAGGAGCGAGACAGGTGTGCTTCTCAGATACACAAGGAATTAGAGTGCAACCAAGGCCTGTGTGATATACAATATGACCAATTACAAACATTAATGAAGAAGAAAAATTTGATAAAGTGTTTCATGGGACAAGGAACTTTGGAAGTTGAAGCGGGAGAACTGAGACTTCAGGACCAGCTTGGGATGCATAGTGAAACTGTGTCTCAAGGGAAGCAATACTTACTACCTCTGGGGATGAGCAAAGAGGAGCAGTGAGGGAGGCCAAGATCCCAGTAAGAACTGAGCACTGGGAACACTGGGAAGATAGCTCACTAGAGGTGTGTGTAGTCTTTCTGTTAGCAATATGTTAACCACTCCTTGTAAAGAGGGCCATGGTGTTTCAGAGTCCACCATGTGTGCAGAGATTCTTCATTAACCCAGACTAAAACTCACCTGCATTGTCTTGAAGTGCAAAGTTTGCAATAGAAATTTCATGACTTTAGAATCCAGTCTCTCCTTGATTGTTATCAATGTTTTTCAAAGTCCTAATACAGTATGCAACAAAACAAATTGGGCGTGTTTGCCAGGGTACCCCTCACCAATGTGCTCCCCGGCCAGCCTAGAGATTCTGATACTACAGTTTTGTCAGAGTGTAGTGCTCAGTGGCTCTAACTATTAACAAGTCTGGGAAATGTTAGCATATATAGATGGATGTGTGTGTTGGGTCAGAGGAAAAAGAAAATCATGTTACACCTACAACTTACCTGCTGTGTGATTTCTCTATGGATCGTAACCACTTTCTGTCCCCAGATTATTAATACGCTTAAGACGGGGCTTTGTTTTGTTTTGTTCATTTATTTTTCTTAATTTATGTGCCATATTTTGATTACATTCTCTCCCTCAACTCCTCTCAGATCCTCACCACCCCCCTCTCTACCCAACTTCATGTTCTTTGTCTCAAAATCAAAAGCAAAAAAAAAAAAAAAATCAAAAGCAAAGAAAGAAGGCAAACACACACACACACACACACACACACACACACTCCTCCTAAGCATGCCCTGGACTTGAGGGTTTGATACACCCAATGTCACTTCTCTGGAGAAAACTAATGTCCTTTTCCAGCAGGTATCAGTTGCAAACAGCTTCTTGGTTAAGAATGCATCCTTGGGTCCACTTCCCCTTCTGCTGGAGAATGTTTTTTTTTTTTTCATTATGCCATAAAGTGTGCCTCTCAGGATTGGTGTAAGCTTAAAGATTCCAAGGCAAAGCTGTCACATAGTGTTGACTTCTTCTCCTCCCTTTGCCCTATCCTCCCCAAAAGTTCCAGCTCTGAGTCACCTAGGTGAGAAGCAGGCAAGGACAACAGGTTAGTGTAATGCCACCAACACTACCCTGTTCTAGGCAAGGTAGCAGAATGCCTAGGGGGCGAGAAGGTAGGCTCCTGGGGCTGGCCCCCACCCTGCACTGCTCCTAAGATGCTTAACAGAGACTCATACTCGTGAGTGAATCAACATTCAGAACTGGTCAGTGCTTTAAAAATAGCAAGACTTCCTGGCTGAACCCCAGGAAAAAGAGAATCCTGTCACCACAGAGTATTCACCTGCCTTGAGAAAGAGGCTCTGACTTGTTTCCTACCCCCTCGGCTTGAGGACAGTCCCAAGTGACTTACATTCTAAAATGCCTAGCGTTTCATGAATAACCACTAAGGTCACCTGAAGTAGATGTCAGAGTGTAAGGCAAAAGCCATCAGACATTGTAGTGAGGCCTGTGTATAGGCCACCCCTGCTGTGGGCAGGAGTAGACTCAATCCCCAGGAAAGAGAGCCACTCCCATCCCAACTCTTCACAGGGCTCAGAGAAGGAACCAGGAACACAACTATGCCTTCACTGGGAACCCAGGGCATGAGCTGCAGGTAACAGTCTGCACGGCCCAGGTTTCCTCTTCTCATCCACTGAAGGGCCGACAGTCTAAAGTAAGATCTGTCATCAGAGAACAAACACCTCACAGCCAACAAAGGGACCAACTGAATATCTTACCAGATAAGTCACCTATAAAGGTCCCCAAAGTGAGACCCATGCCCTGGAAACTCAGCACGCAGGATGATTCTTGTTAGAAATGATACTGATGAGACTCTCCTTCTCAACTTCTCTTCAGACTTGTGAAAATGTTTTAGGGGCTTTTTGAAGACAGGCCAGAATTCTTAGGAGAACATCTAATAATAGTTAAGCTTTCCTAAATACTTATGAATAACTCCATATATAAAAAATAATTTGATGTCAGTTAAATTATTTTAAGTAGGTCATGCATAAAGACTCCCACATAGGGTGCATACGTAGTCACTGCATTAGCAAGCAACATATTGAATACCACTCTTATTAATAATAAGACCATTTATTAAACTAATGCTATGCTCACGGCACTTCACACTTTCCAGAAGTTGAAGTTTCTTGTTGAAGAAGCATTATTATTCCCACTTTACAAGCCAGGAAACTGAGGCTCCAAAGGATTAGGTCTTCATCCTCATATACCCTGCACCCAACAGCCTTGAAGATTACAGCTGCATGTTGTTCTATAATCTGGTCTTCTCCCTGTCTCAACTCCTCCCTGATTTTCCCCAAATATCAGAGGTGTTCCAAGGACAGTCTTTGTCTCTGTAAGTCAGTGTTTGCATACTATTTGTGTTCAACTATAAAAAAATATTTGGCTCAGGAAAAAAGGAAGAGGTAGAACCAGAGCCCTGGCTGTTGTTTGTGGATCCGGCATTCTTTCACTGCCGCTTGAGTCCTGCTGCTATTTTATGCCACTTGCTTCTTAGAAACAAAAGAAAGAGCAGTTTAGAATTTGATGCTTTTAAGAATTTTCAGTTGTGGGACAGAGTTAGGTGGTGGGGAATAAATCTCGCTTTCGGTAGCATGCTGAGTGACGTTTCATATTGCCACTAGCCTGTTATCTGAAGAAACTCAAGACCTCCCCATGTATCATGTGGTCAATCTTCAGCACCTTTGGGTGGGCAGAGGGGGTTACATCATCACTACTTTCAGATAAGTGTCCTGGCATCTGGAGTAGAAATGAGGAGAAAGGTGGGATTTTGCCAACACCACACAGTGCACGTGTGTCTAGGTGACATGCCACACCTCAGTATTATCTTCAACACCAGCCACATCAAAGGCAGAAGATTCAGGCAAATAGAAACTAATTAGCTGATCAACATGCAGTTGTCAATGCCCTTTGCCCTGTGCCAGCCCCAGAGAAGCGTGTGTCTTTATGTTCCCCATCCTACAATTTTTCATACCATTTTTCTTGTCTAGGAGGTATTGGTTTTGTTGCTGTTTCTTCATGTTTACCAGTCTGTCATTCACACCTTTTTCAAAAGCATCGTATGAAGGCCCTTTCTTGCATTCGAAGTTAGATGTCCACCAAGTGCAACAAGAATGGAGATGAGCCTTTCACTGTAAAATCTTATGAACTTCCTCTTGACTCTCAAAATTCTCTGGGTATTCTAAACTAATAAGAATGTCAGCTTCCTGAACTCATGAACCAGAGAGTTAGTGGTTATTAAAATTTTTAATTTTTTCCAGAAGATTTTACAGTGAACTTTTAGGTGACACTTTGGCCATGTGGGTTTGTGCTTGATAAAAAAAACAAACAATTCACGCCCAAAATATAAACATAATCTTCAATGATGGTTACACTCCCTGGCTATCCCAAATAGTCTCCCGGGAAATCTTCATTTGTGTTTTTATGTGAACTGAATCACCATCAAGCTGGCTCATGAATAGTTAAGTCTCATAAAGCCGGCCCTTAGAGTTCTTAGGAACAGAAAACACTGTGCCCCCCTACCTCAGGCCTGCAGACCCTCACTTCTGACAACCCACACGCCAAACATTTTGGAAGATTCTGATGGGACAGATTTGACAAGTTAAGATGAGAATTGGCCCTGCTCTTAAGTACTCTGTCTCTCTGAACAGAGGAGACAGTATTACTTTTCTCAAAGTCCCAGCAACATCTCCTTTGACCTGAGCAGCCCCTCTGCAGTCATCAGTCCCTGACACTAATCTGGGTAGACCACTTCTCCAGATGTGCAGGAAGCTCCAGTGTATGCTCACTTCCGTTGGGCTTGACCCTGGAAGAATGGTGTCTTTTCAGAGCAGGACCTTACACAGCAATTAGATTCGAATAGATTAACTGAGTTACTGGATCGTTCCCAATGTCAACCAGAATGGTTTTGACCCAGATGCCCAGGATACTTTCCTACGCACCTAAGCAAGCACGGTTTCTAAGCTAGTCAATACCAGCACCCCAAACTCAAAACTGCAGGAGAATAAAGATACATGGCATATAAAACTCTCGGTCTTCCTTCCTCCCTTCTTTCCTTCGCTCCTCTCAACACCTCTTACCTTCCAAGCTCACATGAAGAGAACCTGTACTGACCCAAGGCTGTTCCTCCAATCTGGTTAGTTTTTAAAGGAGTTGCCATTGGCATAGAAGTAAATTCACTTATTTCTAGAACCACACCTTCCTCATCTCTAAAACCAGAAAGAAGGGGGGAAGAGGGGGACAACTACTTTATATAGACATGAGGACTCAAGGATCGTGCAGATGGAAAGCGTCGAAAATGATCCTGTCTCAGAAAGCATGCCTGAAAAAAGAGCTGCTTATCATTATGGTTCTCTGGTTGCCGGCTCTGAGGCCTGCTTCTCCTCTTAGATCGCTTCTCTATTTCCTGGCAGAAAGTTTTATGCCACGAAGTTCAAACCCTTAATTTTCCCCAGCCAGGGTAACCAGTCCAGACCCTGAACGGCTCAACAGCTGCCAGTGTCCATTGCTCTCCTACGACCCAGTACTTACATCCTGTGGGACAGGTGATGGGCCGCGGCAGCAGAGCCTGAACAGAAAGATCCTTCCCACAATGAACAATGTGTTGCATTGCGCTGTCGGCAGCTGCAGCCTGTCAGCACGTACCAAGCACCCGTCCAGTAGGAAGCGATAGCGCCTGAGCCAGCATCGAAGCTGAGCGGTTCCCTTTATGCTTGGAGTCACTCCTTGTTTTAATGTTCTATCGGGTTTCAAATATTCAAACAGAATCATTTCAAAATCCACCCTGCAACATCCGCAAATCGGTTGGTCAGTAATAGTGACAACAGAGCCAATAGGTCATAACTGAGCCGAAATTTCCACTAAGGCTTGGAGCCCACGGATGTTGACCAAAGTGTTGAGGAGGAAATTTGTTCTTGTCGAGCACCACTAGTCCTTGAAGAGACTTACTCCAGGATGGCTTTCTGGGGTTCAGGGCCCAGAGAGCCTGAGCACTTCTCACCTATGCAAGGAGCAAAACGACTTTGCCTTCTGACGTGATGACTGCTTCGGACACCACTGCTTCCCGAGGCCACATGCTTCTTTATATCCCCATAGATATCACTGCGCTATGGAATGTAAGGAAGTGTGTGGTTTTGGCAAGTGCTTCTTCACGGCCCGAGGCTTGACCCTGAGAAGACACCTGTGGCTTCTTCCTTCCTCAGACACGTTTCCTGCCTGCAGCTGCCCTCCTCATCAGCAACCCCCCACACTGCCTTCCCCCTCTGTAGACTTCTCCCTCAGTCCTAGGTTTCAGGCCACACCGACTGTGGCTTCCCATCCCAGCCCCTTCTGCACCAGCCTTCTTGATGCTGTTCCTCACAGCCAACCTTCGGGGAGAGAGATCACATTCCCGGAATTTCTCAAGAGAATCAGCTCTCTCCTCCAGCTCCTTCCTCTGATCATGTTGCTCCTGAAATGGAGCAAGCTGCTCCAAGCAAGCTGAATGGCAGTTCTAGGTGACATCTATAGCAGTCGCCATGTGAGTGACTTGTATTATAGAGAGTAGACACAACTGGGCTCAGAAGTCCGCGGTACCTCCTGGTCCTGCTGTACTGTTCTTTCTCCTCCACGAGCCCCTGCCAGTGTGTTACCTCTGGACCACACTGTGTGAAGAAGGCGGAGATGCTAAACAGTGATGCAGTCATCTAACGGCCTAACTTCCTTTGTTCTCAACCCGGTCCCCTGTGTTGCCGTTCTGACTCTCCTGTGGCTAAGCTGACACCGGGAACCAGGTAGACTCTAGCGGAAACACCTGAGGAGGCACCCTTGCCCAGCACACTGTCGGAAAGATGAAAGCCTCTCCCTTCCTCACTTGAGTCTCGGTCCCAGGTTGGCTTCACCCTTTACACCTCTCTGCCTCTGTATTTTAGATTGATGTGTCAGACAAAGACTGGGACTGCATTAAACTTGCAGCCTTAGTGAAAGGAAACACCAAGCATTTGAAAACCCACACCCGGAAGCCCAGGAGGCATGGATGAGTGTTACTGGGCAGCACAGAACGAGTTCATGGGAGAAGAGGAAGAGGCAGGGCCACATGTATTTCCTTGACACATAAAAACGCACTCAAGACATCATCACACAGAACACAGTTCACAGAAGATCTCTCGTTCTCCCAAGTGGGATATAGCTAGATTGGTAGCTAACTGCATCCCTCTTTCAGGAACCAGGTGATCGCCTAGCTCATGAGTGCATGCCATCCTATACTTCTGGGGATACGTAAGAAGATGGAAGGACAAAGGGACAGGCTAGAGCTGGGCCAGCTGCAGGGCTAAGCACAAAATCTTACTGCTTTAGATCATTGTCCAGCAACGTGTATAGCGCTGTTAGACTTACTGAGTTGTCACACTTGAAGGATTTCTGGTGTCTAGGCTGTGGTGACCAGGGATGCAGCAAAGAAGGGCCCAGTTCAAACCTTCACTGTGTGAAGGCCAAGAAGCCCTGCGTTTGAACATAAGGTGTCTGACACTGGCGTTTTCCAAAGTAAATCTCTGTCCTCCTTATTTTTGAGATGTTGGTCTTCTTTATACAAAATTAATGAGTGCTCACTTCAAATTGTACTTCTTTCCAATTACAGTCTGTCTTTTTTTTTCTAATCTTATCTGCTATGCCCATATGCTTTTTCTACCCTGGTCTTTGGTCTCATATCATCTGCTCTGAAATCAGGAATATATGATATGCATGGCTGTGTTGCTGAGGCTGGATCAAAAAAATGTATAAAAAGAAAGGAAAAGATGGGAAAACCATGTTCAGAATTCTTCTGTGTGCTTCTTCAATAATAAACCCAGACAGCCAGGCTGTCCTCTGCCTCCTTGCTCCCTAGCGTGAACTAGGGGTAAGACAGACACAGGACAAGATGGTAGGTAGCGGCCACAAGACACCTGTCATTAGGAAGAGGAGGGTGGAGTGAGTAAGATTGTGACTGCAGAACCAGGAGGATTCACACCAATCAGGTGTGACTCGAGACACAAAGAAAGCTCAGCATTATCTTGCACAGACCATTCTAGACCCCCACCATATTTTGTGATAGCTATTTTACTCATCGCTACATCTGAGTATGATTTTTACCCTTCCTCCCCACAATCCCCCAAATTAACACCTTATGAAGATAGCCATACCACATTTCTGGGGAGAGTCTCCTTCTTAAACACACTTGATCTCACTTCCCTAGGAACAAGTCAAAACCATAGGGTACCCTTCTAGTTTAATGGTTCTCATACTTTAGATGACTTAGAATCACCCAAAAGGCAGACTAGATCATGAGCTTTGGGACCCGATTCCTGCACATCTTGGGGTGGTAAATGCTACTTTTCCTTTGCAAGGTCAATTTGTATGTTCTTATGTACTGGAATCCAACCTTTTTCATGATCTACAAGAACCAAAGGTGTCTCAGACTCCCTCAGTAGACTCTCTAGTTCAAGTCTGTCTATTCTTTCAAAACAAACAACTGCTACGTCTATTACTGGGAGAAAAATTAAGATAGTATATTCACACAATCAACTATCAAACAATATAAATTAGTGAATTGTAGTTATCACATTAATATGCATAAACCTTACAGATGTCATTTAAAGTAAAAATACCAAGCCACAGATGAATGTTTACATGATACTTGATATATATTGCTTCAGAACATGTGCCTAAATGACAAAAGCTTAAAATAACATCTAATTTATAAGAAAACAAGAAATTTGGTATTGTAGTTATTCTATATTACCTCTACCTACTTACATTCATTTTTAAGATAAACATGACACATTCATAGAGATTGCGTGATGCACATTTGTATGGCATATACAAATACACTTGATAATGTAAAATTTATTTTAGAAGATGAAAGAAAGGATATTCTATTGCTTTTTTACATATCCATATTCTACAATTGCATGTCATTTTTTTTTTGTCCCTAGTGTTTCAATTTGAGGGAAAGAATAAGAGCTAGAGGAGGAAAAAAAAAAACAAACAAACTTGGAATACAAACTACAGACTTTGAGACTTTTTTCAAGTCATATGAGAGGTAGGTCAGGGCAGTGTAACCTCTGGGAGTTCATTCCTACTGACGTGGTTCTCTCTGTTGCAGGTTTGGACATTCCAAGGACTTCACACAGTAGAAACTGCAGTCATCTCCCAAGGGAGTGGCCCCCTGCTCTGGCTGGTCAAACGGAACCAAGTCCGTCTTCGTGAGAGGTTTGGTCCCCTTCAACCAGCTACAGCAGGGCTGGCAAAGCCCAGTCCTTGGAGAACGAGAAGAGAAGAGACATTAGATGCTACAGCCTTCCTTACGAAAAGCAATTCTGATTGTGTCATTGTAGTCTCAGGCTCCCAGGAAGGAAGAAGAAAGGAGAAAACCTAGGTTCAAAAGAGGTCATGGGTCTCATGCTCGACATGCAGAATCCTCTGCCTTGGCACCCACAGCTACAGCCATGCACACACTTTTCAACCACAATGGTGATGCTAAGGATGGAGCTAGGGCAAAGCTTATACCAGTCAGGGGCAGAACATGATACATAGGACCCAGAATCAGTAGAAGGTAATTGACCATGAAAATCCAACACAGCTCAATGGAATTGAAGGTCAGAACATAGTTGGTCCAAGATGTAATTCTTAAATAGTTCTTTGGATCTGTGAATCCACGCAGTCCAATAACTTTATGGGCATTGAAACTAAAATACACATGAAGGGTCTACAAAACTTCCAGTAGCTTTTACCTGTAATGAAGGTGAAACCCTGGCTGCCAGTTTGAATCCTGCCCCTCTTGTCTATGACTTGGGATATGACCTGAGGTATGAGTTGTGGTATGGTCCTGAGGCAAATCACCTCTAATAACTCTGTAAAAATATGAGTTGCTCCATCAGTAAATAGAAATAGTGACACCTATCTCATCATTGCTCTAGGACGTTAAAAAGATGTTTGTAAATAGCCAGCAATATGCATTCAAGAAATGCTTATCTTGCTATTTTGGGTGTCAATAATATAATGATGATGTTGTGCCCAGAGTCATGGCACCTTGGAGAGGAAGAAAATTTTTAAAGTTAAAATTACCAAAATAAACACAGGGTGTATTTATATTCCCACTACTGATTCTACTAGCCTGTAGCATACTTTATTTTAGTGTGTATTGTTAGTATGTAGTTAAGTTTTACAAAAACATATTTCACACATGACAGCCTACTGCCTGGGAAGATGTTGCTTTTGAGAGGTGTTGAGCTTAGTCTATAACCACAGAACCTCGTGGGTCTGTGAGGCTGAGGAACATGTATTCTAAAGGCAAACAGAGAGTAAGCATAGCTGCTGCTGGCTGCCTGCCCCTCTACTCTGAACCTGTTTTCTCATGGCAAGAATAGAAATATCAACACTGTTGTAGAGATTCCATGGGAATGAAAACAATGTAAAAAGGGTTTGAACCTAGAACTGGGTACATGATGGGTTCTTATTTTGTTCCTAACTGTTCCCAAAACCAAATTGGTATTCAATAAATTTTTTTAAAAATAATTGACTGTATTTATCATTTATTTATTCTAAACTTAAACTGTGGGATTGTGAGGTTTCTGTTTAATTCTTCAGATACACAACATGGGTTCAAACCAGTAGTAAGAGGATGTGTCCAGGCCTCTCTCTCCTTCCCCAACTTTATGATGTGATGAAACTTTACCTAGAGTTGGGTACACGCACCACTAAGAGTGGAGGCAGGAGCATCAGAAAGTAGTCATGTTCCTCCAGACAGGGATGCACCCAAAAGAAAAGAAATATTAAATTACACGCAAACAGACAAGACATGATCAAATGTTAGGTGAACTGAAAAGAAGCGAATCTGTCTGTCCAGGAGGGAAGAAATCAGGTACATAAAGATTAGTGGTGCCTGGGACAGGCAACCGAAAGGTCAAGAGAAGGACATGCTCAAATGTGGGGTTTAAGGCCAAAGTGCATGATGCAGCCAGACAGGACTTTCTAGGGCTGTTATTAAATAATATCTTCTCTAGGTTAGAAGAAACAAACCCACACACAGCTAGAGTTTGAGGAGACAGCTATGCCTCCACTTCTTGATTGGCTTGGGCTGCAACTGTACCTTGCAGAGGCCAAAGACTTCTTGGAAGTATTGGAAAATGGACTGAATGTTCCCCTGCTCCTGCCCTTGGTCAAAATATCTTTGAAGGCTGTAAGATGGAAATAATTCTAATCAAAGCTTTCCCTCCCAAAAAGGCAACACACTGGCCCCTCTCTACAACGCATCATCAAGTTTCTGTTTAACCATAAAATCAGGAAGGAAGCCCGTAGAATTTGGCTCCCATTTACCACTAGAGTGACAGGTGGGGCTTCTAAGGGAGCACGTGTTCTGGTAAGTTTGTCTCAAGGTTCCTCAAAACCAAACTGTGCCTTTACAAAAACAGGCAGAATCGAATTATGGGGCAAGCTGCTGCCACTTCTCTTGCCACAGCCCCTTCGCAGGGCAGAAATCTAGGTTAAGTCACCCTGGGGGGCGTGTGTGTGTCCCTCCCTGTGCATTCCTGCTCAGTCATCGTTCCCATGTCCCGTCTAACTGGCAGAGCACGGTGTCGCACTGAAAGAACACACTGACGCTGGGTAAAGCCCCACAGCTGGCGAGCGTTATATCTAGAAAGCAGAAAATAATTACATAAAAATGCTGAAAGGGCTTTTTTTCCCAGGAGGAATTGACGAGAAGAGTTTGAAACGAATTCACCCTGCAGACGATCACGGGAAAAGGAAAATACCTTTGCATGTAATTCATCAAAAATAGTATTTATTCATTTGTTTGGTTGGTTGGTTTTTGTTTTACAAGATCTCATGTGTAGCCCAGACTACAAACTCATGGTCCCCTGCTTCTGCCTCCCAAAGACTGGGTTGCCAGTGTAGACCACTACTCCTGACCAAAAAAAAAAAATTCTTTTATAAAATTTTGTGTGTGTGTATTGTGTCGTGTATATATGATATAATACATGCTTTCATGTTAGAGTGTGGGTGCATGCACTCCGCTGCACACATATGGAATTTGGAGGACAACCTTCCTTGTCTGGTATAAGTTCTCTCATGGTTCACCCCTGCATGGGTCACACAAGCTGGCCATTGAACCACTGAGAATTCTCTCTTCTATACCTCCCATGTTCCCGTAGGAGGTGGATTATAGACACCTGTTACAGCACAGGCTTTTTATGTGAGCTCTGACCATCCAAATCCATGTTATCTGGCTTGCCAGGTCATGGTAACTCTCAATGCTAGTAAGCCTATATGACCAAAAGGCAACAGTCACACTGCCAAGGTGTGGTGCTGAGTACTTGTGTCTGCTCTGTAGATCACTCCACCAATGTCCATCATTATCTTCTCTAAACAGAATCCTTTCTTCCGTTGCTAACACTGTGTCCCATGTAGGCTGTGCTTGTTGGTATTGGAATTGCCCTTCAGTCCCCCACACAACAGGACTCCACACGTACCTTCCATGATTCCTTGGCACGGTCCAATAGAAACATCCCTGAGAAGGGACTTGGATCTGTGGTCTGTAAAAAAAGGGGGCCTATTTCTCAGAGCAATAGCAAGAAAGGTATGGAAGATCCTCACGATTCCCAGTATTTCCCACTGGTTTTCAGAAAGAGAAAGAAATGAAATTGCCACATAAATAGTGAAAGAGAGAAAAGATATAGAGTCTCTAAAGTCTTTAAATCCTGTCCTCAGTTATTCCCAAAGCCAAATTCTTTGATCTTGTGTCCTTTTTAACTGAAGGCACTTAACACTAGAGTCTAGTGACCAGACTTCCTCCTTGGGAGCAATGCTCCTGATGGCTAGAGTGGCCAATTTCTACCCATTGACCCTTAGGAGTTCATATCAAGAGAGATCAGACTCACCATTGAGTAAGCTAACATGATCCATTTTATTGTTCATTTATTTTTCAATGTATACATTTGTATATTGAGGAAAAATATGCACAAATCAGGGACAAAGGTCCACAGTAAATATTTTTGGACATTGGGTTTTTGAAGGAAAAATTGTTTTTTGTAGTTTTTCTCACTTTTTCACCTACACTACTTGTAATTAAAGTAATATTGTCTGAAATTTGTTTGAGATAAGGACTTGTTATGTAGCCCAAGCTGGTCTTAAATTCTGTGTTTCTATCTCAGTGCTTCCAAGGACTGAGATTATAGGCCCAAATCTCACACATGGATTTAAGATTTTCTCTCATTTTTTTTTCTTTATTTTGTGTTTCTTTGAGGCATGGACCTGGGTAGCCTAGGCAAGCCTTAAACTTATTATGTGGGAGCTGGAGAGATGGCTCAGCAGTTAAGGGCACTGCCTGCTCTTCCTGGATTCAGTTCCCAGTACCGACATGGCAGCTCACAACTGTCTGGAACTCCAGTTCCAGGGAATCTGGCCTCCTCACACAAACATACATGTAGGCAAAACACCAATGCACATGAAATAAAAATAAATTTTAAAAAAA
>NW_026068106.1:2202273-2205804 GCF_014885135.2 Alexandromys fortis
GACACATCTTCCTTCTCTTACTCAGCTTCCAGGCATTATTCTCGGGGCTTTGGGGCTGGCGAAGAGGATATGCTAAGAGCGATCACTATTGTCAAAGCGATAGAGTCACTGTGTACTGTTTAGACCTAGCCAAGAACACTGGTTTTAAACGAGTAAGGTAATGGATACTTAATGTTTTCTAGTCACATATGTTAGGTTTGACTTTTAGAGCTGTCCAGTCATATGATCTGATTCTATCAAATCAAAACAATGAAATCATTATTTGGTAAAGGAACAGTCAAAGACCAGTAATGAAATAAACCAAGTACTCAGAAAAAAAAAAAAAAAAAAAAAAGAAAAAAAGAAAGAAAGAAAGAAAGAAAGAAAGAAAGAAAGAAAGAAAGAAAGAAAGAAAGAAAGAAAGAAAGAAAAGCAAGGTTCAAATTCTGTCTCTGCCATCTGTTGCTCTTTTACCTAGATTCCCTTAACTTCTCTAAGTCTTACTCCATGGAGATGGAAGCAGTCACACTTTCCTGAGAGAAACAGGAATGGGATGAACTTTAACCAGAAAGCACTCCAACATGTTAGCCGCCACCAATACTGTAACAATGGACTGTTACCATTACACAGATAGGCTAGGTTTTAAGGATACGACAAAGTACAGAATAAAGATGTCAGTCCACAAATCTCAGATACAGAAGAGAACAGACGTATTACGAATGTGAAGAATACAGAGTAACCGAAAGCCTGTGGACTTCCATGGGATGGATCTCAAAACAGTGTGAGGAGAACGCAAAGGCTGCCCTGGGAGCACTGAACGCTCAGCTTGGAATTAAAAGGCAGTAAGCATGGCTGACATGGAACGTCTACCAGACAGACAATTACCCACTGTGTCTTGGATGTCAGAAGCTGAATGTAACTAGTGTTATCATGTTATAGTGTTATAAAAACAGGGGCTGATGCTTCCAAGTCCATATATACAACGTGCCGAACTCGCACGTATTAAGTGTATAAATCATTCAATTTTCATAATACCACGCAAGAGTTGCTGTGATTATCCCACTTAGAGATTGAAAACAAAAACAAACACTGGTCTCTCCCTTCTCTGTCCTATCTACACACTGTGGGTGGATACTGCCCTTGTTCTTCTTATGTTTTTAAATGTAATACCTTATTACTTCTTTAAGATTTTATATGATGTATTTTGTTAGCACTGAGATTAAAGGCGTGCACCACCAAGCCCAGCTTATATGATTTATTTTGATCATACTCACCCTCTATCCCTCCCAGATCCATCTTCCACCATTTTCCACCTTTTCATCTCCTCAAAGCCTCAAGTCCTTTCATTTTTTTTATCAACTCACTCAGTCCAATTTTTGTGGCCATACATTCATATTCAAATCATGGAACAATCCATTGGCATGTGGTCACCTTACCAGAGGCACCCTAAAGACAAACTGACTCCCTCCCCAGAAGGAATCAACAGTCCATAGCTCGGCACTTTGTGGTGGGGGCTCATGAGCCTCTCCCTGCTCCATTCCAGAATGTCAGTATCTTGATCTCACACTAGCAGCAACATCTCTGTGAATTCACAAGTGCAATGGTCTGGTCCTATCCAGAAAAACATCACTCTGGTTCTTCCCAAGCTCTGACCTTCTTCCTTGATGTTCCATGAACCTTGGTGGTACAGGCTATGATACAGATGTCCCATTTGTAATCCTTGTTCTATGAACTTTGATGAGTTTTGAGTTTCTTGCCAACCATGTCCTCCTGTACAAACAAAGAATCTGAGCACTGCACTAAGCTATGGGTATATAGATACAGTTTTAGGGTAGTTTGATTCTATGCCTATTATATACTTCATTAGTAGTAGATTTAACCCCTAAGATCTTTGATCTCCCAGCCATGGATTCTTAGCCAGATTCATATTCCTGGGAATGCATTTCCTCCTGCAGAATGGGCCTTAATCAGAAAACAGTTAGTTATCCCCATAACATTCATGTCATTATTGCATCAATGGGCACAGCGTGTCATATTGGCCACTATGATAGTTCACAGAATTCATAGTTTGGTAAGACCATCGATGACTCCCTCACCACCATGACCACCGCAGCATACATAGTTTCTTCCAATACTACAAAAGCTGGTCAGCAGTGAGGAGTTTTCCTGGTCAGAACCAACTTGGTTTCTCTATGTCCTGTAATCAAAGTATGTGGTTATCCTCAACATAGGAGCTTACTATCAAGTTCCTATGACCAAGCAAGAGCAGTTGCAATAGCCTATGTGGTTTTGAGGGTCTCTTAGACAGCCCTGACAACCTTGGGGATAGTATCCTACATCTGGCATTGGGCTGTGAGTTAGACCCTTCTAGGAGCATTATACACCCTGTGTAGGGTAACCCCAATTAAACTCCATTGTGTGAATGAATAACTAAATGTATCTCCACTTCAAATGTGAAATGCCTCTCTTAAAGATACACTAGAGGAGAAGAAAAGTCTGGTTTGAAAAAGGCAGGGGTTGAGGCATACTCTAGGGGAGGCAAGTTCTTCCTTCGCACCTGCCAATACAATGGGGGCCTTATTGACTTTGCTCCAGGTCCCAGCATACCAGAGAGTATAGGATGAATTATTAATACCATTGGCAGTCAAACAGTGGCATGGTGGATGTTCTTGGGAGACATAGAGAGTGATGGTCTCTTCTTATAGGTTTCAGAGGAAGGGGGAGGTTTCAGGCCACTCGGTTGATGAGTAGTCCGGGCTGTCCCTAATTCCAGGTACCAGGGAGGGAAAAAGACAGTCCTGCCTTCTAGGGAAAGAGTATGTGACCCTGACATCACCTTAATGGAGAATATTCCACTGTCTATAACCCTCCGTGTTTTCAAGTCTGGTACACGGGCCTATAAACCTTCTTGAGGACATAATTCTGGCTCCTACCTTGCTTCTGAAATCCAGTCACCTGGGGAAGTTGTTATAGAGTCATAGGCTCTTGGTAGGGGCTTAAGAAGAAGAGGCCACAGTGGTTTCGTTAGCCCCCAGCCTGCAAGGCAAACACTAACAGAATTTGTTTTCTTCAGTACCCATTTCATTTCAGGTTCCCCTTCAGCATCCAGCTCTAAAGTGTTTTGCATTCTGCAGCTTCATGAAGAATGATGGAGTGCAGCTTACTGAGAAGATCCCCAGAGCCTCGGAAGACTGTTGTTGTTGTTGTTGTGTTTGCTTGTTTTTCGTTTATTGAGACGGGTTTCTCTGTGTAGCCCTGTCTGTCCTAGAACTCACTCTGCAGATCAAGCTGGCCTTGAACTCACAGAGATCCACCTACGTCTGCCTCCCAAGTGCTAAGATTAAAGTTGTGTACTACCATTGCCTAGTACACTGTACCACCATGTTCGTTATTATGATGACTGAGAACACACCCTGTAAACCATGACCTCCAGGCCCTTGCCTTGCTGTCTGTACTGGAAAGACCAACAAAGGAAATGGAAAAAAATTAATGGGTGGATAGATGGATGGGTGGGTAGACAGACAGATGATAGATAGATGATAGATGATAGAT
>NW_026068106.1:2207466-2252188 GCF_014885135.2 Alexandromys fortis
ATAAGAGAGAGAGACAGAGACAGAGAGAAAGAGAGAGAGAGACTACATGTCAAAGAAAAAGAGGAAGAGCTTCAGAAGTTGACGGGCATAGCTGAAGGATACAGAAAAACAGGAGGAGTATGCCTTAAATGGAAGGCAAACTGAACACAGGTTCCGTTGTGGCTCCTCTTGGAGGTAGAGGAAGTAGAAGTGTCCACCAAGCATAAACCAGCAAGTCCTCACAAGCTTCAAAACCAATTGCTGGTCTTGCTAAGGCAGTGGCTTCCCAGGTGAGATGAGTCTTGCAGTGGAGAAATGTTTCCCTAGCTCAAAGGGTAGTGGCCTGACTCCGTGTTGAGGGGAAATCAGTTGTTTAAAACTAAGCCAACTGGGGACCTGGTTACAAAGCAAAATAAGAAGTCAAGAAGCCTGAAGTCAACTGGGTGCAACCTACATGGTCACAGGCATGGAGAGAGTGAGGGCTAGATGTCACAAACCTATCTATCAGTAAGGACTCTGGAGTTTGACCTCTCTGAGCCTAAGATCAAAGGAGGGAGCAATCTCTGGAACCAGCTATCTGCAATGAGTCCCAAGAATTCTGAAAACTCCATAGGGATGACCTAGTATTGCGCCACATCCCTCCAGCACAGTGTCTAATGCTTAATGGATTTTCAGCTACAAAATCAGGTCACTTGACCTGTGCAAATCTCAGGCTATAGTCGTTTCTTACAATCCCAGTGAATTTGGGAGACACATCCCAATGAAAACAAGTAGCTGAACGAGAAAATAGACTTTATTTGCGGCATGGAGAGAAAAGTCAGCCAAATAGAGAGATGATCTGCAATGTGGATTTTAAAAAAGTTAAGAGACTAAAAGTTCAGCAAATAAACTGCGTCTCTGTTATGGCCATTGGCTGTTTTTGTTTAGGGTTTGTTTGTTGACTTGTTAATTTTTGAAACAAAGTCCCAGTCTGTAGGACAAACAGGCTGGGGACTCTGGTCATTTTTGCCAAGTTCTGGGCTTCTAGGTGTGGGAAAGTGAAATTTTAAAAAGAAAAAGAGAAGAAAGAGAGAGGAAAAGAGGGAAGAAGGGAGGAAGGGAGGAAGGGAAGGAGACCAACAGAGTCAAAGAACAGAAGTCAAAACCAAACAGAAGCTGGAGACACATTGGTGTTGCCATTATAAAAGCTGACAAAGTAAACTTCATCATACAAAAATCCATTACATAGGGAGCTGGAGAGATGGCTCAGAGGTTAAGAGCATTACTTGCTCTTCCAAAGGTCCTGAGTTCAATTCCCAGCAACCACATGGTGGCTCACAACCATCTGTAATGGGGTCTGGTGCCCTCTTCTGGCCTGCAGGCATACACACAGAATATTGTATACATAATTAATAAATAAATAAATATCCATTACATATGAATAAAGGGAGCAATTCACCAAGAATATCAGATGATTGTAAATAACTTTGCACTGAGCTTTGAAAATGCTAATTTCATAAAGAGCAACTCTCTTTCAGGTTAAATAAAAACTAAGAAAGCAAATTATTTCTTTTCTATTTTTTAAATTTATTGTAAATATATGAATGTTTTGCTGCATGTATGTCTGCGCATGTACATACCTGGTGTCCCCAAATGCCAAACAAGAGCATTGGACCCTCTGAAACTGGAATTACAGATGATCAGGAACCACCTTGTGGATGCAGGGAGTAGACTCAGAGTCCCCTTGAAGAGCAACCAGTGTTCTTAACCACTGAGTATCTCTCCAGTCTTAATTACCTTTTAACCTGAATGATTTGAACCAAATTAGTAAGGATCACTTTTTCATCATACACAGGGTGCTTCACCTTATTCACCTTATTACAAAACACAGACTTCCTGTTTCACTAAATATCTCAGCCAGGCAAAGGAGGATACCAGAAAGTAATATCAAGTCAATATTTTTACAAATAACTTTTCTATTTTATTTTATTTTATTAGGTTGCTATATAATTCTATTAAACTTTATTATATGAATAATAAGGAAAATGTATTTTTAGAGAAAAGTATTAACATTAGTACAATGTCTATTTTTTTTTACTGATTTTTATTGAGCTCTTTATTTTTCTCCATTTTCATCCCTGCCTCTCCCCTCCCTGCTTCAACCCTCCCCCAAGGTCCCCATGCTCCCAATTTACTCAGGAGATCTTGTCTTTCTCTACATCACATGTAGATTATATATATATATATATCTAAGTCTTTCTTAGTATCCACATTGTTGTTTAAGTTCTCTGGGATTGTGGTTTGTAGGCTGACTTTCTTTGCTTTATGTTTAAAAACCACCTATGAGTGAGTACATGTGATAATTGTCTTTCTGGGTCTGGGTTACCTCACTCAAAATAATGTTTTCTAGCTCCATCCATTTTCCTGCAAAATTCAAGATGTCATAATTTTTTCTGCTGTGTAGTACTCCATTGTGTACCACATTTTCCTTATCCATTCTCTGGTCGAGGAACATTTAGGTTGTTTCCAGGTTCTAGCTATGATGAACAGTGCTGCTATGGACATGGTTGAGCACATGTCCTTGTGGTACAATTGAGTGTCCTTTGGATATATACCCAAAAGTGGTATTACTGGGTCTTGGGGAAGGTTGTTTCCTAATTTTCTGAGAAATCACCCCTCCAAAGAGGATGTACCAGCTTGCATTCCCACCAGCAATGCAGAAGTGTTCCCTTTTCCCCCACAACCTCTCCAGCATAAATTGTCATCAGTGTTTTTGATCTTGGCCATTCTTACAGGTGTAAGATGGAATCGCAGAGTTGTTTTGATTTGCATTTCTCTGATGACTAAAGATGTTGAATATTTCCTTAAGTGTCTTTCAGCCATTTTAGATTCCTCTGTTAAGAGTTCTCTGTTTAGGTCTGTATTCCATTTTTTACTGGATTATGTGTTCTTTTGATGACCAATTTCTTGAGTTCTTTGTATATTTTAGAGATCACATTATCTGATGTGGGATTAGTAAAAATCTTTTCCCATTCTGAAGGCTGTCATTTTATCTTGTTGACCATGTCCTTTGCTTTACAGAAGCTTTTCAGTTTCAGAAGGTTCACATCAAACTACATGGAGAGAAACTCCCACCGATTCCACTGAAATCACAAACAAAACAAGGTTGTCCACTCTTTCCATATCTATTCAATATAGTTCTTGAGGTCCTAGCTTAGAGCAATAAGACACCAAAAGGAAATCAAGGGGATACAAATCAAAAAAAGAAGTCAAACTCTCACTGTTTGCTGATGATATAATAGTTTACATACACGAACCTGAAATTTCTACCAAGGAACTTCTATAACTCATAAACACTTTCAGTAATGTAGCAGGATATAAGATTAACTCAAAAAAAAATCAGTAGCCCTCCTGTACACAGATGATAAAAAGGCTGGGAAAGAAATCAGAGAAACAACACCCTTCACAATAGCCACAAATATAGCATAAAATATCTTGGAGTAACTCTAAGCAAACAAGTTGTATGACAAGAACTTTAAATCTTTGAAGAAAGAAATTGAAGAAGACACCAGAAAGTGGAAAGATCTCTCATGCTCTTGAGGAGGCAGAATTAACATATTAAAAATGGCAGTCTTACCAAAAGCAATCTACAGATTCAATGCAATGCCCATCAAAATCCCAGAAAAATTCTTCACAGACCTCAAAAGAACAGTACTCAACTGCATATGGAATAGCAAAAAACCCTGGATAGCCAAAACAATCCTGTACATAAAAGAACTTCTGAAGGCATCACAATACCTGACTTCAAACTCTACTACAGAGCTACAGTACTGAAAACAGCCTGGTATTGGTATAAAAACAGACAGGAGGACCAATGGAACTGAATAGAAGACCCGGATATTAATCCATACACGTTTGAATACCTGACTTTTAACAAAATAGAAAAAAGTATCAAATGGAAAAAAAAGCATATTTAACAAATGGTGCTGGCATAACCTGATATCAACATGTAGAAGAATGAAAATAGACCCATATCTATCACCATGCACAAAACTCAAGTCCAAATGGATCAAAGACCTCAACATAAAGCCAGCCACACTGAACCTTATAGAAGAGAAAGTGGGAAGTACAAGTGAACACATTGGCACAGGAGATCCCATACTAAATATAACCCCAGCAGCACAGACACTGAGAGAAACAATTAATAAATGGGACCCCCTGAAACTGAAAAGCTTCTGTAAAGCAATTTCTGTTCTTCCCAAGCACTACTGGCAGAAAGGCATCTTTTGGTGTGTCTGTTGGGGAGGGGGGCGTTGTGTTTGCTGGTGTGACTGCACGTGCGCATGTGTCTGCAGAGGTCAGCCTGGGTCTTGTTCCCCGGGAGCTGTGTTTTGAGACAGGGTCACTTGCTAATTAGGCTGGTCTGACCAGACAGAAAGTCCATACATCCTCTTGTCTCATCTCTTAGTACTGAGAGTAAAAGCCAAAGCTGTCACACCCAGTTTATTATGTGTGTTCTGGGGATCAAACTCAGATTGTCACACTTGCAAGGCAAACACTAGTCTAAGGAGCCATGGCCCCCGTGCCAGGGTCGTATCTTTTTTTAAAAAAATAATAATAATTTATTTAACTTTAATTTATGTGCATTGGTATGAAGGTATCAGATCCCCTAGAAGCACAGTTACAGACAGCTGTAAACTGCCATGTGGGTGCTGGGAATTGAACCCAGGTCCTCTGGAAGAGCATCCAGTGCTCTTAACCCCTGAGCCATCTCTCCAGTCAGGGACATATCTTAAACCAAATAGCTACTTGTTTCTCCACCAAGGGGAAGTACAAATCAGACAATAGAATCTTAAAAGAGCTAAAAGGAATCTTTTATATATAATCTGTTTGCCAGGCATATTAGAATACCGAACACATAATTAACCATTCCATATTCCTTTATTCTCCATATTGTAAATGTTCTCCTAACCCAATTATTGACCCTTGCCACTAAGTTGCATTACCTATTTATTTTAATTTGAGTTGAAATTCAAGACTTCTGAGTCAGACCATCATTTAAATTAGTCATAATTTTCTTTCTGCATGTGTGTGGTGTCTCTCTGTCTGTCTGTCTGTCTGTGTCTGTGCCTGTGTGAGCTTATCCATGAAGACACTTGGGAGGGTCAGAGATTGAGGTCAGGTGGATTCCTCAGTGGATATCCCCCTTATTTTTTCAGAGAGGGACTCTCACTGAACCTGGAGCTTGTCATTTTGGCTAGAATGGCTGGCCAGCAAGCTCCCGAATCTTCCTGCCTCCACCCTCCACCCCCCACCCTCTGTGTTGGGGTTACAGATATGCATCACCACACCCAGCTTCTAAGTGGGTGCTGGGTATCCAAGCCTGGATGCTCACGCTTTCGCCGCAAACTCTTTCCTCATTGAGCTGTCTCCCCAGGCCTAAATTAGTCACAATTTTCCGGTGTTAAGAAGTCACAATTTCTGCTTTATTTCTGCAACCAAGTACATTCTTTATCATTCTTTACATTTCATTCTTCACAACAGTGCTACACAACCCAATTCAGCCGCTATGCAAAGACTGGAGGTTGCATAATCTACTTTATACCTAGATATAAATTAATATTGCTTCTGCTGTGGAAGATGATGTAGAGTAAAGACGTTTAATAGTAAGTAATTAGTTGACAGGCATACCATCCATCCACTCCTCAAGATGTTAAGGAGAAAGACACACACCCACACACACAGACACACACAGAGAGAGGGGGGAAGACAAGGAAAGAGGGGGAGAGATTGTGTGTTAATGTTAGAATATATTATAAGGAGAGAAAATGGTTACAAAACAGTATTATAATAAATACTATGCTGTTTCTAAATACTTAAAATGATCCCAACAAGAGGTACACTCCAAAAACTTTTTTCTAAGAATTAAAATTATATGTAAGTAATCTCTCTCTCTCTCTCTCTCTCTCTCTCTCTCTCTCTCTCTCTCTCTCTTTCTCTCTCTCTTCCTCACTAATTTGGCCTCATGGATTTTACAGGGTTCCTAAAATGATTCTTGGACCCATAAATTTAGGGAGTACATCACAGTAGTGAGAGAATATGGCAGGTTGCTTTCTTGCTGCCTGATGAATAGGAAGTAGAGTGAGTGAGGATGAGAAGAACCTGGGACAAGATAAACAAGCCAAACCCACCCCTCAATAACCTACCTACTGAAGTTTCTAGTGCTTCCCAAACTAGCACCACAAGCTGGGTCCAAGTGTTCAAGACATGAGTCTGCGAGGAGCAAACTGTAGCAATGTGAACACATATATGTGGTTGGGATGGGATGGGACATAGATAGGAGACAGACTACGACTATCACCTTGAATGTACCTATCTTGCAGATAGATAGATAGATAGATAGATAGATAGATAGATAGATAGATAGATAGAAAGATAGATAGTTCTGGATTAAGTTAAACACAAGTAAATTGTAGACTTTATTTATTGTCAGTGCAATGATATGCAAACCAAAGAACGACTTCATCATTTGTAGCAGGGACTGTCCCTTTCTGCACTAGCAATGCTTCTGTCTGCTATCCATTGCTTTCCAGGTCATCTACTCAACACGTCTGTTTCATTAATTGATCAGCAAGCAGTAAGTGAACACAGAATAAGAGGCCTCCATTACCCTGAATATCTACTCTTCCAAAGCCAGCCTTAGGCTTATAGGCTGTATGCTCAGAACACAGCACCATGTTCCGCCTGTAATAGCCTTAAAAAAAAATCATTTATTCAGGGGAAGTCTGGCTCATCTTGGCCATGTGTAAGCCTAAAGCCTTAAAATTCCCTGGGGAGTACACAACTGAGATCACCAGATACCTAGCATTTTTAGACCGGCAGACCCTCTTTCCTCAAAAAAAAAAATTTTTAATAGGTGTTAATGCCTGATGGATCTATGAGCATTATCCAGACCCATTGTACACTATATCCAAGTCAGACGACAGAGAGGAGTTTATTTCTTGCAACTATGTATCCATTATGCAAATTCTATTGTTAGTTTCACTTTAAAAGTAAGGTAATGGACAGCAAGTGAGCTGATGCCTTCAGCTGCTCACAGCAGCTAAGGGGGATGGAGCTGGACCTGATCTTAGGAATGTCTGAAGCCAAAATCATGCCCTTAACCAGTGCAATATCCAGGATCTTTTATAAGTGCCAAATTTGCATTCCAAAGTCATTGCTATAGAAAGTATCTACCACTTTTAAGGCTCTCGTTAGCTTCTTCCTTCCTGGTAACATATCTGGGTGTATTTCTCTTCTCTTTGGATTCCAGGAAGCTCAAAGACATACGGATAGGTTGCCCTGGCAGACTGTGCCTCTGCATTTCTCTTCCCAGATTTGGACTTCTGATTCTGTTTCTACATTCAACAGTTTTATTGCTTGATTTATTTTACAATATGTCATCTTAAAATCTCCCAAAAGATTTTGAAACACAGAAATAAAAATATCAAGGTATTGATTTTACCATATTTCCAGTTCTCGAACCCACTCCCTCACCACAGCATCCTTGATATTATTTAAAGAGCAGAAAATGTTAGCAACATTTTCCAAGTTTATGTCCTATATCTTTCTTTTTAAAATATTCTGTGGTTGCCTATATTAAGTGCAAAATTGCTGAAAATAAAGGTAGCCGAACCACAGTGTGTGGTTTAGTTTGCTTAATTTTAGACTATACTCTTCGGTGACATCCGTTTAGACTTGAAAGCCAGTCAGTTGCTGACCTTGATTCTTAGGGTATCAAATGAAGTCAGCATTACCAAAGTGGAGGCCCCCAGCCAAACAATTTGCATGCACCTGCTAACGCGAAGGTATCATCTAATTCTACGTGTACCTCATTGGGAAAAAGAAAATGGCAAGTTTGCTGACCCACTTCAAAGCAATCTTTCAGTAAAAGCCCAGTGAGAAATTCACCTAGAGAGGAGCCTTAGTTTCCATGAGGTTCATACTCATTACTCAGAGGAGAAACTGACAAGCTCGAAGGATCTGCTTGATTGGATTTTTAGGTAGAGCCTGGGGGAAACAGACGGGTTGTGGTCATTGAAATGACGTTACAAGACACATCTTCCTTCTCTTACTCAGCTTCCAGGCATTATTCTCGGGGCTTTGGGGCTGGCGAAGAGGATATGCTAAGAGCGATCACTATTGTCAAAGCGATAGAGTCACTGTGTACTGTTTAGACCTAGCCAAGAACACTGGTTTTAAACGAGTAAGGTAATGGATACTTAATGTTTTCTAGTCACATATGTTAGGTTTGACTTTTAGAGCTGTCCAGTCATATGATCTGATTCTATCAAATCAAAACAATGAAATCATTATTTGGTAAAGGAACGGTCAAAGACCAGTAATGAAATAAACCAACATAAGTACTCAGAAAAAAAAAAAAGAATTAGTCCTTAGAAAGGGCTTCTGGGGCTGGAGAGATGGATTGGTCGATAAGTACCTGCCATACAGATATGAGTAACTGCATTTGAAGCCCAGCATCTGTACAAAACTAAGTCTTTCCAACCCTACCTAGAGGTAGTAGGGGGGGAAAAAGGCAGGAGGCAGAGGAATCCCTAGAGCTCTCTGGCCAGTCAGTCTGTAAGCACCAGATTCATGTCTCAAAAGGAAAAGTGGGGAGAAATCTAGGAAGATTCTCAACACACACCTCAAGCCGCTATGTGCACACAGACGTGCGTGAGCACACGCACACACATGCACACACAAGCACACACACACTATTTGTACATCTACATACTAACATTCAAACACACAGCCCATGCACCAGCTAACTCAATTAAAATTGCCATTTTATTAATCATGCCCAATTCACTGTGTGGCAGGAGGAAGGCACTTTCTTCCACCAAGGATTCTAGAAAAACCTGGTACCATTCCTGGGGCTTCCCATCCCAGAATTGTTGCAGAGCGGTCCTTACAAACACAACTATAGTAAAAACTGAGACAGAATGTAGAACTCAATAAAATTTTAGCTTAGTCAATTCTACAAAGCGCCATCCACGTGGTCATCATCACAAATACAGTCTTCTCTTACCATCTTGTTTTCTTTTAAGTGTTTGTTGAGGATTGTTCCTGGTCAAGATGAGGCATCTTAATAGTGGAAGCCCCTACAATTAGGGGGCTTCCAAGAACATTCTCTCCAAGACTGTTCTCTCTCTATTACATAAAATCAATGGAGAAGGAGCCTTATACAGTGTTGTACACTCACCTGCTTAAACAACCACTGTCTCTTTAAATTGGGATATATGCTAACCATGTAGATCCCTCCTTTACCCACACCATTGCCGTTGTTGTTTTTCCTGAAAAGGGCTGCAGAATACAAATTAGTAGAACAATCATTTCTCAATGGTAGCCCTGCCATCTGAGAAAGAAACAAAAAAATGGTTTTTATTCTATATTTTTAGCAATGGCTTAATTTTTCACCACACTGAGACAAAAGATACTCCATTCTGTTTACAAAAAATAAGGATACTCCTTTATCCTTTGTATTATTCTCTATTATAGCTAGAAATGGTACTGTTTAATGGCCTACGATTTCAAGACACCAACGAACACTTCTTCCCTTTCAACACCACTTCACTGCCACGGGTGCCTGTTGCATACCCTTCCACACTCAGCTGTGGCCCAGCAACTCATAGCTGCTCAACGTCATAGCTGATGTTTCGCCTCCAGAGAAGCAAGACAGATAAACTCGAAGACTACTCCTGAGCAAAACCATCATTCCCAATTTACTGCTTGTTTCATTCATTGCTATTGTCTTTCTGCAAAAAGTCAACCACAATCAACAATTGAGACTAAACTTCATCTTATAAAGCAAAACACCAAGCCTAGAAAAAGATGAAGTCTTTCAAAGGCAGAGTCATAGTGAAAGAAAAGACGTCAATCCCTTTGCTGTTCGGAGAGCACTAGCTCTCCCTCTGGTAATCTTTCTGCCCCCGAAGGTTCAGCTTTGAGGTTGAGGAGACAGCAAGCACAGAACCCTGACCTTTTGTGGACAGCCTTTGTGTTCCCAACCGCTCCTCCAAGGACTTCTTCTCAAAGCCAGGCATAACCAGTTCCAATCACTATGACTAAACAACCATCTTTACACTATCATGGAAACTTGTCTTGATTCTCCACCTTCCCTTTATTTTAAGACGAGGATTGTCATTGTGGCCAGGCAGTAGGCTGAGTTTTGCTAGTACAGGACAGTGCACTGGGAGTCCAGTTAGAGCTTTCTCTTCAATGGTATTGGCAGCAAGCCTATTCTCCACCAGCTCATCATTGCCCCATAGCAGCAAGGACGCCACTCTATGGAGTCCAGCATAGGCTATAACACCGTCACACTCTTTTCAAGGGGATCAGGCTATGGAGCCAAGGAATGAGACAATCCAGTAGTGTCTTAGAATGCAGCCAAGCTCTAAAAAGCAAACAGTTCCTAAAATGTTTGACATAATGGCATTTTTCATAATGTCAGTCAATAAAAACTATAGCTTGCTGTTTACTAAATCCTCTGCAAAGATCAACAAAATAGCTACCAGTGTTCCGGTAGCTGGCAATCTAGCAAGGAAGTCAGGAAGCAAACAATACACAGTTCAAGGGAAGCAGATGGCCACTTACCAAAAAGAGACACCGAAAAGATGTCCGTGTTATGTGAACGGTTATATTATATCTAATGAAACGTGTATAAATTAATAACATATCAGCCTTAAAGTCTTACAGTGCAACCCAAAACCAGAAATACACATGTCTAAAGCATACTTTTCAAAGGTGAATTTAGTGCAGTACCCAATGGAACCAAAGGCAAGAGATGAGGATGCAAAGACGCCAATGCAGTAGGATACTCATTCCAGTGATGCTATTCCCAGTTAGAAGAACCATGTGAACAGGATCCTACAAGGCCAGCAACACGCTGATAAACAGGGTGGAGAGGACATTGCCAAGGCTGTATGTACTTTAACAAAAGGTATCTAAGTTGTAGAAGTAGGACAGGTAGAAAACCAGGACCCCATGAACTCTAACACGCTGCGTGGTAAGAGTGAGGTTAGAAGGGAAGTTTGTTAAAACTGCCATACTAACTCAGGTGCTAAGGAACTCATATCTCGCATTCAGGAGGTGAAAGAATGAGAGAAGATGTGCTTTGAGAATCATTTCAGGGGCAGTAGAAGTGTCCAAACAGCAAACTTGGTCCAAACGGAAAAGTCTGAGTTGAAGACCCAGAGAGAGGAGACAGATGTGAGAGCTGCTGCCGACTTCCCAGATGAATGCCATGGCAAAGGGAATTCAGCGATCCTACCAGACACTGTTTACCAAACAGGAGCTACTGGTTTGCCTCATGCTTGTGTTGAACGTGAGACAGAAGGAAAAGAGCTGAGAAGCCAGGGGACATGGCTCAATTCCATTACAGGTAGAGGCAGAGAAAAATGACAAGTAGATGGTATCTATGTGTAATGATGTAATGACCCCCATCTTTTCCTGAAGATAAACTCTTCTCAAGGACTTGAAGGCAAAGGTCATCTCATTGAGAGGAGAGAGCGTGAGAGCTGTTTCCTTTTTTTTTTTTTTTTTTTTTTTCTCATCTCTGTCACTAGTCTCTACTCCCCAGGACTTCAATTTCCCCATTGTCTTTTTTCAGTCTCCATCTCTCTTTTGGATACCTTCTTCATCTCATCTAGTCAACCACCGTGTTCTTCTATTTCCGTGCCTTCCCCTCCTCCTAAAAGAAAGGCATGCGACTGAACGTCAAAGCAGCAAATGTTAACAAGTTTCTTGATAACATATGGCAGCCATGTCTTCACTGGTAAATCTCATGTCTCTAGCTACTCTAGTAACTAACTGGACTTTGTGATTGTTCCCTGCACAGGGGAGACATTTAAGAAAATCAGTTGTTATACTCAGTTAAATAAAACACATTCCATCATTGTGAGATTATTTATTTGGTTTGTCTGTTTATATAGCAACACCTTGAGTGTTTGGTGGAATGGTCTCTGGTCAGGGAATCTGGTAGGAAAAAGAGGAGAAAGATCAAGTCAAAAATCAAAGCACTTGGCAATCGTTGACTGTCAGGCTTCTATTTTCCCACAAGCCATTAAGATGGAGCACATGTCTGCAGCAACTTCAGATAACGTCCATAAACACATCATGCTGAACCACAGCAAAGTACCTCTGCTCAGCTCCCTGTAAGTAGCGCTCCTTTGCAGAGTGAACTTCTGCCCTTCCCCGTCTACCTTGAGAGATACATGATGCCCTGCCCATCATGAGAGGGTGCTTCCGCCTGACCTCATTACAAGATGGAACCTTTACTCCAGTGGTGTCACCCCCAACCCACTCTCAACGTAAGTGACCACAGAAGGTGTAAAACCCTATAAAAAGAGAGAAGGGAGCACCCCACTTCATCCACCTCACCCCAGGCACAAGCTCATCCAGGGCCAGCTGATCAGAAGCAGCAACCATGAGTCCCGGGAGATCTTCGTCTCTGGTGAGTCCTGCACTAATCTTCAAGGCTCTTGTCGATTGAAACCAGGTCATGTTGCTGCATATGGGTTATGAAATGTTGGACTCTAACTGTGGAGGCCCATGAATCTGTGTACGCAGAGCCAGAAATGAAACCTTTGGTAGATGCCTAAGTCATTGTACAGCCTTTTGAAGACCTGATAAGTATCAGTCAGAAAGATGAGGTTAAACCTGAAAGATACTTCTGATGGCATTAGCCCACATCAGAAACGTCACGTGGTGAGACACAATGAGCAAGAGTGTCTGTCAAAAGCCTGTTTTCCTGAGTGCAAAAGATTTGACGTTCTCTCTTGTCAGTTTTTGCTCTTTAATCTAGACTAAAGTGGGTTACTAAATCTTGCAGATTTGAAAGCTTTGGAAGTAATGTCTGTTACCATTGTTTTATACCAAAGTCTTAGTGCGTTCAAACCACCTGATTCTAATTAGATACATGCATAACTGTTTCAGAATAAAGCTTTACATTTTTAAATACTTAACTTAAAAAGTATGTTCTGAAATCTGATTCTCATTATAGAATCAATGCGCGCTATTTGTAGAACAACCAGAAAATATACCTAAGAAAACGTAAGGGGAAATCCAGTTTTTATCTGAAGGGCAGCCGGTATAAAAAACACTGTTTCTAATTCTAACATGAATGCAGACATCACGTAGGACTTCTGCAGCTTGATTGAACAAACACTGGTACAGAAGGACATTTCCTCCTAGACTCAAGGTCATTTGTTGTCCTGTTGACTCATGAGCCAGCAGCCTATGGGATGACATGACTTGACACTTTTTCTAAAACCACTGCCGTCTAAAGTACTGCATTCCTATACTCAGTCGCAAGAAGTCTATAGGAAACTGATTAAGAATAAAATAAATTCTACATTTTTAGCATTATTTTGGTCATCTGAAGAATTTTTTTTTAATTTAAACTGTTTTACATTGTTGCTTAGATCTTTCCAGAATGTAGCATGTTTCCTATAGTTAGCTATATATTCATCGTAACGAATTCGCCAGCAAAGCCCGTATACTAATCCAGTCCCCCATCACTCTGGTTTCCCTTTCAGTCTCTGCTGCTGTTGCTGCTGCTGAGCCTAAAGGCTGTGGTGAAGGCAGGGTTACCTATCCCACAAAGTTCGGGATGTCCAAACACAGAGGGCAAGAACTTTCTCCAGAATGTGAAGGTCAACCTGACAGTCCTGAACTCCCTTAGTCCGAAACTGAGTTCCCGAAGGCCCTCAGACTACCTCAACCGATCCACCTCGCCCTGGACTCTCCAGTACGTAAGAACTCCAGACAAAAATTTGTGTTTTTCTGCTTTTTGATTCATTACACAAGCCCTGAGCATGATTTCCTGTGTTCCACCTAACCTCACACTCCACCCTAACCTGTTAGAGTTGTCACTAAAGGCAAACATCAACCCAAATTAATGAGAACAGTGATTCTAGCACCTGTGAGAGCTAGTCAATTTTTTGACTTTTTGGAAATTCTAGACCCTTACCACAGAGCATTAATGCCTGTGTTTTCTCTATCACTCCAAATCAATAAGCGCAATTCTAGCATTTATGAGCCATCAAGTTGATTGCTGACTTTTTGGAAATCAGAGCATTTATCATAGGGCATTATGTTTCCTCTACCGGAGCTTCAACTGAGGAGGCTTGCTGAAAATAAATTAAAATTAATTGGGTATTTCTGTGTCTGTCCTCAAAAAGCTTGAAAAGTTAAAACATGAAATCTGGTGGAGGAAGTATTGTGTTTGGTATTTCTTCCCCTTTGGACTTGACATATTTTTGCTGTATGTATTTAGACCCCACTGAGGGGTCAAGACAAAAAAAGTTGTTTGATCATTTGAGTTTATATAAATTAAGTTTCCAGTGGCAAGGGACCTATTGATTCATCTGTCTATAGGATTTCTCCATTTCCTCTGCTCCCAGTATTAAGGATCGTTCAATCAATCAATCAAAAAGTCTAAGTGAACTATTTATTCAGTTTGTATAAGAGGCCTTTTGTCTTTGTTTTCAGCTTTTCACATAACGTTTGGGCTCCATCTCATGAAGTGTTCTCAAATAGAATTCTGACACATTCCCTCTTTCAAAGACCAGCTTCACCAAGTCGGGGAAAACAGCCGCCTTAACCCTTGATGGTTTAACCCTTTGTCTCTTCCCACAAATCAAATGTGCCCTACAATGTACCTTTTATGTTGTGTCAGTCCTCATGGTGGTCCTTCGTGTATTTTGTTTATCATTCAAGACATTCTTCTGAAACCCTTCACGAACTTGAAAATCCAAGTTTGTGATACTGGGGATGTAGTTTAGTGACAGAATGGGCGTCTGCCTCATGGGAGACACCGGGTTTGATCCTTATCGCTGCAAAAAGAGGAGGTGGGAGATGAAGAAGGAGAAGGAAGGGATGGGAGGGAGAGAACCTTGACTTTCAGACAACCCAAAGTTCTTCAAGCCAAAGTGTAGCGATTTTGCAGAGCTCCTATTTGTCACGCTATGCTAGTCCTCCCTTCCCCTGATCCTGCTTTTCCTTCCGTTTAACCAGAATTCACTTTCCTTCCGTCTCCCCTGCAGCCGCAACGAGGACCCTAACAGATATCCTTCTGTGATCTGGGAGGCACAGTGCCGCCACCAGCGCTGTGTCAATGCTCAGGGGAAGTTGGAGCACCACATGAACTCTGTTCTCCTCCAGCAAGAGATCCTGGTTCTGAAGAGGGAGCCTGAGAACTGTCCCTTCTCCTTCCGGGTGGAGAAGATGCTGGTGGGTGTGGGCTGCACCTGCGTGTCCTCCATCGTCCGCCACGTGGCCTAAGCCCAGACCTGAGACTGGGCGGCAGTTAGGACAAGCCACAGCCCCTAAGAAACTCCCCTGCTTCTCAGCAAACTCATTTGCATTCTTAGAACAGATTGTGTGATTGATACTCATCAATACTGATTCAGTGACAGTGATTCAGATATGGAGTCAGAATTGTCTGCCCTCCTCCTTGAGGATGGGGTTTAAAGGGGCGCCAGTTTGCTTCTTGTTTGCTTTAAATTGTGGGCTTTGAATTATTTATGTATTTAATATGTCCTGAGATAACTTTTTTTGGGCATAAGTTATTTTAATGAATTGTCTACCTTATTACATCTTTCTCTGAAGAAGACAAAATCTAAGGGTCAAAAGTTTTATTATTTAACAGGTGGAACCTATATTTATATGAGTTATTTATGGATCTATTTATTTTTCTTAAGGCTTTAAAGAAAGGATAAAGAGTATGAGTATCAGATCTGCATAGGGAAGTCCTGGACAGGATAAATATTAATTGAAATTTTGTTTTTACTGTTTGTGTATTAAAGATTGCCTGCGATGAATTGAATGAAAATGAAACTGAGTTTTGTGTTATTAGCTTGTTTTTAAATTATGGAAGCTTCAAAAGTATTGGTTGATTTAACTCCCAATTCCATTAAAACTTTGTAGCAATATCACTGTAAAATTTTTGGATGAAAGCTTCTTGCCTTAGTCTTTCTTTTCTAAAGTGTGCGGGTGGGTAGGGGTTGGAGAGGTGGGTCAATGACTGAAAGAACTTCTGTGCTATCATGAGGACCTGAGTTCAGGTCCCAGAACCCATGCAGCAAACAGGTAATGCCAGTTCCATGGAGGGTTAAAACAGGAGAGTCGCTAGTCTTACTGTCTCTAACATAACTGAGAAAACATAAGTCCCAGGTTTAGAGAGGGACCCTGCCCTGAAAGAATAAGACAGAGTGATATGGGGGATATCTGTTATCCTCTTCTGGCTCCTGCATGAGCACGCACATGCTCACAAATATAAAAAAATAAATAAATCTTTCCCCCCAAAAAGTATAATCAGCCCTCATGTGTATAGGCTCCCCCGCATCCTTGAATTTAATCAGTTGAGGATCAAAAATGTAGCTAGGATGTACAAGACAGCTTTCCTAGATAAATGTAGCTGCTACCCCTTATCAAAGAGACCTCGCTTTACAGCAAATGAGACTGGAGGAAGAGATCAGCAGATTACAAGCAGCCCAGCCCCAATTAAGACATCTGCAGCACAGCTCCTGCATCTGTGTTTCAGGGAATATAATGGAAGAGGGGCGGAAAGACCGTCAGAGCCCGGTGTTGGGAAAGACGACTGGAATTGAGGGTAATTGTTGGGAGGGGGGCAATGTGAAAACCTAGTGCAGTGGAAACTCCCTGGAAACCTCAAGGGTGACCCCAGTGAAGACCCCTAGTAATGGGGGATGTGAAGCCTGAACTGGCCAGCTTCTGTAACCGGACAAGTCTCTCAGCAGTGGGGCTGGGACACCAGTTCAGCCACAAAACCTTAGATCTGTCTGTCCTGCCTCCAAGATGTCCTGGGGTAATGGTGGCTCAGAAGCTGTAGGAGTGGCCAACAAAGACTGGTGCAATTGGAGGTCCGTGCCACAAGAGGGAGTCCAGGCCTGACAGCCCAGAGATCCAGTATAGATGCAAACAAGAAAGGGGGGCGGGGGGGCGGGGATTCAATGCTATTTTTGCTGTATTCATAGATCGGGGCCTGCCCAATGGTTATCCAACAACTGATGGGAGCAGGTGCAGAGACCCACAACCAAACACTAGGTGGAGTCAAGGGAACCCCACAGAGTAGGGCATTGCAGGAGCCAGAGGAGTCAAGGACACCAGGAGAACACAGCCCACAGAACCAATAAAGCAGGGCTCTTAGGGACTCGTAGAAACCGAAGCAACAATCACGGACCCTGTGTGAGTCTGAGTTAGGTCCTCTGCATATGTATGGTTGTGTAGCTGAGTGCTCTTGCGGGATTCCAAACAGTAGCAGTGGGGATTATCTCTGACTCTTTGCCTGCCCTTGGAACCCCTTTCCTCCTACTGGGCTACCTCATCCAGCCTTAATTTGAAGGGCTGTACCTAGTCTTACTGTTATGCCATTTTCAGATGATATCCCTACGAAGCCTGCTTTTAAATTTTTTAAAGGGCTATGGAGAAGGAGTGGGTCTGGGGGAGGGGGGAGGACTGGGAAGAGTAGAGGGAAGGAAAACAACAGTTGGGATGTGTACTACCTGGTTGCATGTGTTAAGACAAGCTAGAGTCAGCAGAGAGGAAAGAGCCTTAGTAGAGGAAATGTCTCCATGAGATCCAGTTGTAAGACATTTTCTCAATTAGTGATCAATGGGGGACGGCCCAGCCTATTGAGGGTGGACATCCTGGGTTCTATAAGAAAGCAAGATGAGCAAGCCAGGGGAAGAAAGTCAATAAACAGCTCCCCTTCATGCTCTCTGCATCAGCTCCTACCTCCAGGTTCCAGCCCTGTTGACTTCCTGTTCTAACTTCCTCCAATGATGGTCTACAATCTGGAAGTATAAGCCAAATGAACCCTTCCCTTCCCAACTTGCTATTTTGGTCATGGTGTTTTGTTACAACAATAGAAACCCTAACTAAAACAGGGTATAATGTATGAGAGAGGAATTTAAAAAAAAATTATAAGCCAGAATATCAGAAAGTCTGGTGTGAAACAGTATCTCCTAGAAACAGCTGCATAAACAAGACCAGAGCAATGCCAATATCAATGAATATGCTAACATGGAAGAGAGGAAATCTCATGGGGTCCCAGCCCTAGGCAAAGAACTATAGGCAAGTAGTGACTTCTGGGAAAAGGAGAATCAGCCTCTCCTAGAGATGAGCCCTCATTGTTGTCTAATGTACAGTGGTCGGAACCTGAAACTACATGCACACCAACAACAAAACTGGACTCAGCAGGTTGTATTTACATATATTCATGCATGTACATACATGGATATGCATATATATGCATATAGCAATAATAAAACAAAGGAGACTATCAACTCGAGAGTGGGATATGTAGAAGAAGTTCAAGGGAGGATAGTTGGGAGGGTCTTGAGTGTGAAAAGGAGGAGGCCCAACCTTTCAAAGGCTTCCCCACCTCAAATCCACCACAAGAGAGATTCCAGCAATGGATGTTTGGAAACCTATTAGTCACTTGTCTTGACACTGATAATATAGCTGAGAGAAACACTTAAGAAGGAAAACACTTATTTTGGTTTACAGGTTCGGTTTTGGCCCAAGGCTATGAGGGAGCCATGTGGAAATCATGGCCACAGGACGATGAGGCTGGGTCCTCACAATTCCACTGACCAGGGATCAGGGAACTTGGACAGAAGTAGGACTTAGTATAAACCCAAAGCCTGCATCCCAGAGACCCACCACCTCCAGTCAGTCTCTGTCTCCTAAGGGCTCCACAATCTGCACCAAACAATACTATAAGCTAAGGACCAAGCTCTCGAATGATTGAGACTATGGAGGACATTTCACAGACAAACCATAAAAGAGACAAACCACATCCAGGACTATACAGAGAAACCCTGTCTCAAAAGAACAAAAAAAGAAAATGCCTCACAGACATGCCCTAAAAACAATTTGATGGAGGCAATTCCTCAGTTGAGAGTTCTTGCGAGTGTGTCTTCCTTCTGTTACCTCCCTCTCATCCTGCCTATCCTGACTACCATTTCTCTGGATGGTCTCAATGCATCTGTCAATGCTACCTACACACAAAATCAAAGATATCAAAGTACTCAAGTTGTCTGGTTTTTTTCATGCCACTTTCTGCCTAGTTATTCTAAGTGTACTGCAGTCCCTATGGGACCTCTGTGCTGTTTTCACTGCTGAGTTCACTGTCTATGCTTTGGGGCCCCTCTGCCTGAATGCCCTAACCACTCTCCCTGCTGTTCCTATCATTCATAACCCTCCCTCCCCACACTGCCTTGTTCCTGTGTTGTAATGAAGGCATGTGGTGGAGAAAACAGAGTAAGAACAGAAGAGACTAAAGGACGTGCCCAAAGTCTTACTTCCTTCTGCCAGATCTCATCTCCTAACGGCTCCGTCGCCTCCCAATATCACTAAAGGCTTCAAACCAAACCCCTAACATGTGGGTACACAGAGTACCCTTGCCCAAACAATAGTGTGCCTGGTTTTGTTCCTGCTTCTTTACACACTTCAAGCTTCGCTCTTTGTGTGCTCCAACAAAACTCTCCCCTCCACAGTCATGGGGACCTCATAGTCTCAGCATCCAGGTTTCATGTCTGTTGCTACCTTGAGCAAGATGCTGTGAGGAGACAGGGAGTGATTAGAACATGGGTGGTCCCAGACAACAAAGACAGCTTACTGATGCCCCTATCTCAGAGTCTCCATGATGGAGGAAGCTCTGATGAGAGGCATTGAAGAGTTGTCTTCACCAGCTTTGTAATTTGGTTGTTCTTCCATTGAAGCAAACCCAAACGACCAAATTCAGTTCATGTCCTTCCTCAGAATATGGGTCCAATGTGACAGGGATGGTCATTGTATTTTTTAAGTGACATTAGCAGTTATTTGGAAAGAAAAAAAAACATAGGTGAATTCAAAGCTTAGTAACAGTGTGCCTATCTTCAGAGAAATTGCATTCTGTGGGCATAAGGGGCAGTAGGAGAGAAAACAGCTATAAAGGAAGAATAGGGGTATTCTGAAGAGATGGCTCAGTGGTTAAGAGCATTTGTTGCGCTTACAGAGGACCCAAATTATGTTCTCAGCACCCATGTCCAGCAGCTCACCACCACCTGTAACTTCTCTTGGGGATCCAACACCCTCTTCTAGCCCCTAAGAGTGCACAAACCAACACACAAAAGAATATATATGTATTAAGTATATACCTAAAAAGCAAATAGCCATTTAAAGAAATAAATAATTGAAGTCCTACAGAAGCTCACAGGCTAAACGCCTGAGGTGGCTTTGTCCTTGAAGATTATAGGTATCAAAGACTTTTAGAACATATTTTTACACATGAAATGGGAAGAGAGGGGAAAAAGAGAGAAAGGAAAGAGACAGAATAGACATGTGTTTTCCTGTTTAAAATTGCAAACCCATTTTTTTATTAAAATTTATTTAACTTTATGTTATGTGCATTGGTGTGAAGGTGTTAGATCCCCTGGACCTAGAGTTACAGACAGTTTTGGGCTGCCTTGTGGGTGCTGGGAATTGAGCAAAAGATCTCCAGAAGAACAGCCAGGGCTCTCAACGGCTGAGTCATCTCTCCAGCCACCCCACCCCACCCCACCCGACAAGCCCATCTTTTTAAAAGAGATTCAAATCCACAGAGCCTGTCACAAGAAGAGCCGCTAGGAAGAATAGTGCTCGGCACTGACAGGAGAGACCCAGAGACTTCAAGGGTGGATGTTTAATCCCACGCTATCTCATACGCTCGACATCATTTCTTATCAGAAGTCTAATTTAGGGCACAGGTGACATAACTGGTTCTCAAAGCAAAAAAAAAAGTCATTCTTAGTGATGTTGGGGAAGTGGACATGTTTGTGGTTAAATGCAAAGAGGCTTCAAACAGCTCAGATCAAAGGTGGCTCGTCCCTCACATGCCTCTTCCTCAACTACCACAGGTTACGCTCATAAATTCCTGGAAAGAAGATTATGCACTGTGGTTTGCTTATGCCCATATGTCTGCCGAACAAGAATGGCGATGATGATGATGATGATGATGATGATGATGATGATGATGATGGTGATGATGGCCAAAAAAATACACTCATAAACTCACACATATTACAGACAAATGTGTCATTGGTCCAATGTTTATTACTGGCAAGACAAAGTTGGGATAGCTGATGCATTTATTCTTCTTTGTTCAGAGCTTTTCTGGAGAAGTAAGCCCTTAACTAACTCTTACTGCTGACCGTCAGGAAGGTTATGAAAACACTGAACTGGAAAGGTTTGAATGGTCTTCCGCTCCACTTCTCTGCCAAAAGAGTAAACGACCTGATATTGGTGCCAGCGATATGGCTCACTGAGTGAAACTACTTGCTGCACAAGCTTGGCAACCTAACCTTAACTCCTGAAACCAAGTAAAAGAAAGAAGAGAAACAGTTCCACAAAGCTGTCCTCAAAACCCCACATGTCTGTCATAGTATGTATAAACACACACAGCAATTTTTAAGATAACATGATACCATTCACAAGCCAAGCAATAATATGAAGTCAACTTCTAAAGAACTTCAAACATGAAAATCTCACAATCATTGTCCCCCAAAAGCAAGAAATCCTTCTTTTTGTGTGTATGTGTGACTTACTTTTTTATATTAAATTTATTTATTTATTTTTTAAAAAACTATCTTTTCTTATTTTACATATCAATCCCAGTTCCCACACCCTCCCCTCTTCCCACTTTATCCACCTCCCATCTCCATTCCACACACACCCCCATCCACTCCTCAGAGAGAATAAGGCTTCCCATGGGGAGTCAACAAAGTCAAGCGTAGTGCTTTGAAGCAGGACCAAGGCCCTCCTCACTAAATCTAGGCTGAGCAAGGTATTCCTTTATAGGGAATGAGTTTCAAAAAGCCAGTGCAAGCAGGTGTGGGAAGAAGAAATTCTTCTTAATGTCCAATTGAAATCTTGGATTTTGTCCAATGTATAAAAATTCAAGGGTTATCTGGAGGGAGATGCAATGAGACATCAAAGAAGTCATATACTTTACATTGTAATTTGGAAAAACTACATAGCAGTGTTGGCCATATAACACCATGATAAGGTATGTTATTTTGCCAAATTGTGCACAATTTCGTCTAGATATGGGGAGGAGGGTCTTGTACCTGTCTCAAGTGAAGTAACAGACTTTGTTGACTGCCCAAGGGAGGTCTCACTCTCTCAGAGAAATCAATGGGAAGTAGGGTGGCAGGAAAGTGGGGGAAGGCAGGAGGAGGGGACGGAGAGAGAACTGGGATTGGATGTAAAATAAAAAAAAAATTGTTTTGAAATAAAGAAGCAAAGTCGCCTAGTGAGTGAGAAAATGGTGACGGTGAGTAGAGAATTGAAGAGCGTATCAACCAAGATAAATTTGGAAATTAAACGTAATAAATTAGTAACTGTCATACAGAGGCAAAAGTAAATATTCGATAAACTTCTGGGAGAGTAGGAAAGCAAATGGATAGTTGGGTGGTTTTAGAGGTCTCCCTGAGGCTGGTGGTTATGTATTTAAGTAAAAGTTAGTCAACAACGGTTGTATGCTTTTCTCCAGTCACAGGCAGCAGTGGGAGTTCAAACATAGTAAAAAGACTCATATGCAGCAGAGTTTGGGATGTTGAATCTCAGCATCTCACTTGGCACTTGCGCAGCTGGCAGCCTCAGAGGAAGAGTCATTGCTTGGAAGTTTTTTTGAAAGGGCAGGTTTTGGAGAGGAAGGAAGGCCACATGAAACAGACAAAAGACAGAGAACATAAGTGATAGGTTTTCTGCAATCCAATAATAAGTTTCTTTGCCAATTCTGTAAGCCAGATTTTACTTTTTAAAATAAAAAGTAAAAGCCCAGTATATTTGAGCAAAGCAGCTCCCAGGTGCATTCTCCAGTTTCCAGAGATTGGGGCAGGGAAAGGGACCAGAAGAGAAACCACATGGCCATTGTAAAGGGGGAGAGGCTTACATACCCTGTAGACAAAGGGTGTCCTCTACAAACTGAGTTTGTGCCCAATTATAATCTTTGGGTGGGCACTTGGGCAGCTGGCAGCCTCAGAGGAAGAGTCATTGCTTGGTAGTTTTTTTGAAAGGGCAGGTTTTGGAGAGGAAGGAACGGCCAAATCAAGCAGGGATGAGGTAGAGATTCCCACAGAACATCATGCCAAAGAATGGTTGCAGTCACTGCCATAGGTCCAAGCTGAGCAAGGAAGAAAACTGAGAAGAGGATGAGACATGCGAAGACGGGATCCAAGATGACTGAAGTGCTGTCCTCAACTCGACACATAGTCAGCAATGGCTATCAAATTCTCAACTCCTCTTCTTCTTCAGTGTAACTAAATTAATTTAATTCACTCCTAATTGGCATATCTGACTCAAATCCAGCCTGGTTACTGGTGGAGTAGCCAGGCCAGAATGTACAGTGAATCAGTTATGAGGAAGATCCATTAAGGTTTAGATTTTTAATGCACTGTTAAGGTAGAAATACTTTAAGAGAGAATAAACCCACCAGCAGCACATGATATTCCCTGGCTTAGTACTCCCACATTATCTTGTCTTGTTGTTAAAGATGTTGGGTGAATTAAATTGAATTAAGTAGTTAAAACGAGAAAGTTTTCCTGAGAGAATGGAGAGGGTGGAAATGAATAGAAAGGATGTATTTGAGAAATATTAAAAATAAAATCAACAGAATTTGATGGGGTGGTCAGAACGAAGGAAACATGACTATTTCTGATTTGTTCGCTGCCAGTAGGTCACAATGCTCTTGAATAGAGGAAGGATGGTAAATTACAAGGCAGTTAGAGTGGTGAGCTTCCCTTGAGCATGTTGGGTATGAGATATCTATGAAACAGTCCAATAGGAAAACAAAGGAATTAGCCTCAAGCTAAAGGCATAAACCAAAAGATCTTTGGAGAATGAGAATAAAATTCCCCTGAGTTGAAGCAGATGATGTCTAAAACAAGGTGTTAACATGTGAATAAGTTTCACAAGTCAGGGTTTATCGGAATATCCTATCATGACGTCACATGACAGAAGGATCTGACCCCTGCAAATTTTCATAGCTCAAGACCAAGAGACAGTCCATGAAAGAGTAAGAGCAATGCAAAGCATGCAAAGAAAAATCAGAAAATGGAGACAACAGCAGAGACCTTAACGGTCGAAAGGACAGCAAAATCCAGTGCCTAGAGACATCCAATAAATTGTCCCCCAGTGAGGAGCAGCTACAATGAAACAATTATTAGTTCTGAGAGACAAAATGATTTTGGCAGTGATAGAGGCAAAAACTAGATTAAAAAGGATAACAAAGTTGATGGAAGAATAGGAAGTGAAGGAGGAAAGTCTCTTTTCCAAGGTGCTTGGCTATAAAGGGGAGAGGAATGACCACAGACACTGCTGAGCCATCTCTCCAGCCCCATAGATCCACATGGTTTTTTAATTGATTTTATTGAGCTATACATTTTTCTCTCCTCCCTACCTCTCCTCTCCCCTTCAACCCTCTCCTATAGTCCCCATTCTCCCAGTTTACTCTTTTTTTAGTTCCCATGTAGATTAGATCCATGTATGTCTCTCTTAGGGTTCTCATTGTTGTCTAGGTTCTCTGGGATTGTGATTTATAGACTGATTTTCTTTGCTTTGTGTTTAAAAACCACTTATGAGTGAGTACATATGATAATTGTCTTCCTGGGTCTGGGTTACCTCACTCAATATGATGTTTTCTAGCTCCATCCATTTGCCTGCAAATTTCAAGATGTCATCATTTTTTTCTGCTGTGTATTACTCCATTGTGTAAATGTACCACATTTTCCTTATCCATTCTTTGGTTTAGGGGCATTTAGGTTGTTTCCAGGTTCTAGCTAGGACAAACAATGCTGCTATGAACATAGTTGAGCACATGTCCTTGTGGCACGGTTGAGCATCCTTTGGATATATACCCAAAAGTGGTATTGCTGGGTCTTGAGGAAGGTTGTTTCCTAATTTTCTGAGAAATCGCAACACTGATATCCAAAGGGGCTGTACCAGCTTGCACTCCCACCAGCAATGCAGAAGTATTCCCTTTTCCCCACAACTTCTCCAGCATAAATTGTCATCAGTGTTTTTGATCTTGGCCATTCTTACAGGTGCAAAATGGAACCTCGGAGTTGTTTTGATTTGCCTTTCTCTGATGACTAAGGATGTTGAATATTTCCTTAAGTGACTTTCAGCCATTTTAGATTCCTCTGTTTAGAGTTCTCTGTTTAGGTTTGTACTCCATTTTTTATTGGATTGTTTGTTTTTTAGATAACCAGTTTCTTGAGTTCTTTGTATATTTTGGAGATCAGACTTCTGTCTGATGTGAGGTTGGTGAAAATCTTTTTCCATTCTGTAGACTGCCATAGATCTTATTGATTGTGTCCTTTGTTTTACAGAAGCTTTTCAGTTTCAGGAGGTCCCATTTATTAATTGTTTCTCTCAGTGTCTGTACTACTAGGATTTTGAGGGCTAAGTCAAACTCCAGGGCATATGCACCATGTTTTCCTTATCTATTAATGGGTACCTAAGCTGACACCATAATTGTGTTATTATGAACAATAAGGCAATAAAAGTCATATGTATCTCTATATGAAACAAACTTTGTTCAGGAACATATATACATTGATCTTAAATTTATATCAGTAGAACAAGATTCATACCAATGTAAATTATTCATATCTATATCAAGTGCATGCTTTTATAAGCCCAGCACTGAGGAGGCAAAAATGGGTGGCTCTCTGTTGATCACTGACCAGTTAGCTTAATTGACTAGGTGAGTTCCATGCCAGTGAGAGAAAGAAAGAAAAGAAAGGGGGAGCAAGAAACAAAGTGGGGGAGGGAGAAAAGATGCATATCACCAGAGAATTACAGTGGAGGCTGTCCTTTGGCATCCACACTCGTGCATGTACACAGTTTCAAACATACACGGCAGTTCACAAAACCACCAGAGTTATTAAAATTTAAGAAACAAGAACACCACCAACCAACTTTTAGTAAGGATGTGGGAATCACTGGATCACACATATTTTTGACAAAAATAAAAATGATGTTATCACACAAAGTTTATAGCAGCAAACTCTCTTAGAGTAGCCCTGTACTGTGCCCCAGCACAGCAGACTAAATACAGTAGCATCTGATGTACTAAAAATAGAAAAATGGGTCAGTGGAAGAAAATAAATAAATAACTATAGGCAGAACCGATCAGCCTGAGTCAGCAAATTAAAGGCAAGCCCTCTGTCTCTTTTAGTGGGATTCTTCTTTCTTTTTTAGTTATTATCACACACTAATTTACACCGTAGAGTTTCATTATGACACTTCTATTCACAAACACAAAGTTCTTCATTCGCATCCTCTAGCACTCTGTTTTATCCCTCCCCAACCCCTTTCTCTCTTCCTTTCCCATCCCCAATAACCCTTCTTTTCCTTTGTCATCCTTTCCTACCTTCCCACAGATTCCATACATAAGAGGACAAATGCTTTGTCCTTGTTGATTTATTTTATTTCACTTAACACAATGATCTCAAGTTTTACCCATTTTCCTGAAAGCAACATACTTTTGTTTTTATTTTATTTTTTTAGTTCATGATTCTTTGTTATCATTTCCCCCTTTCATTTTTTTCCTCCAAACCCTCCCCAATAGCCTACTTCCTTTCTTTCAAATTCATTTTTTTTGTTAATTTTTGTTACATGCACCTATCTACGTGTATATAGATACATATTCCTAAATATACCCTGCTCCATCTATATAATGTTACTTGATAACCAATCAATGTGCTCTTCCCAGACTGTTTCTCCCACTCTCACAGTTTCTTAGTTGCCTGTGGTTCTTTGTGTAGTGTTGAGGCCTCATGGGTTTTCTCTCACACACTTTGTTTATTTTATTGTTGTTGTCCTTGTTTAACTCATGTTTAACCTCTCCTCAAGGCTCAGGGTTCTTTGCAGAAGAGGAGGTGGAAATATTGTAAGAGTGATGGAGAACTCCAAGGAAACAGTATCTTCCCGATATAACAGGACTGATGTGAATATGAACTCACAGAGACTGTGGCAACATGCACAAGACCTGCACAGGTTCAAGTCAGATGGTGTCTCAGAACTGAGAAGAGGAGGTGGATAAGGGATTAACCAAGAAGTTATTTGCAACTGATACCCACGGGCAAATGGAAAATCCGTCTTCTTCACTGGAGTCTCAAGGGTATATCAACCTCACTCCATGGCAGGCTCCATGCCCAGTAGCACTAAGCCAGCACAAAACAAACTCAATGGTATTTTCATGGATGTTTTGCCTTAGTTTTGTTTTTGCTTTGACTTTTTTTGCTTGCCTTTTTAACCTTTTGATTATTTTGATTTTTTTGTTTTATAGGTTTTTTTTTTTCATTTAGTTTCTTGCTCATAAAGTTGAGTGGACAGGCATGGGGAAAGTTCTGGAAGGAATTGGGGGAGAAGAAAACCACGATCAAAATATATTACATAAAAACCTTTCTGCTAAACACGAGGCATGCTGTAACTCAGCACTCAAGAGGCTGAGGCAGCGGAACTGTGAGTTAGAGGTCAGCCTAAAATATATGGGAAAAACCCTATTTCGAAACCCACCACACACACACACACACACACACACACACACACACTTCCACTCACACACGACCTTTAGCTAATTTGCTGCTCTTTTTACCTTGAACACGACACTTTGGAAAATACATTACCAGTCAAATGTATACTTACAATTCTCAGTAGACTTTCTCCTAGATTGCTACCTGAAAGAAATAAAACCTTCTGACCCACAAACATCTAGATGCATTAGAAAGTGATAATGGACAAAATTACAAGCCACCAAAATGTTCATCAATTACTATATAAATAAGTAAACATGAGTATATCCCAACAATGGAATTCCACCCAGCAACTTAAAACAACAGAGTAAGGATTGGAAAAATGGATCAGACTTTTAAAGTCCTTACTGTTCTTCAGGAGGACCTAAGCGTTTGCTTTGAGTAGATCACTCAAAGTGTAGATCACTTTGAGTAGCTACTGCTTGTAGCTCCAGCTTCAGGAGTCCCAGCACCCTCTCCTGGCCTCTTTGAGTATGTACATTCACATGTGTACAAACACACATTTATACAGAATCTAAAATAAACCTTAAAAAAAAAGTAGTGATCTTCAGCATAAATATATCTTAAAAGCATTATACAATAAAGAAGCAAGCATGTCACCTGCTGTCAAATCTTGGGGAAAGGTCTACAATTTGCAAGTTTTATATTTGTATTTGAATTATACACTCTGACTACCATTTCACTGTATTGGGGATAAGCAAAGAATTTTATTCAAGAGTCGACTCCAGAAAAGAAGAATGTTTTCAAGCTAATATTTACTTTTTAAATTTGTCTCTATTAGGTAGTACAGTAACTTTAACTGGGCTTAAGCATCAGTTGAACCTTTCTTCAGCCAAGAGTTAATAGATTAGTTCTCCTGTTTCCACAGTGTCATGAGTTGCATGCAGCACAGCAGTCTGGTTCTAGTAATGAAACTCTTCACTGCCCCAGATAACCTAGACTGCATCTCTGCCTCACCTCCCAGTCGACTCCCACCAACCCCCATCTCACTGGCCTCGGTCTACCCTGTCTCTTGAGAAGCAGTGTGGTTAACCGAGCTATCTGCAGCCTTCCTGCGGAATCGCTGGCTCACAGTTGTGACACTCACCGCAAACATATAGCAACTCTGCCCTTGGGTCCAGAGACGGATGAAAGAGAAGCCCAAGTCCATGTGCCCTTTGTACTGCAGAGGGGAAGATATCCTCAACAAGGAGACTCACCGGGATGAGGTCAACCTGGTTAGAAAGAGCTGTTCCAGGTTCCTTCCTTTCCTTCCCACTGGCTTCAGCCTCAACTGCAAGGTGAGGGCTGAAAAAAAATCAACACAAACTTTTCGTCACTTTCAGAATAGGCAAAATACTTCACAATTATTTATAATTCATCCTGATACATCTCATAGTTATTGATGCTGTTGTGGGTTTTCTAAATTTCTTCTGATTTCTGTGAACAAAATCTAAGTGGTTCCTCCATTTAAAAAAGAAAGGAAGGCCCTGCCCCTCACCAAGCGCAGCAATCCAGAGAGACAGAGAGCAGGCCCTGCGCCTTGCTGGGCCAACAGTAGAGGTGGCCCTGGTAGTCTGAGCGTGGTTGAGCTGGACCCGAGGATAAGAGAGCAGGAGAACTGGCCCAGCTCCTTATTTTCTGCAGCACTGGATGAGTTTGCCAGGACAGTGCTGGGGAGCTCACCTGGGTGCTGATGATGAGGGAAAGCTGGCAGACTGACCAACCGGCTACCACCAGGCCCAGAACCAAGACTACAAGGTAGCCCACCCCAACATCCATCCCATGTATGAACTGCCGGAGCATGTGAAAGGGGTCAGCCTGCAGATCCAAAGCTACAGGATCTCCATGACACAAGGCAACAATAGGATATACAAGGGGAGTCCCAAGGGAGGCCGAGTATCCAGCGTGTAGCAGAAGCCAGGGGCCTCAAATGGGGTCAATGACTCATTGCAATGAACACATGCAAGTAAAGATGGATGAACTATATATACTGTGTGACTCACTGGACCACGATGCAGCTTTCATGCCACAAGTCAAGATTTTTTTTGCTTGTTGTTTTGTTGGTTTTGTTTTGTTTCTGAGTTGTGTTTTTTGGTTTGGTTGGTTGCTTGATTGGCTGGTTGATTTTTGAGGGAGTTTGTTTTGGTTTGGTTTGGTTTTTTTCTTTAAATTTTGTTTGGGGGTTGGGGAGGTTGCAAAGGCAGAGGGTGGAGGCAAGGGGACAGGTAGATGAGTAGGACCAGCATTATGATGTGACGTCCACAAAGAATCAATAAAAAGTTTTAAAAAAAAAAAAAGACTGGAGAAAGAGAAGAGTGTTGTGTGTATGACAAACATTTTCCTGGGGAGACACAGCATACAAGTTTACTCTCCCCAAATAGGAAGCCCACAGCAAACCAAATTACTGATACCACCAAAACCCAATTTGGTGAAGCCATGAGATTTACTGGGGTCACTTACAGGAATATGGGCGAGAGGAAACTTACAGGAAAAGAAAAGACTAAAAACAATTGAGTCACCAAAGCCCACCCCAGCATGGATGACAGATCACAAATCTGGGATCCTGGTGCCCACTGCACAGCCTGCAGGCAGCTAACAGGCTAGACAGTGCCCTGGGTGCCTCAGTTGGTATGGAGCTCTTCCAGGCAGCTTGGCTGATTTCTGCTTCTTCCAGGCAGCTGGTCCAGTCTCAGTCTTCCTTCCTATTTGGGTTGCCTGAGGATGACTCTCAGCTTCTCCCCTAGCAGGGAAGGGGCCTTGTGAATCTGATCTGTTTCAGGAGCTTCCTGAAGTTCTTTTGAGTTGTTTGCCTTTCTGCCTAAGAAGCTTCCCTGAAGGATAAACTGTTTCAATCTCTGAGAAAACAGAGAACAAGGGAGGTTCAGTAGAGAGACTACGAAAGACACTTGGGGTTACTAAATGTTCCCTGTGGATTGCTCCTTAAATGCCAATCCACCAGGTTTTTACACCTGAGAGCACTGTTTACATGTGTGTTCCATATTCAGATTTGACTTAAAGAATAACAACACTAATTGTCACATTTATGTCAGCAGCACCCTTTAGAGACCCGGAAATGCCCATCATTCTAGAACAGGATGCCCAGCATACCTCAGACACTCTCTCCTCTCTGGTCAGGTCAAGAGCTGTCAACCACAATCAACCATAAAGGGAAAACTTCAGACACATGTAACTTTGCCCCAACTCACTACTCACTATATCTATCTATCTATCTATCTATCTATCTATCTATCTATCTATCTATCTATTACTTTTGAGACAGCTTCTTGCTACCAGGCCCAGGCTGACCTCAAGCTCCCAGCCCTCCTACATGCACACATAAGAATGTCTTGTGTTGGTGGTGAAATCATTGGTTGACTATGATGCTGTTCATATGGAGCTCCCACCATCATTCTTCAACTTCAGGAACGTCTAGCACATGCATACATGTCCAATGCGGTTTTCAAAAAGGCAAAGCACACAGGTCAGCTCAAAGCAGGGACATCCCATAGGAGGTGGGCCGTGAATGTAGAATTGGATCACAGCATCTGAAGAAACGATGAGACAGGGAGGCAAGATGGCTCAGCATGGTGCTTGTTAACAAACTTGACAACCTGAATGCAATCCCAGCCTACATGGTGGAAGGAGAAAACTGAATCTTGAAAATTGTCCTCTGAACTTCATATGCATGCTGTAACATGCACATGTGCATGGAGAGAGAGAGAGACCCAATAAATACATGAATTTATATATTCATATATTTATAAGGAAAGGAGAAAGAAATCAGACTCCAAGGCAAGTAAGGTTCCTGCAGAAATCCTCATGGGGATAGGAGAGAGCAACTTGTCATGTATGTATCCAGTGGTTATGTATCGATTTCAAGATGGTGATCCAGCTGCCAAGTGCTATCTTTTTCTGTCTGCCTTTCTAGACCATGAGCATAAGAGTTAAGAATGTTTCCTTATTGACGTGTGTCACAATGATTGAATCTTAGAAGCTAGAGGTTTTTTAAAAGACATTTTTAAAATTATGTATGAGTGTTTGCACACAAATGCTGGTATCCCCAGAGGCCTAAAGGTGCCTTTGGTTCCCCTGAAGCTGGAGTTATAGTCGTGTGTAAGTCACCCAATGTGAGTTCCAGAGTGGAAGCCAAGTCCTCTGTAAGAGCAACAAGTGTTCTTAACTCCCGAGCTATCTCTCCATTCCTAAGGGCAAAGTTTCTAAAGAAAGGCTAAAAAAATTAAACCTACCTTTCCTGGTAATGAGTTACTACCTTAAAAAGGGGCATTTTTCAGCAGCTGTCAAAAGTGATTCTTCAAAGAGGACGTTAGAGAAAAGCAAAAAAAATTAAACCTACCTTTCCTGGTAATGAGTTACTACCTTAAAAAGGGGCATTTTTCAGCAGCTGTCAAAAGTGATTCTTCAAAGAGGACGTTAGAGCAGAGCACAGAGATGAACTTGGCAGGCAGAGTTTCCTTCTGGAGGTCCACAAACCACACCACTTAGCAGACGGTCTCTCTCCCTGGTGTTGAGACCCCGTCAGAGTGAAAAGTGAACGGCTTTGCAAATGCAAGGGGAAGCTCATCCTAAAGACATGAAAAAGCTGCCCACAGAGCCACATAACCGCCCCTACTCAATCTAGCAGCGGTATTGCCCTTTGGTTGGAAAACGCAAAGCTGGATAAAGCCATGGATTCCAAGCACTCCATGTGTTTAGGATGATTGTCATTCAGTGTTTACTTTATGCTTAACCTTGAACTTCTAGGGTGACAGGGAAGGTCATTTTGGAGGCCCTCAATGTAGGTCAGGCATCTTGGTTTATGTTCGTGGAAGGAGCGCTCTACCAACACAGACTTCCTTCCCCTGAGGTTACCGTAAGAAGTTGCCTATTTCAGGCAGATCTTGAGAGGCCAACTTTGGGTCCCAGAATGCTCTTCATCGTCTCCCACACAGAACAAGCCGCACTCAAACTGAAACAGCATCCTTACTGTTTTCTTTCAGAACCCACCACAGGGGTGAGTCAGAGACATTTCCCAGCCTGGCTGCCTGCTGCTATCAATGTTAGTCAACTGAACTGACCACTGGATAAGGGAAATCACCTGTGAGAAACTAGGTGAGCTGAATGTCTGCCTGAACACATGAACACAACTTAGTGTTCTGCACAAGGAACCAAGCAGAGAGGATACAAACAGATGAATAATGATTATTATTTCCAGAAGGATGCTCTTCCAGCCTGGAAACTGGATGTTTAAGATCATCATAAACTCAAATTGAGGAAGAATTACTCTAGTAAGAAAAATTTTCAGGGAAGATGGCTGGGGATATGACTCAGTTAGCAGAGTGTTTGCCCTTCGTGCAACAAAACCCTGGACGCACTCTCTAACACCTCATAAAACCCAAGGTGGTGTTGACCACCTGAGATCCCAGCACTTAGGAGGTAGACACAGAAGATCAGAAGTTCAAGGTCATCTTTCTTACACAGAAAGTTCTAGAGCAGCCTATACTACACCAGGAAGAGGGCAAGGTAACAATGGCACTTGGATACACATAGAACTATACTGGCTTCTTATCAGTGCTGTTACAAATTCCACGGCATTCATTCATTCCCGAATAGTTCACTGGACCAAAATCCTTAGCAGTGGCGCCACGCTTCCTCCAGTCCTTGAGGAACAATCATTTGTCTGTGTTAGCATCTGAAACTGGAGTCAGGCTAGGGACTTCCTTAAGAGTTGCAAGGCCCTGAGTTCAATCCCCAGCACTGAAAAACAAATAAAAACAGTAATAAAATAAAAATTAATAACAAAGTGTCAGCCCTCTAGTTCCTTGCTTGTGGTGGCTTCCTCTATCTTCAAAACCACACTGTGCTGCACCCGGTGTTGTTCTCCGAGTCCCTTCTCTCTGTCCGTCACCCTGCCTGTCTCAAGGACATTGGTGGTCATATTTAGGACTCACACAGATAACGCCGGATAATCTCTCAATATCAGAATCCTTCATTTAGTCATATCTGCAAGTTCCTTTTCTCATACATAGTAATATTCTCAGGCACACATTTTACAATGTAGCTATCTTTGGGGACGAATGAGTGGTAATCCATCATGCACAGTCCCTTATGCACAAATACTTTTCAGATAAGAAACTCGTGCATACAGTGCTCTAACAAACTGAACACAGCGGACAAATTCCCACCGTGCTCTAGGGGCACTGCAATGCTGGCTGACGGAGTGCTAGTAAGTGAAGCCCGAGGCTTGGTTGCGTTGACGTCAGAATTTCTGAAAGGAAAGCGTTTTCTGCCTCGCATAAAAGTATCTTGAAACCTTTTTTTCTGTAATAAGAAATACACATATTTGGTTTTTTTATTCATGCAAATGCAAAATAGAGCAGTTTGGTTAGCAGGGGTCTCTGGGGATTCAACTGCTCTTTGCATTGGGTGTTCCCCAAGGTCATTTATGCTGTGGGCAGAACTGCATCCCGGCGAATTGTGCATTTTGTGAGGATACCTTTTCACCCTCGGCCTTTTGTTCTGTTATACATTGTTACCTCTCACAGGACCAGTATGCACTTGTATGCTTCTGTGTCTGTAGTGACCCAAACCACAAAGATGTAACTGTACTGTGATCAATTCTTGGTGGATGCTAAAACGCACGATATAACTGGAGGGCTGGGGTTATAGCTCAGTGGTAAAGAATCTGCTCAGAATGTCTAAGGCTCTACATTTGATTCCCAGAAACACACATACAAACCACACACACACACACACATACACACACACATAAACACACACATACACACACATACATACACACACATACACACATATACACACATACACACACACATACACACACACACATGCACACACAAACATATACACACACACACACAAATGGACCAGTTTCAATCTAATTCACGGTCATCTAAACTCACAACTTTTAGGCTGAATGAACATTCAGAAAATAACAAGAAAGAATGCTGGCCTAGAGACTGGAAAGTTGGATCAGTGATTCAGAGCACATACTGCTCTTGCAGAGGACAAAAACTTAGTCGTCAGCACCCATTTCAGGGGAATCACGGTCACCTGGAACTCTAGCTCCAGAGGATCCAATGTCCCTGGCCTCCACAGGCACCCGCACTCGTATGCACATACCCATCAAAACACAGACACGTGATTAGCAATAATAAAAGTAAATCTTTTTTTTAAAATGTACTGGGATGTGACACTCTAAAATTACTCTTCTATTAGTGTGATTGATATTATCATATGTTGAGTCAACTAGAAATTTTCTGATGCAAAAATCACTGTCACTTTTTGATGTCGAGAATCAGAAAATGCTCATGGGGCGGTTGCTCTTGGGATCCTGTGAATAGGATGGTTCTGTGGTCACAAGCTCACACCATTGCTACCCACTCAAAAATGAGGACTGGGGAGATCCTGTATTACACTGAGAACCTCTGTGGCCTCCCTGACCAACAGCTCATGGAGAGAGATACCGTATCTGCCACTGCGATTTTGTTAGGTGCAGCATTAATTCAGCCATAAAGCTTACACCTTCCTGGATCTCATATTTTTTTAGTTGACTTACAAAGTAGGAGGTCTTCATATGGCTTTTTCATGCTCCCTTCATTTTGATTAACCCTCCCCCTCCCTCTCCCATAACTTCCCTTCCCTCTGTTCTCATCCCTGTTTAAACTCTCCACCCTAGGGTTCCCCATCTCTGTACTTATAGCATATGGTGTGCTGTTCCCCCTCCCTTGGGGCATCCCCCACCCCAAACCACTCTATTCTTGTTTCCACCTTCCATAGGTATTCCAGGTTCAACATACCAATCTAAAGATTAGGAGCTCAGATTGACACATGAGACAGAGCAGGCAGTGTTCGTCTTTCTGAGTCTGAGTTACCTCACTCAGTATAATTTGTCCAAGTTCACTCATCTGCCTGTAAATTTAAGAATTTCGTTTGCCTTTACAGACGAATAAAACTCCATTGTGAGTGTGTGCCACGTTTTCATTATCCATTCGTCAATTAGTAGACATATAGACTGAGTCACTTCGCTGGCTATTGTGGATAAAGCAACAATGGACACTATTGAGCAAAATCCCTGTAGTATGATTCAGAGTCCTGAAGGCATATGCCCTAGAGAGCTACCTGTAGCACCTCTATTTCTAGTTGGTTTATTGCTGTTGTTGATGATGATGATGACCTGCCCCCAACCCCGTTATGATCTCTGCAGTGGCTACTGTACCAATTTATATTCTCACAAACAGTGAACAGGGGTCTGCTCTCCCCACATCCTCTCCAACATTTGTTGCCACTTGATATTTTTATGGGAGCCATCCTGACAGGAATGAGAAGAGTTTCAAAGGAGTTTGAATGACCTTTTCCCAATGGCCAAGGATATTGAACACATTTGAAAATGTTTATTTTCAAATTCATAATTCTGTACGAATTCCATTGAGAATCCTCTGTTCAGACCCCACGGCCCATTTTTTTTTTCCAAGTTGCGTTGTTTGTTTTCTTAGGGTTTAATTTGGTTTATGCTCTTGTTGGTTTGGTTTTGGTTTTTTGTTTTAGGGTACTTTTTTGTTGGCTTGTTTGTTGTTTCTGTATTCTACATATTAATCTTCCATCAGAGATATAGCTGGCAAAGATTTTTCGCCCATATGGTGTCTCTCCACTTGGTTAACTGTTTCAGTTTCTCTTTATTGTCCACGACTGCTGACCTTATTCCTGAAGACGCCGTACTAGAACTGAGAGGGCAGCTTTCTCCGGCTAGCCAGCTTCCATAGTACTGGACAATGTAATGCAGGCTGCCAGGCAAAAAACGACATAAGCTGCCCGACCTAACTGAGAACACTACAACTACAGTACCAATTTGCCAGACAAGATGTGCCCACTGGTCCAACAGTGGCAAAACCATTATGTGCGCAACCAAGCCCCCTCTAGTTTTGAGACCCACTCCACCAGAAAGAATATAAGTCTGATACTATCAACTTGGTTAAAAGCCCAGGGTTGAGGATGCTTTCATCCCTACAGTGGCTAAATTGACACAGTGCCAAGCTCCCTTCTAAATAATTCTGCTTATACCCAAAGACAAACACTGCTTTCAGACTTAATCAGAGAAACTTCTCTTCACAGATGATGTCAGCAAAGGCAGAGATGAATAGATGCTCCAGGTGCTGAGGTTAAGGGACAGCTGGGTGCTCAGACTTCTGAATCCCACCACATCTACAGCTCGGGGAATGATATGGAAGAGCAAGCAGAAAGAATGTATGAGTCAGAACATAGTGGGAGAGAACTGTGAAATTCTATCTCCTGGGAATGACGCATCAACGCAATCATGATTTCACAGCAGCAGCTGCGCCTGCGATGTACAAGACAGGACCTGTCAACAGTGAGCTATAGAAAGGAAGGGGGCACCTGAGCTTCTGCCCCGCCCTACTGAAGTATAGATAACTGATATTCTGGAGGAGGGGCAGACATGTCTTTAGTGATAAAGCCACCAATGAGCTCACCACACTTCACGGGACAGCTCCAAGCCCGTGGGCACATAGATGGCCCTGGTTAAACTTAGTGGGACACAAAAGGAAGAGAAGTGAATGTGGGAAAGGGATTTGTAGAGAGGATGGGATGGGGAACAGTGGTGGGACGGAGGAAAGAGACGGTAAAGGAGGCAATGGTAATTAGAATGCAGTGTAAATATACACATATATATGCAGTATATACATATATATGTTTATACACATGCTCACACACACACACACACACACACACACACACACACACAAACATCCTTAGGAAAACGAACAAATTATTGAAGCAAGTGGGGAAGGTCACCGGGGCTGCTTCTTCCCCACCCCAGGGTTGGTGTCTACACAACCACAAAGTAGCAGGTGGGAAGCCAGCACAATGTCTGTAACAGGTGCGAGCAAGGCTTCTGGAAGGTACTGAGGAGGGCACTGTCAGACGGGCAGGCCTTGGGTAGTTAAGTGTCTGATGGAATTTCTTGAGATATATGAGCAGTTAGCTTCTATGTCAGCAAGTATCTGGAGCACAGTGACTGACAAGGAACTCTACAACCCAAGTCTTTTTAGTTTCTTTGAAGTAGTTAACTGTGCAATTAATTATTGAGGTACACGAGACACCATTTTTCCTCAAGAATGTAAGGAGATAGCAAACATCTGCCTTTTCCCAGAGCACCTGAGGGAATAAAAAAAAAAAAAGTCATCCTTCCTCTGGAAGACTAGGGAAAAACACATTCTCTGGCCATCAGCCCTCCATCTCTTCATTGGCTCGAATCAGAGGCTTTTTCTAGGAGAAAGTTTACAATACATTTCTGAGCTCCGGAACCTTTAAAATTAATGTCTAAAAAAATCAACTAAATCAAGAGGAACAAGAGAGTTTATTTAGGTCCTCTCCACACCCTGGATAGACAAACCCAGCCCTGACTATAAGCAGCTCGCTTACCTGTGGAGTGAGGCAGATTAATATTTCCTCCTTCACAAGATTATTCTGATGACTGGATGAGTTAACACAAGGAGAGTTTAAAGATTATCCCTACTTTGAAAACCGAGCAAGCATCAGTTTACATTACAAAGCATTCTGCGACTTCTGGGGAGAAAAAAAAAATGGCAACCCAAAAGCACAGTGGGATGATTGCATCCTTGTTCCGCTCAATAAAATTCATTCCCGTTTGACAATTGCAGATCATTAGTAATTCAACTAAGCCCTCGAACACAAATAATAGCATTGAACAGATGTTAATACGCTAAACAACATGGACCCAAAAGAAAGGATTGATTTTCTTTTATACTTTTAATTCTATTGGGGGTTTATTTTTCACACATACGATCCTGAAGGCCAGCATCTCTGTGCAGACATATTCAGCAGCAAGAGACAGAAACAAGCATTGGTTTCCTTAAGAGTTCTCACTTGGGGTTTCAGGTGACCACAGAAGGCAATCAGGCGTTTGACAAGTGGTCTGCGTGACATCTGGGGTTTCTGCCTTCTTAGTTGGTGAGAAACCAAGAGTGTGGTGTCAGCAGAACCTAGAATTTAGGAGAACTCTTGAACTTAAAGATGCTAAGCATTTTGTGGGAGCATGGCACCCCCTCCTAGGGGAGAGCCACACTGAGGATGAACTCTAGCCTTCAGCATACACAAGTGTCCAGGGCAGCCCTCCCCAGGGGCTGCTTTCTCCATATCACTAAAGCAACAAGTGCCGTAACCCACTGAGCCATCTCACCAACCGCACAGCCATGAGAATGCGGTTGTGAGGCATGGTTATGGGACTTCTGGTGTTGCCACCACTACAAACAAGGTCTGGTCCTCACCCTCGGGACATACAAAGGGCTGTGGTGTGTCAACTACAAACAGCCCAGAAGGAAACCACAGAAGTAAGCCAGCACACTCACAAGTCTATGGATTTGCGATAACTCATAAACACACCTTTCTTTAATGCATTGATTCACTTAAACTTGGAAACAAGAATTAGAATCCACACACCTTGCTGCACTAGAAACAGCCTGTTGTAGCTGGGACCTTCTCTGAATGGTTTACATTTAATTCTTCTTTCAATGGGTCTCTCAAACTTTGGAGGGAGATATTGTTCTCACTCATTTTATAGTTAAGAAAATTGAGACAAAAAAAATTTGTTCAAGGTAAGCTATTGATGTGGAAACACGTGTACCCAGAATTTTAACATGGAATATGAGAGAGAGAGAGAAAGAGAGAGAGAGAGAGAGAGAGAGAGAGAGAGAGAGAGAGTCTTTTCTGTCTATATTATATAGCTCATAAATGTTACCCAGAATTTTAACATGCATGACAGTAAGAGAGGAGAAAGAGAGAGCCACTTCTCTATATTACAAAGTTCATAATTTGTTTTTTAAGTAACTACAATAGTTACAGGCATTATATAATTTTTTGAGAATTCATGCCTAGGTATTACAGTTACATCATTTCCACCCCCTTTCCCCTCTCTAAACCTACTGAGGGGGGCAGGGCTGGGGAGATGGCTCAGAACTTAAGCTCTTGCTGCTCTTGCACAAGACTGAGTTCAATCCCCAGCACCCACACGGGTGCAGCTCCCAGCTACCCATAACTCAAGTACCAGGGGATCTGGCACCTACTTCTGGAAGCCATGGACACTGCACTGATATGCACAAACCCCCACACTCATACATGATATTAAAACCTCAAATAGAATCTTTTTAGACCCTCTGTGAAAATCACCTCCCTCAATGCACAATCACAGTCATTCTTTGTCTTAGTCTTAGTTTTGAAATACAGTCTTCTTCACTACTGGGCAACATACAAAACTGGTCCGCGCTAATGAGTAAGCAAATCGCAACTTGTAAAATGTACCTTTATCCAGTGGATCACGTATCACTCCTGAAATGTATCGCTTCTTTTCCAAATTACACCCATGGAGCAGATTACAATGAACTTCAATGCTGGGTACAAGGGTTACATTTGCTTTTGTTATTTGTTGTTTTTAGGACAGGGTCATGGTTGGGGGAAGAAAGCATGTCATTTTTCCTCTCCTCTGAGACCTTCATAATGAACTAAAAGGAAGGAACTATATGAGGAGTAGGGGTACAGCTCAGTTGCTGCCTAGCATGTCGGAAGCCCCATGAAACTGAGCATGGTAGTATATACCTGTAATCCCAGCACTCGGGAGGCAGACACCGGAGGATCAGGTCAAGCCCTAGGACGGCTTGGTCTATGTGAGACATTGGAGAGGGGATGCAAACAAGCAAAGCTTGAGGAAAGGGGGAAAAAAAGAAACAGAAAGAAACAGATATGTGCTTTCAAGTTTCTGCTTGGAAATCTCTCCACACACTGTGATGGAAAGTCTCTATTCAAAAAACTAATCCATTCAATTTTGTCTGCGTCTTCAAGCAGAATGGGGGACTTCCGCACCTCAGACTGCTCGGCAAAGCTGATGACCATAGCACGTTCATTCTGCTCCATGGTGTCTCAATCACCTGAGCAGACAGATGCACCCACGAAGCAGCCATTCCTGTCTCTTCTAGCTTTGCTAAAGAACCCAAGAACATATGGAAGCAGTGTGCCACCTCGTGAGTAGAGGAGGATGTGCAGTTTCAGCTTTAACCACAAGCCAAGGAGGCAAGCTTGCTCAGCCTCTGGGGCTCGGTGAGCAATGTGTTTGGAGATGGAGGATGTGATACTTTTATATCCTCTCCCACGGCCAGTACAAGTCCATACAGGGAGATGACTGACGTGGTTCTTTATCAGATACACTCTGGCCGTGCTGGAAAAGCAAAATGCAAAGGTCTTGAACTTGGAGCCTGTGAACCTGTTTCTGCTAGTAACTGTGACCTGAAACATGTCAACTAATTTCTCCAGGCTACATTCATAAATGTGGGAAGTAAGCCAGGGGCTATCATGGTCTATTTGACCTTTACAGTGTGAGACCACCATTAAGAAAAATATCTCTCCAATCTTAACTGACCCTCAGAATTCAGATCTTATATTTTTCACATCACTCTAACCATGCCCTTGTCCTAAAAACATTAAATAAAAAAAAGCAAATGTAGCCCTTGTAGCCAACATCAGAGTTCACTATAATCTACTCCATGGGTGTGATTTGGAAAAGAAGAAATAAATGCATTTAGGAGTGATATGTGATCCGCTGGCTCAATGTACGTTTTATGATCTGTGGTACATTGCATCGCGAGAGTTATCCTGGGAAATGTTGCCAGGCTTCTGTCGTTGCTCCAATCCGGCGCACAGAACCAGCCACAGGTGGCTCACTAGGCAAGGAACCGTACTGTTGTCTGCAGCGGGGTTCTTTAGTGAAAACTTGAAGAGAGCATGCCGCACCATGCTTCCTGTTGTTAGATCAGGTCCATGTTAGAAATGGAAGCACCGAGTTCCTACCGTCTGTCCGACCTCAAACCAAATCCCAGCTAAAAAGAACAGCCGTACAATCCACTCCCTCTCTGGAACCAGGACGCAGCAGCAATGTGGATGCTCTTAAGGCAGGCGGCACGGTAGCTGCGAAAGAGAGATGCTGTATCCAGAAAGGGGGGACACAAGCTCCCCCGAGGCTGAGACTTGCATTCCGTGTGTCCCCAAGTTACACAGGAGTCTGACAAAAGACTCCTGGTGGCCCCGTACAATCGAGAAGTCATAGGGAGAAAGAGGCAAAGGAACCGCATGGCGACGCTAATGACGGGTTGGGGATGCCAATACCAGGGCCCTACTATGCACATCTTCTTCCACTCTCTACAGCAAGTGGCGAACACAATGGTCAGTAAATGTCTCGTTACATAATGCGCCAGAAGAGCGGAGAAGTAACATGTTGCCCCCACACTTGAACTCTGTTCGCAACGTTTCCCTTAACGCTCCATGCAAGTGTAACCGAACCTCAATTGATTAATAACAATAACTCTAACAGAGTCAGAGGAGGAAACATGATAAACAAATGACATTCATAGAGAATTTCAAAATCTTTAGGGCTATAAAGTCTTGGGAGTGCAAGCTGGAAGTAGAAACAATTACTTTGCCTTAATTCCTTTCTGTGTTGCCATGCTAATCATCAAGAACAAAAAGCAACTTGGTGGGGAACAGATTTGTTTGGCTTATAACATAGAGACCATTATGGATGGAAGTCATGGCAGGAACTCATTAAGAACTGGAGCCAAGATGATGAAGGAATGTTGCCCACTGGCTTACTCTCCAAGGCCTGCCCAGCTAGTTTTTTTTTTTTTTTTTAATACAGCTCAAGACTACCTGGTTAGAGGGAGTAGCACTACCCAAAACGGGCTGTATTCTCCCACAACAACCATTAATCAAGAAAATGCCCACCAGACATGCCCAGAGACTAATCTGATGGGGGCAGTTTCTCAATTGAGGGTCCCTCTTGCCAGGTGGTTCAAGTTTGTATCAAGTTGACAAAAATTAAGCAGCACATACTTCAAATATTTTAATTAATAATATTTTATTTCATAAGTAATGAATATATTAATTTTCTACTAAGCTTTATATAATCAATAGGTCATAAATATATGTGTAGTTTGTCAAATATAAATACATAATAGTTTATGGCACCCTAATTTATATTTAGCAAATTTTTCTATGGACACACATACCAGATGCTTGCCCCATCCTTGCTTACCCAGCCCACACTACACATACATTCTGAATGGGTTTTCTCCATTTCCATCAGAAATACAAGTACTTCCTTGAACTCTATAAGAATGATATTGCACCAAAGTGACATGACTGACTATATATATGTACATATATATATGGTCATCATGTAATATAAAGAGGCTGGGCCAAGGGTGCCTTAGTTCTCCTTCATTTTCAGAAGTTCAAGGCATTAGAATGCATCAGGGCTGGTAGGTAGCAATTCTAAAACATGCCAGAAAGTTAACACTATATCTAATAGCTAACACTATATCTAACAGTTAACACTCTATCTAATAATAACATTAACACTATACCTAACAGAGCTTCAAGAACGCCATGCACACCTTACTAAGAGTCCTAGGAAGCAGAGAGACTTGAATATAAGGCTTTATGCAGAGTGCTGGATAAAGACAGGCATTTCCCCAGCTTCTTCAGTTTAACGCGAAGCTTTGTCAGGCTGTGCGGCGGACGATGGGCGTGACGCAGGTGCAGCCGACCTTCACCCGCATCTTCTCCAGCCGGAAAGAATTAGGACAGCCCTGGGGCTCCCTCCGGAGGACCAGGATCTCTTGCTGGATGGCGACGGAGTTCATGGAGCTGTCTTCCTGCCCCTGCGCATTGATGCAGCCTGAATATCTGCACTGGGCCTCAGCAATCTCCGAGGGGAACCGGTGGGGGTCTCGGGTGATGCTGAAGAAGAAAAAAAAAAGGCAAAACAGGATGTTGAGGCCAGGAGAGGAAGAGAGAAGGGCTCGGTAGCACTGGGTGTTCCCCGCCAGGGGAGGTTCTGAGTTACACAAGCGAGCTGCACAGGCTCTAGATTCTTGGACCAAGATCTAGCTGTTAAGTAACTTCCTATGCCCCAGATGCCTCCACCGTAAACACGGCTTATCCCCACACTATCTTCTCAATCTCAGGGAACTGTTGAGAGTTCTGCATAGTATGAATGCGTGTAAAGCAACCCCATAAGTAACGTTAGGGTTTAGTTCATATTAGACCTACATTTTGTTTGTGTTGTTATTATCACAATTATTGCATGTCCTTTAAAGAGAAATCGAACATCACTAGTAGGTCATCCACTGTACAATCTATAAAACTCACTGCTTGGAAAGGACTACCTCTGGCTCCAAAGACTACCTCAGTTTCTCTCTTGATCTGCACCTCTGTCTGGAGCAGGCAGCCCAACCAGCTCGCCACAGTACACAAACCCCTCATGAAGGAAGGGAGCTATGCAGCAGCCCCAAAGCACTGCTTTGTGTCTGGGAATCTGTTTTTATGATGTCTTTGAAGAATATAAGGGTATGCTAAGTGTTCCCAGGGCCTATATCTCAAGACAAAGTCACAAGATTCTACCCCACATGGCTGACATCTATGTCCCAAGCTGAGTTTTCTTCCACACACATCCCTTACCCTCGCTACTCAAAGAGTAACATCTACTCAGAGCAAATTCTTTTTTAAAAAAAAAATATTTATTTATTATGCATACAATATTCTGTCTGTGTATATGTCTGCAGGCCAGAAGAGAGCACCAGACCTCATTACAGATGGTTGTGAGCCACCATGTGGTTGCTGGGAATTGAACTCAGGACCTTTGGAAGAGCAGGCAATGCTCTTAACCACTGAGCCATCTTTCCAGCCCTCAGAGCAAATTCTTAAGCTGACCTCTGGTTTCCACTTAGCCTCGCACAGTGGCAATATCGCAGGCTGAAAACTACTACGACTTTCAACCACACAGGTGAACCCGGGCAAGAAAGCAAGAAAAAGTTGAGTTACCAGAAAAAGTGGAATTTCTGTTGGAAAGAATAAATGGGAAGCCAGGCATAGTGTTGCATGCCTGGAATCCCAGAAATCAGAAGGCTGAGGCAGAAGGATAACCATAAATATGAAGTTAGCCTGAGCTACCTAGGAAGGTCTAGGGCAACCTGGGCTACAGTGTGAGACCTCCATCTCAGAAAGAAAGCAAATGTGGGCACTGAGTACTCAGGAGAATGAGGCTTCAAAGT
>NW_026068106.1:2252580-2255642 GCF_014885135.2 Alexandromys fortis
TGTATGTATGTATGTGTATTTCTTCCCTGACTTACTTGTAATCCCACGGGGAGGTGGAGCGGTTCTGGAAGTCATGTGAGACAGAAACACCCTGGTTTCGATTGAAGATGCGGAGATCAACTCTCACACTGTTATCCTCCAGAGGAGGGCAGTTCCCAGCATTCTGGGAGACAAGAGCCCTTGCTATGGGTTTCTTCTGAGCTGTTACCTCCCTCAGGATGGCAAGCCCCAATATCAACAGCAGCAGGGACTTGACCTGGAAAACAGAGAAGATTGCCAAGGGTGAGAGCCCTGGCGCAGTGTGGCTGAACCCCAGCCCTGCATGTGGGGTCTCTTTATGGGATCAAGGTTTCTTCTTTCTGCAGTACAGGTAATCACTGACAATGAGAACAGTCATACCTAACGTTATCAAGGTGCAAAACAGAAAGACTGGAGATTAAAACCCTCTTGAATTTATCTCCTGCTTTATGCCTTCCTCCAGGACATCCCTCCAAGGTCCACCCTACCACCAAGGCCCGATTCCTAATATGTAGTTCAATGAGAAGTACATTTATCAACATGAAATACTAAAGATGTTATCGGTTATCACTCAAGAAGCATTTTTTTATGTTCTCTAGAAAGGCATTATCTGTGTTCGTATCAGACCTGTTAGAGTGAAAGCTTCCTGTTAGAGAATGTGCAGAGCAAGGATGTTCCATGAAACCTTTCTGAATGAGTGAAAGAATGGATAAGGGGATGAATGAACAGGGCGACACCGTTAAATTAAACAATGTGGTTGAGCTCAGCTCACTGAGGAAAAGATTCTGCGAAAGCAACCAAAGCAAACTTCCAATTACCCATGCTAATTGAAAGCAGCAGAGGCACTAATGGCGCACAACGGCACAGGATAGGAGCCATTTCTTTAAGCTCGGGCATTTGTATTTTCTATACGAACATTGAAATATCGGTTTATCTGGTGTTACAAGAACACACAAAAAAAGTACTCCATGAAGACCTACCCACAAGAGGAGCCAGGCACTCCAGCTTCCCTTTGTTGTGACTAGCCTCTGCCCACACCGCCATCCCTGCTTGACCATCCCTGGGGATGGACAGAAAAGCTGAAGCTGAGTTTTCAAATTCTGGGCCCGGCATTGTTCAGGTTCATACTGTGTAGGTAGGGAAAGTGATGGCGTGCGTGTTGATTTAAAAGACCTGCATGTTGTTTCATTCATGCTGGATGCAAGAAATGCACAGAACAAGCAGAAAGGTCATGGAAGCTGCTATCCCAAGACCACCGATTATAAATGGAAATCCAATGCAGGATGGGGCAGATTTGCCTCCAGATGATCAGCAGCCATGTGTTTTCACCTCCGCAATCATTCTTTCACTCCGTAACTGGTCCTTAGGGTCACAGTATTGTCGTTTGCAGCATTATCTCTGGAGTCAACTGTGTGGAGTCCAGAACTCAAGTCTCAAACAGTGACTTGGTTTCCTGTATCCATATAAATCCCAAAGATACCCGTTAGGGATTGATTCGGGTAATCACTGTTGGCTTTGGATTGATGTTACACACACTGTGGTGTGTGAGACGGGTGTGGAATGTAGTCTTCCCAAGTGCTTGGAAGTTTAGAAAACATAGGCACACACCTACCAACCACCTAGTTAGGTTTCTTAAGTAAATTTCTTCTCTGAGTCCCCTCTTTTGCATCATGAGTCACTTCCACTTTTCATTATCAAGACTGAAAGTCCCTATAACTTGGGTTAGGCGATGCCCTCCAGAGGCTGCTATGTGGTCTCATTGGAGGAAGTGTGTCACTGGAGTGCGCTTTGATTTTTTCAAGTCTTACATCATCCTCAGTTAGCTCTTTCAGCCTCACGGTTGCGTCTCAAGATATATATGCTCACAGCCACTGGTTCAGGACCATGCCTACCTGCCTGCAGCCAGGATGATCATGGAGTCAACCCTCAGAAACTGGAAGCCCCAAAGTAAGCACTTTCTCTCATATGTTGTCTGGCTCCTGGCATTGCTTTATCACAGCGATAGGAAAAAGAGACAACTGCTGTGCCCCTAACAAGTCATTACTATTTCACTCAATGTTCTTGGAGTGTTTAAAAAAAAAAAAAACCCTCTGTAAACAGTGGGTTCTCCCCACTGTTTCATGAAGCAGACAAAACCCATCCTACTTATCTAACCAGCATTTGCCAGCCTCTTAATGTCTACAGGCTCCACTTTCCTTGGCGATGCTTGCTCACAACCACTGAAGGTCATGACAACTACAACTCACATCAGTCTTAGCTGTGTGTCATTACAGGCACGAAGAATTCTAAATATCTGCCCCCTGCATCTGGGATAGAGAGGTACTTGAAAGCCCCATGGCCTTTACCAGGAAATCACATAATATCAGAAATCACTGCTTGCTTCTTGTCATTATCATTTTTAGTGTTTTTTGAGATCTGATAAGGCTGGTGCCAAGTCAAAAGACTGAGACAAACAATACTTCTCAGGGAAGTTGAGAGTGTTTTATACCCCCCCTGTAAAGAAGATTAACAGATAGGGTTCTCATCCTGTAGAGGGGGGAACAGGCAGGAGGACGCTGAAGCTGCAGGAGAACAGTCAGAGACTCTAGACCTTTTCAGTAGAGCTTTGTACCTTACTGCAGTGTGAGCCCAGCTGCGAGAACATCTGCACACTGCCCCTACACTCACCTGTCATCTGGAGCCTCCCCAGGCAGGGCTGGGCTACAGGACCTGGTCAGCTCTAAGCTCCAGCCAGACTGACCACAATTACCGTCGAGTGTGTCCTCTCTGCTTGCCCCTGCTAACTCAGCCCCGTTTCCGTGCTGCGTCCACTGCCATGCTTCTTGCTGAGAGTTCAGCTGATCCCCTCTCCCCACAAAGAAACAGACATGGTTTGAAGCATTGAACCATGCAAATGATTAGCTCTGTCACAATGGTGTTAGGTTAAGAATCTTGACTGAGCTCCCAAGGTCCCAAGGAGGAGCAGAAGGAGGGAAAATATGAGCAAAGAAGTCAGGACCACGAGGGGTGCACCCACCCACGGAGACAGTGGGGCTGATCTATTG
>NW_026068106.1:2256076-2320636 GCF_014885135.2 Alexandromys fortis
TTTTTTTTCAATAAAAAATATTTAAAAACAAACAAACAAACAAAAAAACAAAACAAAACAACAAAAAAAAGATCTACAAAATGCCTGATTCATCATGGCTGATGAATAAAATGTGCTTTTTATTCATAAGGCCAAAAAACAAAAGAATCTTGCCTCTCAGGGCTGGCGAGATGGCTCAGGGGTTAAGAGCATTGACTGCTCTTTCAGAGGTCCTGAGTTCAATTCCCAGCACCCACATAGTAGCTAATAACTGTAACTCCAAGATCTGACACCTTCCCAGACAAACATGCAGAAAAAGAACACCAATGCACATGAAATAAAAGTAAATAAATTTTTTAAAGAAAAAAAAAATCTTGCCTTTCTGTCATCCACAAAGAAGCATACTTACTCTTGCTAGGCCCAGACTCAGTTCGGCATTACAGGGTTTAATGACAGCAAACAAAAAGCAGATGACTGAGCTCCTTTTCACTGTGTAATGGCGGAAATGTTAATTGTCTGTTTGTATGGTTCGATGAGGGTGTCTGAGCCAGAATTCATGGCACACTCCTATAGTTCCAGCACTCCAGAGAGTGAGGCAGAAGGAACGCCAATTGCAGACCAGCCCGAATTACATACCAAACTCAAGACTAGCCTGGGCCACACAGGAAGATCTTGTCTCAAAAAGCAAAACATACAACAAAAACAATAATATTAAGAATTAGCATTTACATGGCCTTTTCTACCTTTTATCTCTTCCAGCAAATTAGAGTGCTCAAATTAACTAAAAACTAAGCATCCGTGATCTACCTCACAAGTAGAGATTCATCACAATATATCAGTTCTCCCTTCCCAAACCACTATAAGGGAGACACTGTCAATATGTTGCTGCATGACTGCGCAAAGTCGATTCACAAAAGTCAGTGACTAACACCAAATCCCACATTAGCAGGTAGCAGGGCCAAACCTGTGACTTCAAAGCCTCTGTCCCTAAATACTGTGCTTTGGTGGCCTGCTGGAATTTCTAAAATAACAAACTGACAATCAAGCAAAAACCACCACTGTCAGAGAACAGGTGCCGTTTATAAAAGCCAAGATTTTTGGAGTTGCAAGACTCATACAAGGAAAATCAGAAGACCATCAGAACCGATAACACAGCATTGGATTTCCTAAGCCTGGTCCACGTGCCGCTATAGCAAACCCTTCCCAGGTTTATCCAATTAATGACAGGCACGATTCTAGTTGTGAGCGGTGAGAAGTAGAATTCCAGTCCTCATTAACGTTCCACTAGCTTCTACAAGGAATAAGATCATACATATTAATTAATTAATCTATTATCAAGGATATGAAAAACTTCTCCAGGAGATATCTGAAAGTTTAACTGGACAGTTCTACTTCCTCCGCTCAAAGTCCTACCGTAGTTAACCTTGTTGTTTTGAAAAGACCTAGTTCACAGAAGACTCCGAGAAGATCTAAAGCCTTGGAAATCTACCTTTCATAAAGTGCCGACGCAGTTACCCTCGCCCTAGATACCAGCACCACTCACCACGGCTGTCTCGCGTGTTCTCTGCATGCTTCTTTCCAGCGGGCTGCCTCTTTGCTCAGGAAACACTTTCTTCTGAGCACGCCTCCCTGGGTATGTCAACGACGGGACCCGTCGGTTTTATAGTAATCACTGTCCCTGTTTCCATTGACCTCCTTACTATTTGTAACTTGTGGTTGACCCAGAGTTACTGACAATGCAGGGTTTTTTTTTTCTACTCCACTTCCTGAAGGGGAACCTAAGGGGGACCCTAAAGGGGGATGACGGAAAATGGACCCATCTTCTTTTCCTTCTACTCCCCCCTATCCTCTCTCATTATCTTCACGACAGAGGTGAACCGAGTCACAGATTACTGTCACAATCTTTAATTCTTCCGCAAATCGTCAACATTCTTGTCATGCACTGTGGCTTCTACTTTCAGGTCAGGCAGGAGAATCCCTGGTTGACATGAGGGTAAAGTCATCCTTACCAAGGCTTGGTTTTAAACACTACGGATGGGAAAATAAAACCAAAGAATGACTGGTACCGGAGAGATGCAGAAATTACATCCACAGGTAGTTTGGGGGTTTCCCTAAACTCATTGTTTTAACCCTCTGACTAGACCCCGACTGGGCTTAGCAAATAATCAATCACACAATAGATGTGACTATTAGTTAACTCTGATTGGGGACCATTGTTGTTAGTGAAGTGAATCACAAATAGAAGACTGGACATGCTTTGGGGCATAGTTTGTGGACTTGCGTGAAATTCGTTTGTCTCTGTTCAGATCAAGGCAATGAGCATTTGTTAAGCACAGGCATTTATGCTAGGGAAACACAATCATTTCCCTCTCTCAAAAACAGCAGCTTACTTCTTAAAAAAAAAAAAATTATTCCTAGAGTCTGGAGAGGTGGCTCAGGGGGTAAGAGCACTGGCTGTTCTTACAGAGGACCCAAGTTCAAGTCCCAGCACCCACATAGCAGTTTACAACTGTCTGTAATTCTAGTTCCAGGGGGTCCGACACCCTCACACAGGCATACCTGCAGACAAAACATCAATGCATATAAAATAAAAATAAGTAAATTTAAAAAAAATTCTACACTTTGACCAGTTATGAGCCTGTGTCAATTACCATCAACTACAAAATGAAGCTTCCTCAAATGCAAGGAGTGGGGGTGGATTTGATCAAAACTATATATTTGTGTATAAAATTCTACAACCAAAATTCTTAACAATCAGGTAAATGTGCACATTTTCCTTCCCAAGTTCAGAGTATGGTCTAGAACACAAAACTGTTGTCGTCCGTTGTCAACATGTTTGACTAAATCACCACTAACTGGAGAGCATCCCGCACCAATCACAGTTCTGCCAGGGCGTGCCGTACAACCACATGGCTCCTGTCTTTGTCTGTGGAGGTTTGTGTCCTTCTCTGCAGCCATCAGAAGTTCACCTCCCACCTGATGACTCTCCAAGTGTCTTCTTCGACATTGCTCTCTTCTCATTCTTGGTAAGATCAAATCCCATCTGTCTTTTGCCTGCTTCTGGTCAGGATGGTTCTCTAGGATATTAATAAATACGGGTCTCTTCAGCCCCTCCCCAAATGCACATTCTCAAATATGCATTCTACATCACACGGTACAGTTTCTATGCACACGCAGTGTCCATACAAGTGCTTTAGCCAGACTGAAATCCCCATGCTTCTCTTACAGAGAAGTTTAAGGCCTCACCTAGGACAGCTCATGAGCACAGTGAAACTGGCTTCGTGAAGGCTAGCAGCATGCTTTTAGATTTCAACTTTTGCTTATATCCTTCATGCTAGCAAACCAATATATGAGTGAGGCTCTTAATTCTGGGATAAATTGGGTAAACTGAGGCATTCACTACTCCTTCTGGATCTGCACTGACTGCCAAAGGGTTGTGTGTTGATGGCTTGCTGACCACTGCAGCACAGTTCAGAAGTAGGAGCTTGGGAAGTGGGTTTGACAACTTTTTATTTATAAGTTTATAGATTTTTTAAATTTTTTACTTATTAGCTTTAAGGTGAATTATTTAGAACTCTGATATTGGCTATATTATACACAGAGAGATAAATTTTTGACTAGCATATAAAATAATAGACTTCATTAGGACATTCTTCTGTTTGTTTGTGGTTTTTTTATTTATTTATTTATTTTTTCAAGACAGGGATCCTCTGAGCAGTCCTGGCTGTCCTAGAACTCTCTCTTTAAAAAAAAAAAATTATTTACTCATTTATTATGTACATAGTGTTCTGTCTGCATGTGCATCTGCAGACCAGAAGAGGGCACCAGATCTCATTACAGATGGTTGTGAGCCACCATGTGCTTGCTGGGACTTGAACTCAGGACCTCTGGAAGAACAGCCAGTGCTCTTAACCGCTGAGCCATCTCTCCAGCCCCTGGAACTCTCTTAGTAGATCAGGCTGGCCTCGATCTCAGAGATCCACATGCTTCTGCCTCCTGCATGCTAGAATGAAAGGTATGTGCCACCACTGCCTGGCTTCATTATGACATTCTTATGAATGTATTAAATTTATAACTTAATGGACTAGAAAATGACAGAAATTCTGATAGATAGGGACTAATAAGAGGAAGTGGGTGACTGGAAGAATAGATTTGAGGACTATATTTTTTTCCAGGTCCTTCCTTCTCTCCTTCCGTCCCTCCCTCCATTCAGATTTTCCTTTGGAGACAGTATGAAGTGAACAGCTTTCCCCTCAAGAAAACCACACAATGTTCTTGCCTCATCCTGGCTGAAAAGCATGGTGCCACATGATCATACATTGAAACTGCTGAAACCGTGAGCCAAAATAAGTCTCTATGCCTTTAGGTTGATTGCTAGGTGTGTTGCCACAGCAACAGAAGGCTTGTTACCATGCCCACTTTCTTCAGGAGTCTCTTCCCTCATGGCGGTGCTTTCGTGCATAGAAGAGTATAAGAGCCACCCTGAAAGCAAGAGCTGAAAACACCAGACAGTATGGAGGATGTGCTGGATTGCCGCCGCAGAGGAAGAGGAAAACACACCTTCCATGTGAAGGAAGCAGCACTGACTTTCACGTCTGCGCTCAAAATGCTGTCTGCTGCAGAGGGAAAACAGCTTACCAGGTTGCCAAACTGATAGCTGCCTAGCACCAACACATCCAGATCTGTAATCTAGCCTGAATCAATTCAGCAGTTCTTCCCAGGTAAATCAGGTGTTTATACTACTATGTGCTTGGAGTCATACTCCACAAATGCTTTCTGTGGGCTATTGTTCCAGGTAAGAGACTGTACTAAGTCTGTACTATTATAAATTTGTATTAAGAAGTTTAAAATGTGGTTATACAATGAAAACCATCATACATATATTACATAAAATAGCAGCATGAAATTGATGGTGATCTTGATGGCATAAAATTTAAACATTTAATCTTACAAATCCAACTTCAGGAAACTATCCTCATTCTATACAGCTGAATCTAGTCTGCTAGAGGAAGGTGGCTTGGTGGGTAAGAAAACTTGCTGTGAAAGCATGGAGACCTAAGTTCAAATCCTCAGCACCCACATAAAGCTGGGTATACTTGTAACCCCAAAATCAAGGGACAAAGTCAGATTGGTTCTGGGAACTTGTTGACCAGCCAGCCTGGCCAAAATACAAGCTGTAGGCTCAGGGAGAGACTTACTTCAAAATAATAACAGCAACGTAGGAAATGATAGAGGAAGACTCCAGAAGCCATTATCTGACCTATGTGTGTGTGTGTGTCCCAGCACACAAGTGCAAATACATTACAATACACACACACACACACACAGAGAGAGAGAGAGAGAGAGAGAGAGAGAGAGAGAGAGAGAGAGACTCTGCTATAGCAGAGCAGCGTATCTGAAAACACAGAAATTAATGTCTGAAAACGAGGCACTAACACAACAGAAGCTTAAACAATTTAATTGTACTTGAGGCAGTTAAATTACAGGCCAGATAAATGATAATCTATGTTCTATAGCACAATGCATTTGGTAAAAAAAAATGCAATACTTGAAAGGCAGATATTGTATCTAATTAATTTGTTTCCTCAAAGAAAGAGATTAGAAACCAGAACCTTATTTGTCTATGTGAGACTTTTCTGAATTGACAAAAGGTACACAACCAAGAAACTGAGTTCAGAGCAGGCCTGAAAGGCTTGTAAACAGAGAATTGAATCCAGAAGTCTAGAGTCCTGCAAGATAGGAAAGAAACATCTGCTCCTACCCACCAAAAGTAAAAGACAATCGCAAAAAGGCTTCCGGAAGAAAGGCACAGACACACCCCTCAGCCAAACAAATTTCCCAAGGATGAAAATCAGAAGGAAGCATGAAATAACTGGATGCAGGAACTCAGATAAAATGTGTGTGAATGCCTTTCTAGTAATCTTCCACCAAGTCAAGAGAGGAAGGGAGAGATGTGGGAACACAGAAAGAAACATAGGTGCTGTGGGACAATGGTCTTGTACCCTGTAAAGATTTGTTACTTGCATTGGTTTAATAAAATGTTGATTGATCGGTAGCCAAGCAGGAAATATGGGGGGTGACCAAAATAGGAGAATTCTGGGAAAAGGAAAGGCTCAGTCTGCAGTCATCACCCAGACACAGAGGAAGCAAGATGAGAAGGCCTCACTGATAAAAGCTACCAAGCCATGTGGCTGACACAGACAGGAATTATGGGTTAATGTAAGTTATAAGAGTTAATAATAAGCCTGAACTAATAAGCCAACTAGTTTATAATTAATGTAAGTCTCTGTTTCTTCTTTGGGACTGAATGGCTGCAAGACCATGCAGGACAGAAACCTCTGTCAACACATAGGTGTTCTGAGAACTGTGCTTCGAAAGAGAATTCTAACATATGTAAGAAATTTCTCAACTTTTGAGAGCATTCTCAAAATTACCCAGGAACTGATTCCCATACCTTAACCATCAAGGGGCAAGTATGAAAGCCCTAGCAAAGATTCTTTATCAACACTATTTTATATGCATCAAAGAGATTACTAGGAGGGGGAAAATTAATTTTCAGGTACCACCAGGAACCACAGAGTAAAACTAAAGTGAGCTCCTTCCAAATCCAGAACCCAAGTTCCAATCCTGTGATAATATGTATGTCAAGCATAAGAGGTGCCTGTGACCCAGCCAAGCAAAATGCCAAAGCTACAAACCCAAACCCAAATAAATACATGCTCGTCTCCCATTCTTCTTTCCAAATTGAAATATATATTGCTGTTTTCCTGCTTCTGTTTTATCTGTGAAGTTGTCTATCTAAAGACCTACTGTCTATCAGCCAGACGGTCAGACGTTATGTAATAAACGCTAGGTTTGCACTAGATACTCTAATCGAGTGATTGGTATCTTAGGGTGCTTTTTCTTAGGGAAGACGTCAAAACACTGTGAAAATGGAGAACAAAGTGTTTGATGGAAAGAGAGGTAGACACTGGAAGGCGCTAATGCGTTCATCAAAAAACTGTTCTCTGCTTCCGGGAATAGGGTGTTGCTTTTTTTTCCCTCCTCACTCTTTGTCTTGCTCTGGCCCATGAAATGCATGTGAGTCACTGCCAGGCAAAAGAGTGTAAAACCCGTGTGTCATTCGCCATGACTTTCTTCTTCTGCCTCAGGGATTGTGGGACTGTGTGGGGAAATGATAAGGTGGCGAGAGGGCGGCCCCTCCATCAGCCTGCATCTTCAGAGCTGGGTCAGTGAGCTGTCTCCCAGCTGACCCACATTGGGCACGGCAGCAGAGCATCTGGTCTCACAAACCACTGGGACCCAGGCGTTACTTATTTGTCTCCTAACCCAATCCAAGCAGACTGGTGGGGACATTCAAGGAATTTAGTCTTTCCTGTTTCCTTTTGCTTTTTATCTGAGCTCTGATTTCTCATAAGACAAGACAAGCCATTTTATCATATACTACATTTAAAGGGTATTATAAATTAGAATTAAATTCAAACTTTAGACTGAGGTCTTTTATTACCTAATTCACAAACAAAAGTTGTTAGTATGTGATTTATTTTAACCTTGTGTTTATCCCCTAGTGATTTATTTTCCTGGAGATTATATATTTATGTCAAAGTCAGACTAGAATGACATCAGAATATCCTGAATTTTATTCTCTAACCCCGTGCTTCTTGCATCTTGTTGACCCCTCAAGCAAAAGATTCTTCTTTTTCTTAGGTTATTTGAGCTAATTAAAGATATAGCTTGTCTTCTTAGTCCCTAGCACAAGAAATCCAGACTCCATTTCCTTAGCCCTGGGTCTCCTATTGAATATAAAGATGTTGAGATGTGATTGATAGCCCTGTAGACCCCACCACGTCCACATAATCCTTTCTTCCCAATATAATGTAGTGGGATAATTCCAGTTTCAGGGTGATTTGTTAATTTTTTTTAATCTGGTTGAAATAAATAATGAACCCCACCATGTGTTTTTTAGAAGCAACACCAGGTCACAGTTCACTGTGGCTGACTAACCTGTCTCTGTCTCTCCCTCTTTGTAGAAACAAGATTTCTCTATTGCTTTGAACTCAGATTACTATGGAGACCAGGCCTCCCTCAAAAGCACACTGCCGGCCTCCGTGTGTGCGCCTATGCCCAGTCAGTCCTTCCTTTCAGCTCTATTGATTATTCGTCACATAAAGAAGCTGTGCATGAGTCTCCATGTGCTGATGTTTCTGAGACTAGGAATTATTGAGTGTGAGCTAACAGAACGAAACCACAGAAGCCTGCTTTCCCTTCTGCCTGTGTGGCTCTGGTTTTCTCTTTCTGCCTTTCTTCTTCAGTCTTTCTCTCCTTCTCTCTGGTAAAGGGTTGGTGGGCCGGCGATGTATTCACAGGGTAGAGTGGTGGCCTCACATACACAAAGCTCTGGAGTATCTCGAGCACGGCCACAAACGAGGTGTGGTGCTATTTGCCTGCAATCACAGCCCTGAGGAGGTGAAGACTCAAAGTTCAAAAGTTTTAGGTCACGCTAGGCTGCATAGCGAGCTAGAGATCCTGCCAGAGACCAAGTCAGGAGTGAAAAAGAAAGAGGGGGGAGAGAAGGGAAAACAAAGGAACTGCGGCAGGGAGGAAAGGAAAAGGGAGGGAGGAAAAAAGGGAAGGGCAGAAGCAGAGAGGAGGAAAGAAAGAATTGGTGTAAGGGAGGAAACAAAAGCTCTGGGAGAAAAATAAGAAAAAAAAGCAAGAACAGAGTTTTGGCAGAATGCAGAGAGAGAGCCCTGGGTGGAAGAAGTTATAGGTCATTGGAGAAAGGGGTCCAGTTTGGGCGAGGGCGGGCTCTCTCAGATCTCTGTGGAGACCATGGCATTGCACTTCCATTTCCTTGTTAGCAGCAATTTATTAAGCATCCACTCTGGAGAGGGTAAGGAGAAGAAATATAAAAAGCAAGAGAGACTAGTGAGATGGCTCCATGATTAACAGAGCTGGCTGCTTTTGCAGAGGACCCAAGTTAAGTCCCAGTGCCACACAATGACTCACAACCACCCATAGCTTCAGTTCCAAGAAACATGATATCCTCTTCTGGCGCAAGGCACACGCGCAGTGCACATACCCATATATTTGCAGGCAAAACACTCGTGCACATAAAATAAGTGAATATGTCATTTAAATGGTTGGGTGCCATTTAAATCAAGAAAGCCACCATAATGGTGCCCTATCATCAACTACACTAAGTCAAGCTTGGCTTTAAGAAAAGGTTGATAAAATTGGGACATGGGAAAGAGAAACAGCTGAGTATTATACTGGAGAAATACAGATTTCTTCTAAATCCAGGGGAGCTGTGCTCTTTGGGGTAGATCAGACAGCATTGCTGTTTCAGAGAGAATTTACCTGTGGTCCTTCAGGGACTTTATTTTTTATTTACTTATTTTAGTTTTTCAAGACAAGGTTTCACTGCAGCTCTGGAGCCTGTCCTGGAACTAGCTCTTGTAGACGAAGTTGGCCTCGAATTCACAGAGATCCGCCTGCTTTCTGCCTCCCAAGTGCTGAAATTAAAGGCATGCGCCACCATCGCCCGGCCCCTTTAGGAATTTTAAAGACAGAGCCTCTTCCAGGATAGATGGCACAGCATAAAGTCCTTGTGCATAAAAACAACAGAAATTTGAGTTAGCCCCGGAAGGAAATGAGATCGTAGCTGACACACCCCTAGTGTCTGAGTTGACAAGGGGCTTTCGAGGCACAAGTTTAGGATTCAGACAGTTCCCAAACAAACCTACACTGTGCTTTCACAGCATAGGGGTTCTACAAGTAAGGTTACACGCTGAAACACAAAACAGTCTTATGATGTCTACGCAGAGCAAAGCGATGCAGAGAAGACAAGGTCATCTCAGGAGGAAGTCAGCACCAAGATGTGGTATGAGAAGCTCAGATTCAAGCCTGCCATCTAGAAAGACCTTTTTTACCCAGTGTTGGGTCTCAAAACCATCTAACTTATTAGTCCCGGTGAGCCTATTTGAAAGCGAAGGCTCCATTTTCTTTCTCTTTCTCTTTTCTTATTTATTTATTGATTTAGGTTTTTTAAGATAGGATCTATGTAGTCCTGACTGTCTTGGAACTCGCCGTGTAGACCTCGAACTCGCAGACAGCCACCTGTCTCTGCCACCCAAGTTCCGAGATTAAAAGTGTGACTCACCACGTCCAGTAGAGACTTCATTTTCACCAGCTACCCGAGTAGCCACATCACAGACTTCCTGTAGGAAGTAGAGGTGCCCCAGACTCAAGAATGTTAGAGAAACTGCTGCATGTCCCATAAAGCCACATGGGGATGTGGTGTGGTTTCCAACACTGGTAAACCCAGTCCTTGTAAATTGAGGCCAGGGAACCATGACTATGCTAGCCTGGTCTGCATAGTAAAACTGACACACAGAGCAGGGCAGTGGGTTCGCGGAAGGTGTGAAGTTTTCTGAAACTGGGAAACTGACCATCAAACCTCCTTGTAAGTCCGTTGAATAAGAAAAGAGACATCTTAAGCTCCCTGTACATCCCGATATCTAAGAAGCATCTTGGCTCTCCTTCTATACTCTGGGTGGTTCTTTGACAAGTATGGGATAAATCTCATCGGAAGGCGGGGCTGATTCAGAGTCCTGGGGTGGTCTATCCTGGTACCACTGCCTGCAGTTGCACTCTGCAAGTTCCGTGCAGACTTTCACTTGCTCAGCTGCAGGCCGACTTCCTGCTCTGAACTGGATGCAATTAGTCAGTGCACTGCCCAAACACAGGGCCTGGGGAAAGCTCGGCTCACCGTCTGTCAATTTAAGGTCGAACACCCTCTAAATGTTCCTGCCTTCCTCCCACCAAATCGCTCCTCAGCGCGTTTCCACCAGGGTTATTGAGGAACCAGGAATCAGCAATTTTTGTCCCTTGTACTTTCCCCCAATCATCAATACTGACAAGAAACGGAGTTTCCGTATAAGTCGGGGTGCAAAAACCTGGCCTGTGACCCCATTCTTACCTCTGAATCGCTAATTTCTCATGTATTGGCCCAAAATCTCATGGATGTGTCCAATTATCAAAAGGTTCACACAAGCAAACTCAATTCTGAGTTTTGTGTTATGTGCCCTCCTTCACTCCAAAGTGTTCTTTTTGCCTGTAGTGGCCACTTCAGCTCTCTGAGTTCCTCCCAAACTCACAGCATCTCCCACATCCAGCTCCTCCTCCGAACTGCCCAGTGTTCCTCTAGAAACTCTCTTTCTCTCATGCCAGCTCACTCAGCCATGAACGAAAGACAACCAGAGGTGGTTTTCATATTGGCCACTTGAATGGTTGTTTGCGTGGGCTTTGGATCTCTAAGGCTCTCAAGCTGCTCTCTGAATCTTCAATGCTCTGAAGGGGATTGCTTTGGATCCCGCCTCTTAGACTTCCACCATACCGAGGCTCCTAGCCTAGCCGGCATCCTGCCTACTGCTAGTGCTCAGTAGGTACTCACCTGACTTCACTTTCTGTCCATGCTCTTTCATTTCTCCTTCACCCAGTTTAAATGACTAAAATGGGGGCATCTGGGGGACGAGAAGGTTTGAAGACACAGAATATTATTTTCAAATATTTGTATGTGTTTTTAAGATGGAGAAATATTGGTCTCTATCTGAGTCTTTTCTCCCTTTTTGTTTTTTTCAGATTAAGTGTCTCACTATGTAACCCTGGCTGTCCTGAGTCTCCATGTGTTGACCAGGCTGGCTTGAAACTCAGATCTGACTGGGATTTGAACTGTGCAAGACCGTAGCCTGCTCCCCACGAGTCTTGACGAGCATTTGGTAGTGACGCTCTGGGGAAGGCATGACTTGAGATGCTCTTGGACCCAATCTCCTCCAAAGCTGCTTGCACTTTAGGATCCTATGGAACCCCAAACAGAAGATTGACTGAGGCCCGCGAGATGGCTTAGTGGGAGAAAAGATGCTTGTTGCCAAGCCTGATGACCTGAGTTTGATCCCTGGGTCCCACACAATGGAAGGAGAGGACGGACGCTTCTGACCTCCATACGAGCACCTTAGCATGTGATACACAGGCTAAATATGTAGACAAGTAAGTGTGGCAAGATGCTAAAGAATATTATGATTAATTATCCTCCCAGGCACAGTCGGGGAAGTGGGCGTGTGTGTGAGGATACGGGCACATACATTTATGTGGGGAATGGGGTCCCTGGTCCCTTCTTCAGTTCATTCTTCCTGTCTTCTTGTGAAAAACAACAGCATCAGCTCCAAATGCTCGGAATTCAAAATGCTCTGTTTCCGTGAAAACACAACTAAATGAGAAAGGACGAGAGGAGGGGGTTAAACGGCCACTTTGGGGCATAGGTCACTTTCACCCTGCATGGCTATGACGCAGGACAGTCGTCCTGGGGTCTCCTGATTTGGGTAGAAAGGCTGTAGAACACAGGGCGAAAGGGTTTCTTGTGAAACGGTTCGTCTTCACAGAGAAGGTGAAAGGCGGTTAAAGGAGAAAGGGAGGGAGGAGGCACCTGGAGAGGAAACACGGCAGCCTTTGTCCTTTCTGTCTTCCAGGCAGAAAGCTGGAACTCATCCCACTCTGCCTGGGACAAGGGGAGAGCTGAAAGAATGAGCATGAAAACCCAAATAAATATGCTGGTATCAGCTATGAAGGGTCTATTTTAACTAAGCGACACAAGAATGTTTCCACTGCGGCATCTGGCACCATACTGAGCAACCCTAGACATGGCTTCTGAGTTAAGTGGGCCCTTACTGCCTGCTCCATCGGAGACATCAGGAGCTGCACAGAACTTCAAAACATTCTGCTCCAGCTCTCATGGACACTCACAGAGACTGCACGGCTTTCCTGCAGCTAACCACCCTTCAAGGATTGTGCTCCCTGGCCTCTTAACTCCCTCTAATCTGTCTACTATCTTTCTGTCTCCCAGTCTTCCCATCTCTCTCTTTACCTCCTTTCCCTCCATCCTTTTTTATGTAGGGAGAGGGGTATTTTGTTTTGGGGGACAGGATACCATGTAGCACTAGCTAGACTACAGCTTCATATGTAGGCAATGCTATCACTGAACTTCTGATCCATCTGCCTCTACTACCACTTAAGTGTTGGGATTATAGGTTTGTTAATATTAATCCACAGACAAAGGTATCTCTCCCTAAAACTCTTTCAGGGCCCTTTTTCTCTGTGCCAGCACAATCAGTTCTTTGACAAGAAGACTATATTCATGGTATGGTATGGTATGGTATGGTATGGTATGGTATGGTATGGTATAGTATTTAGATGACTACTCAGATGTCTAAGACATGTTGGAGATGTTGGAGACATCTGACCAACTCTGCCTGCTCTCTGAAGATAATGAGCGATGAATTCAATCCTGCTTTTTGATTGGGTGATGGGGGAAGAGTCTTCTGTTTTGTGTTAATTTCATTGGTTAAATAAAGAGACTGCCCTGGCCCTTTAATAGGACAGAAAATTAGGTAGGCGGAGTAGACAGAACTGAATTCTGGGAGAAAGAAGCTGAGTCAGTGAGTTGCCATGATTCTCCCATTCCAGACAGATGCAGGTTAAGATCTTCCCTGGTAAGCCACCTCGTGGGCTATACAGATTATTAGAAATGAGTTAGGTCAATATGTAAGAGTAGCCAATAAGAGGCTGGAACTAACGGGCCAGGCAATGTTTAAATGAATACAGTTTCCATGTAATTATTTTGGGTAAAGCTAGCCGTGTGAGCGGCAAGATGCCGGAGATGCAGCCCCACTGCCCTCCTCACTACAACAATTGGGGTCTACTCCATGCTTTCATAGGAGCCCTATTTAGCTGTTACACATATTTTCTGGGCATTTTTCCTTTGAATTAACAAGATAAATGCAGGATCAGACTAGGTCACTTCAGGAAGTACTCCTACCTGCTGAAGGTCACATCTAGTCCTCAAAAGTAAACAGTGGGAGAGGCTTGTCCTTTCTCTACTTCCTGTGTGTTTAAGGTAGGAAACAGTCTCCAGCCACTTCCACAAATCTGAATTTCAGGTACTGCTGAAAGTACAACATGAGAAATACGGGATGTTACAAATCAAGTCTCAACCACACCAAAATCAATCATTCGAAAAAGAGCGGGCGATGGGGATGGTGTTTACTCTCAGCAAGGGTACAAGGCAAAACACAGTCCTCAAACGTACATGTGGCAACATATACTGGAAATGCAGTAAAGCATTCGTATTTTGTGTAAAATAATTGTGCTTCTAGGAAATTGTCATAAGGAATAAGTGTGTGCACCAACTTACAGCAAGGCTGTTCTTCATAGCATTGTCTACAATCATGAAAACTGACAACGTCCAACTAAGCAGACCTAGGACAGCATATCAAACACATATCGGGGTTGATAACTATGGGTGTTTTCTAGTATTCCACTAATGAAAAAGATTCTAGGTTGGCAATAAAAAGAAAAATATTTGAGTTTCTCATGATTAAAACTTTTTAGCCAGCTCCCAAGAGCAAGTTTCCTAGTAACCCTAGTGCCCACCACAGCCATCAGCTTCATGATATGAAATAGCACATGCCAATCGCTGCCACACAGGCTTTGCTGCCCTTGGGGAAAGTTCTTGAGATTTCTCAAAGAGCATCACCTACCTATGGAAGGGATTGTTTCATCTCCGGACACTGGTACCCAGTCACCCATCACACTAGAACTCTGTGGTCTTGTCCACAAAATTTGTCAATGATAAAGCTCTGACCCCTCCAGCTCACAGAGCCCTCCAAACCCTTGCAAGGGAACATCACAGTACGCCACATAGAGAACTGTAGTTAATAACCAAGACAGCCCTGAATATGGATTGATTTCACCACTGACGAGCTATAAACCCAGAGCAAATTATCTTGCTGCCAAGTCTGATGACTCGGGTTCTGTTGCTGGAGCCCAAGGTGGATGGCGGGCACTGACTCGTGCTACAGTGTGCATGAGAAGGTCAGAAAACCCGAGTCTGTGGAGTCGGCCCTCATCCACCAGGGACAGACCTGGCAGCAAGCGCCTTAATTTAATGGCCCATCTTGCCAGCCTCCAAACTGTTTTTAAAGTTCACCGAAGTAAATTATAGCAGGTGCATTAGGATGCTCCTTCTGTTATTATTGTTGCCTATCTTTCTAAATAATTGTTTAACACAAAACTATAGTTTATAACTAAACTTTCCTTGGGAGTACTTTATCAAGTTGATCATGGCTTTGATACCAGAGACACTCGTGCAAGAGGGCGTAAATTGACCTTCCTACTGCAAGGTTAAATGGTGGCACTTAAAGCAGGAAGGCTTCTTCTCCAAAGCAGACAACTCAAGCTCCAAAGACTGTCAGGGCAGTCAGGGGGCCTGGAAGAAGCAGTGACTGGCTGAGCTGCCTGAAAGAGGTTTAGACTAACGAGGTCAGTTAGAAACAACACTCTCAGCCTGCCGTGCTGGCTACAGGCTATGCCATGTGCTCCGGGATCCCCAGCTTTTGTGAGCTGTCATCCATGCTGGGGTGGGCTTTGGTGATGAGCTGTCATTGAGTCATTTCTGCTCCTGTAAGGAAGCCCTCACCAATGTTCCCGCAAGTACCCAATAAAACTAGTTCATTGGTTCATCAAGCTCTTCAGAAGTAGACCCGACTTTGATCTGCTGTGGGCTCCCAACCTAGGATGGGGAGGCATGTGTCTGCGGCATCTCCCCAGGAAGTCTTGTCACACAACAAATACTTTTGTTAAGAAACCATGCACTCTCCTCTAAGGATGTGGCTGGCCTCACTCAGGATGAAGGCAGTGTCGGAGACAGCACCCGAACACCTTAATGAAGCCTTACTTCCCTTGGGTGACATTTCCTGTGTGATCAGTTCCACTCCCGTCTCCACACCCAGAAAACAGTTAACAGTGTCCCCGAGGAGAGCAGCAAGGGGGAGCAACCACACAGAGCTGCATGTAGAATAGGAACTACCAAGGGACAGAAAAAAAGGGGCATGAACAAAGAAGATGCTGGCGATTGAACCCAAGGCCTTGTGGAAGCTAAGTAAGCACTCTACCAGAGTTGTCTCCAGCCCCTAGTAATTTAGTATTGTGGAACTAGTGGCCCACTTAGTTCACAAGTAACCTGCAAAGATGTAGCCCCATTTTACAGATTACCAAGCTTTTTCTCTAGTTACCTGCGCTGAGTGGCAGACTCAATCCCAGCACCTTTCCCAAACTACTCTGAGAATCACTTTTTTAATCGACATTTCATCCATCCCGGGCCCTATCCATGATGCTCTAATTTCTCAAGACAGGAAAACCTTACTCCTCTAAGCCCCAGAACCTGCTTAGCTACTTCAGATAGCATACCTAAATGTAAGCAGGCTTCTTTGGAGTGAGGAATGCAGACAGCTTAGTAGTCTTTTGAAAGCAATGCGTTTTCAACGTTTACTATTTTATTATGTGTCAGTGCATTGCTGGAATGCTGGAGTCAGATGAGGTTGTGAGCAGCCCAACATGTGCTGGGAACAAAACTCACATCCTGTGCAAGCACACTGCGCACTCTTAACATGAGCAACCTGTGCAGTCCGAACAGCTTAAGAATGGTTTTTCTAATGAGTCCAAGTCAGTGCATTGCAATTGCTATGTCAAGAGCATCTGGTCACAGGCTGAGCACTGTGTACACGCACATGCACACACGTAGCTCACGGTACATGATGCAAGGTCTCTCTCGTGGGCCACACTTGTGCCCGTGCTATGTACTCCAAACTAGGTAACCTACGAGCTTCCAATCTCCCATCTCCACCTCCCATTTCACCACGGGAGCGCCCAGGTTACAGGGAGGCGTCAGATCTGGCCTTGTATAAAGCTTTTGGCAATCAGCTTAGGTTGTCAGCGTTGCATGACCAGCTTTTATCCAGAGCCATCTTCCTGGTCCCCTACACAGCACTTTTAGGTGTCTGCCGTGGGTTCTGCCCAAGGCCTCTAGACAATGACATGATGGTGTCCTTGGTACTTACATCACCGTCTTCTACCTTTTAGCTAAGCAGGAGACGGCCAGAGTGGCCCGTGCTCAATGCTCGTTGCCCTCCCACACTGTGTCTGTTCCCCCAGAGGTGGAAACAGTCTCGCTGAGGAACCTTTGAGATTTCTGGAACAGACCATTTGAGACCCCTAAAAACTTGAAACTTTCCTTTACAGAACTACCCATCAGCTGCCCCCACCTTCCTCCTCTAACCCAGTCTCTTTAGTCCCACAGCGATTCCTGCACCAACTGCAGCCCACTGTGTGATCTCTGCCTCACTGCCAGTACTCACACACCCTCTTTTGGCCTGCGCTCTAATTTTGGCTTCATAGAACTTAGGAGCTCAGATCTGTGTGTATGCTGTGTGTGGGGGCGGGGGGAGGGAGGGAAACCTCACCAATAATTTTGCCCTCATCCTCACACCAGAATAAAACATTGGCATGAACAGCTACAGAAGCTTCTGCTTCGAAGCTTCAGGAAAAATAACCCCCAACCAACATGATGTACCCCAGGGCTCATCTGCCACCAGACACAGCTTAGGTCTGTGCCACCCCAAACACATGCTTTGTGTTTATAAGAAAATATAAAAGTTCTTTGAAAAGTGGCCAGGTGGTGGTGGTACACGCCTTTAATCCCAGCACTGGGCAGAGGCTGGTGGATCTGGTTCAAGGTTCAAGGCCAGCCTGGTCTACAGAGTGAGTTCCAAGACAGGTTCCAAAGCTACATGGAGAAACCCTAGAAAAAAAAAAAGATAAAAAAAAAAAAGTTCTTCGAAAGCTACTCTACAGAGAAATTTGTGCTGGCCCCGCCAACTTCTGTACACACTTAAAAACAAACAAGTGTCCCAATGCCAGGTAACTGTGGAAGTACCCTGCAAGGCTACAGATAAGAACCATTTTAAGTTTCTGACATAAATCATCAGTCCTCTAAAAAGGAACCTTGGTTGAGCCAGTTTCCCTGGACTTCTGGAGGCCGATGTGTTTATTTAGCTTTTCCAAATCAGCAGGGCCTGGTGTGCACAATCTGTTTTAGCTGACAAATAGTTTGTTGAGGAAAAAGCTACAGGACAGAAATAAAATCCCCAAAAGAGATCACAGCAGGCTGCTGCCACCTTGTGGCGACCTGATGTAAATGCAGAAGCTAATCCTGCAAATGAAATTAAATATGCATTATAAAAATTGGGGAGATCAGTTTGGAGAGTTCTCAAGACACCAAAAGTAAAACTACCATATGACCCAAACTTTTGCATCCTGGGCACACACCCCAGAGAACTCCACACCCATACAAGTGGGGTAGATACTTGTACCCCACATTGATTCCATATCCTACCAGAGGTAAAGCCCATGTTTACTGCTGCTTTATTCACAGTCAAAGAACTGGAATCCATTCAATTGTCCATCAACAGATGAACAAATAAAATCTGAGGTATATAAAAAATAAAGTAGCACTCAACTCTAAGGAAAAGCAATCATAAAATTTGTAGGAACACATAGAACACATAAGTGGCATCACAACCTTGGAAAAAGAAGCACATATTGTCCCTCACATATGGAACCTTGTCGGTGCACAGGTGGGTGGACAGGAGAACAAGGCTGGATGCTGAGTCACGGGGAGGACTAACGCATATGAGTTCTTTCTAGTTTAACTCTGCCATGACGTTTTCTTTGTTGGTGGTGGATTAAGTGCATAAAAATAAATTCAGTAGTGAAAGCATAGAATTAGAGTGACCTCAACAGCCTCCCTTCCCAATGGCTACTCTGAAGGTAGAGAAGTTCACTGAGCTGTATAGTCTTTGGGTCTAGCTAATTTCAGTGTGTGATTTTTATTTATTTATTTTGCTGTACTTTTGAAGACACGGTCTCTCTTTGTAGCCCTGGCTGTCCTAGAACTCACTCTATAGACCAGGTTGGTCAGCGTATGATTTCATTTGGAATGTTTTTAGAATGGAGTTAAAAAGAAAAAAAAAATCTTCAAGGAGGCCGGGGCCTAAGAGACAGCTCAGAGGGTAAAGGTGCCTAGGTGCCTGCTGCCAAGACTGGTACCCGGGTTGGATCCCTAGAATCCACATGGTAAATGAGAACCAACACACACGAGATGCCCACTGACCACCACACAACACATGTACCAGCACCAACACACACACACACACACACAGTTATTATTTTTAAAGCACAGAATACAAAGTCCACATGTATAAAATAGTTCTATTTACTGGGTGTCAATATCTCGGATACTTAGGTGAACAACACATATTACGTTTTAGTCTAATTTGACTGCAAAGAAAGCTTTCTCCAATCCACCTTTGTGATCTGCTTGAGCCACTCTTGCAAACAGACCTCAAAGCTTGTCCTAAAGTGCTTGGGGGTGGCGCAGGAATTAAAAACACAAGCAATAAACACAAAAAACAGTTGTGCCCCCAAACCCAACAAGTCCTGAAATAACTTCCATGGTTTAAGGCCGGAAGGTGTGTGACCAGAGTCCTGGCCCCTGCCCTCTCCCCGCTCTAGCCCACAGCAGCAGCTATTCTCAGAGCGTCCACCAGGTCCCGACAGCCTCCTCACCCACGCTCCGCAGCTTCCATCACTATACAGTTACTGGAGAATGGAGACAACGGCGGGGAAAGGGCAGTCCTTGGCAGAGGGACTTCATATATGCCCTGCTCAGATAAGGAAGATGATGCCCTCAGACACCATGACCTGGTTGTCATCCTGCATTCTGCTCAGTGATGCATGGATCTCCTCTGAGGAGAAGGGCTCTTCTCTATCCCGATTGATGGATTCTGTGAGGTGGCTCATGCCCACAGACTGTGCGTGAGCTTCTCGGAACACATCCAAGAGGGCCGCCTTGAAAGCCTTCAACCTGCCCAAGAAAGGAAAACCATGAGCAGAGAAGCCAGGCACACTGCAGCACCTATGCAATAGCAGCACTAAGGAAGCTGAGGCTGGAGGAACCCTAAATTCACAAGCAGTCTGTACCACATGGTGAGACCAAGTCTCAAACAAAATTATCAACACAAACCTGAAGCTCTATGGAAAGCTTAGATATGAAGCATTAACGTTAGGGTTTTCCCAAAAGTCTAAGCAGCTCTCTTTAACGCTAACCTACACTGCTCACAGAGCTTCCTGCAAGTCAAACATGAGGGGGCTGGTGAAGCCTGGAGGCTGTTGACGAGACCGGCAACCCTGCACACCGCACAGTAGATCAGTTAGCACAGTATCTGAGGGACAGTTTATTCACAGTAATTAAAGAGCCCACACCTCTCCGCCAGTCTAGGAACCTTACCATGCCTCACGAGTGTGCCGTGCAACAAACCTAAGTATGTTTCACCGTAAATAGAGTGACAAGGAACCACCTCAATGCCGTTCAAGAGCTGATTTAAGAATCTATATATTACCAGACAGTGGTGGCGCACACTTGGGGGGCAAAGCCAGACTGATCTATATGAGTTTGAGACCAGCCTGGTCTACAAAGTGAGTTCCAGGACAGCCATGGCTGTTATACAGAGAAACTCTTTCTTAAACAACAACAAAAAAAAAATCTATACATCAAAGTAGGTGAGGGGGCACATGCCTTTAATCCCAGCACTGAGGATGCAGGGGCAAGGGGGAATCTGAGTTTAAGGCCAGTCTGCTTTGTATAGTGAAGTATTTTGAAACCAAAGACTCTACACACAGCACCCCCTGGAAATCTGAGTCGACCCAGAAAGCACAGGGTTCAGTGACAGTTTCCGGAGCATGGAATTACAACCAGTTTTAGTGTTCCTCTCTAAATATTTTTCTACGTTTGACTGCATGGTGTTCTGTATCTTCTAACAAATTAGCCTTAGCTATGGAGTTTCTTTGCTGTCCAGTAAACATTAAATTTCAGGGTGAAAAATATTTTTCGAAGACCTAGTGAAAATCTGTGTCAAATCAAATAGACACAATTACAAGAAGCCAAAGCTAAGATACAAATCAAAATTTGTCCTTGGTGAATTAAGTCACCTCTTCTTGATTTAAAAGTAACAACTTAATTTCCAAAAAGAAAGTACAGAAAACCAGCCGAGAACTGCAACTGTCACGGGCGTTCAGACACCGGCCTGACTTTGTGAGCCTGGCCTTAGGAGCAGTGGAGTGTTGTAAAGCCCTTGGGGTTCTAGCTCAGCTCGACAGAGGCGGCTGGCACTCTGCCTGGAAGCTGGTCCCCCAGCAGCAGGAATTCCCAAGCACGAGCAGATGACTCACCTGGACTCGCTCAGCTCCACTTTCTGGGATTCCGTGGTCTCCTGAGAATCGTCGGTCTTTGGAGTGTACACTTCAGGAGAGCAATGCAGGGGTCAGGGAGACAGCAAGGTGAAGCCATTTCCAGCAACACTGAGAAGCCACACCCTCCCTGTCTTGCTGCCTCCCATGGTCCTTACAGGGCCGGGCAGGATAATAAATACAGGGAAATCCCCCATGGGTAGAGGAACTGAGTAAAGCAGGAGACCTTCAACGCATTATCCAGGATGCTTAAACCAGGCAAGGCAAAGGGTCATATAAAATAAAGGAGGAAGCCAACAGCTAAGTTAGGCTTCTTTTCTTAAGTTTGCATTGGTTTTCCCAAGGCTCTCTTGAGACAAATGTCCTGGTCACAGGGTCTCTTGGAAAGTTAATGAGAGCTCACAAGAAAAGGCAGCACAAACTGCAGCTGGAAGATCACGAGGCATGCTCACTCACCTTGAGGCATTTCCTTCTCAGCTTCACTGAAGTCATAAGGGTCATAGGACTCCCCATCCGCGGCATCGGTCCTCCTCCTGAAATAACCATAGCAGTCAAGAAACTGACACGGCTTCAGGGAGCTCCATTTTGGGGCTCTGACCACATGCACACCAGAACAACGCACAACCAACAAGAAACATCGGAATCACTCAGGCCTGACCAAACCACTGTATTTCCTGAAAGACATTCTCCAGGCCCTGCTACCCAGTGCTCTGGGTCCCTGATACCAGCCTAATAAATGATTGTGCAGGAGGGGAAAAATTGCCTTAAGAACATCTGATGACCTAATGATAGCATCACTTCTGCTACTCAGCATCCCTTATAGGAAACCATCCTGAACAACACAGAGGCTCTCCTCCCACTCCTGAAACCCTGCAGGGCCGTGAGGAACCCGCCGCCAACAATTAGACTCTCTCCACCCGACAGCTTCTCGTCTCACTTCTCAATGCCCCACTGTACCTCTTCTTCTTCTGTTCGGGGTCTTCCTGACTCCTCTCCTCTTCATCTTCCAGGTCTGACTCATCCTCACTTGGCTTCTTACGTTTCTTCTCCTTCTCCAGAACCTAAAACCAAACCAATGGACATCACTGGTGCAAAACTCAGTAAGGAACCTTGAGTCTCTTCTGCATCACCAGCAGAAATGACTTCCAAGTATCTAAGACTTACCTCTCTGTCCTCCCCAGTCCACATCCTAGGACCAGAGGCAGGAGAAGCTTAATTAGCCTCTCACCAAAACCAGGAAGCCTGTCACAGCAGGTACCCAGGTTCACTGAGTAAAAAGGCATGTTTGGGGGTGTCCAAATCATTATGGTTAAGGGGAGAATAATCATTTCTTTCTTTCTTTCTTTTTTTTTTTTTTTTTTTTGGTTTTTCGGGACAGGGTTTCTCTGTGGTTTTGGAGCCTGTCCTGGAACTAGCTCTTGTAGACCAGGCTGGTCTCGAACTCAGAGATCCGCCTGCCTCTGCCTCCCGAGTGCTGGGATTAAAGGCATGCGCCACCACCGCCCGGCTGAGAATAATCATTTCTTTATAGACCAGGTATTTAGTTGAGATTCAACACAGCTCCTGACGTTGTAAGCAGAACCATAGCTCTAAACCCCCGAGGTCTACAGCTCTTCAGATGAGCAGTAGCAACGGCGACATGGCTCACCTTATTTACCTTATTTCCTCCCCCTTTATTAAAAATAATTTTTTTCACAAAATATATCCTAATTATAGTTTCCCCTCCCTCTGCTCCTCCCAGTTCCTCCCCACTTCCCTCCCATCCACCCAGATCCACTCTGTCTCTCACTAGAAAAGAACAGGCTAAGAGATAACAATCACACATGACAAAATAAAATATAACAAGCCATCATACTGAAGTCGGAGAGGGCAAAGCAATAGAATGAAGAGTTTCCGAGAAAAGGTCCGCGAATCCAAGACCCAGTCATTCAGCACTCAGGAATCCTACAAAAATACTACACTGAGAGCTGTAACACATACGCAGAGACCCTGGTGCAGATCCTTGCAGGCCCTGTACTTGCTGCTTCAGTCTCTGGGATCTCGCATACCCTTTACACAGCTGATTTAGAGGGCCTTGTTCTCCAGGTGTCCTCCATCCCATCTGGCTTACACTTTCTGCCTCCTCTTCCGAGGGCTGCCTGAAAGCTCACCTTCTTGAAGTAAGCATACTGAACCAGCTCCACAGCTTCCTCTGCATCCTGCAGCTCCACAGTCTTGCTCATACGAGCCTTTGCATGGGCTGTGGCCAGCCGGATCAGGGTTTCCAGTGTTCGCGCCGTAACTGGAGATGTCTAGGGAAGGAAACAGGAGGGAATTACTTCTGAGGGAACATGGAACACCATGAGCTTGGAGTTTATCGACACTCCAAGATCCAATTTCGGTGTCGCGCAAGAGTCTGGTGAAATCTTCATGTGCACTAACAGAGCTAGACAATCCAACCTGAGGGATCGACCAGCACAACATACTGACAACAGCACTCAATTCGTGCCCCAGTGAGCAGGTCCTCGACACAGACGCACTGAAACAATTCCTGCACGGGGAAGAGTGGGGCTAAAGAAAGGAACTATTTAGTATGGAAACAAGTGACCTGTGATCCCTAGGGAACCCATGGAGAGCCGTGGGAGAGCAGGTTTAAGCTAAGTAAGAACTTGTTCCTAAGACACAGTGATGTCCTGAGCATGCTATCACAGGCAGAGGGGGGAGGAAAGTACCAATAGAACCCAGAGACAAAACACATATTAGGAGACAGTTAGGTCTGTCACAGAAGCAGGGCTTTGAACTGTGGACTCTCTCCTTTTAGTCCTGTATGAACTATATTGTCCCTGGAAGATGCAGATAAATTCAAGGGCCGCTCTACTGCTCTGAATCACGGGCGCTCAACTTCTAGCTATTCGGAGCATCACTGACATTCACACCCCTCTAGAGACTTTCATTAGCAAAACCTACTTCTCTTCACATCTGGACTCAAAATAGCCCTTCACGCCCATGCTCTCCTAATTACCACACTGGGTACGTGATAAATATATGATCTTCCTATCTGCCTTTCTGCCTCCTCCTCAAGCCTGAACCCTCACTCAGTTCCTTTCCCACTGCCTGTGAGAGTGGAGACGAGGCCATTCCCTGGAATCTAGCCATGGTTCACCAGGGGAGATTCTCACTACATCTGAGGTCTTGGTTTTCACCTTCTCCAGAAAAGAGATAATTAAATGTGTGTTAACAAAGCCCTTCAGACCAGAAAGGACAGTCAAACTAAAAATCCCAGGTTCTGAACAGGAATGTGGCTGAGTGGTGGTGGTGGCAGCAAACACCTCTAATCCCAGCACTTGGGAGGCAGAGGCGGGTGGATCTCTGTGAGTTAGAGGCCTGCCTGATCTACAGAGGAAGTTCCAGGACAGCCAGGAATAGACAGAGAAACCTTGTCTTGAAAAATCAAAAAGAAACAGAAACATATTTTGAAGGCTAGAGAGATGGCTCAGTGGTTAAGAATACTGGATGCTCTTCCAGAGGGCCCAGGTTCAATTCCCAGCATCCATGTGGCAGCTCACAACTGTCTGTAATTCCAGCTTCCACACAGACCAAAGAAAAAACACCAATGCACATAAAATGAAAATAAATTATAAAAAAAAAAAAAAACCTCCCTATGTTCCCAGAGAGCAGGATCCCCTGCCCTCACGTTCTAGGACCAAAACTCTCTGTGCACTCACCCGGGCAGTATCTGAGCTCATGCTGTCCTGACTGCGCAGGCGCGAGTATTCTTCTGCAATGTAGGCTGCAGACTCTGGTGTCAGGACGGGCTTAATGATTTTGGCCACGTGGATGTATTTCTTCATGAAAGCTGCACTCACCATCCTCTCCCTGGATCCAAAAGAATGCACGTCATTTTCCTAAGCCATCTTAGGCAATGATTTAAGCTCTTGGAGAAGGCCAGGACCCATGGCAGTGCAGAGATAAGCCCAGAGCCCACCACCAGAAAGTGAACACAGGTCCTCTGGAACTGCCTTTGTCCACTGTAACATCTCTCCAGACCCTTGCCCCCCATTTTTGGAAACAGTATCACTATCTATCAATAGCTGGCTTGAAACTCAATTGTGTAATTGAGCTGGCCTCGAACTCACAGAAATCCACTAGCCTCTGCCTCTTGAATGCTGAGATTAAAACTATGTACCACCACACCTGACAACAGCCACATTTTGTAGGTGGGAATACTGGCTCAAGAGAAAAAAAGTCAACTCAAATTCAGCACAATTATGTTTCTTGCTACAGCATTGCCAAACAGAGCTACTGGAGTTCACATAAACTCTGAGACCCAAACAAGTCTCTTCTACTCAAATTCACTCTCCAAGACTGATTGCTACCTACTAACAGTCACCAAAAACTACCACAAAGAACGAGAGGGCACCTAAGGGGACCAATCATACACCACTAGCACTTGGGCATATTGTCGAAAACAATTTTGAGTCAGGTTATCTGTAATCCAGGCCAGTTCCAAACTGAATGCTGAGACTGTAAGTGTGAACCATGCCTGGCTCTGTCAAAACTTGCTATCTCAGGAAAGATCTGACCCTGAGCTAAATCACCCCAGCCACGTGCAAGGCAACCGGCAAAGACAGATGGTTTACCTGCAGACCCAGAAAAGAAAACCTAGTGGTCAACAGCTCAGGTTCTCTTAAGAGAAGTTAAGAGGGGTGCTCACTTTTTCTTCTTGCTCCCATGTAGAAGCTTGTCATGCTTCTCATAAATCTGGGTATCCTGCTGGTCCTCCAGGGCAAAGTCGGGATCATCTGTGGCCAGGATATCCACTGAACTACCCAACGGCAAAGCTAGGAAACACAAGTTGAGAAAAAGGAGATTAAGGAGTTTTAGCCAAGTCAACTTGCCTCTTCTATAGCCAAAGACCCAGGAGGAAACAGACACGTGGACTTCACAAATCAGAAGATACTGAGAAATATAGCAGAATGCAAAATGAACAGACACACTCAACCCCAGTGAGCAGTAAAGTAAGGGGAGAAGGACAGAGATGTTAACCCAGCACGTTAACCCAGCACAGAACAGCCAACGCCCTGGGGCTGGGCCAAAGGTATGGGGCAGGGGGATCTGTCAGGCCCTCTTCCACAAGCCACCCATGCTATTCCATGTTCTCACCATCACCATCCTGCTCCCCTGGGGCTCTGTACTGGTGCATCCTAAGGACGTGGTCTGAGATTTCCCGATCCTGTTCAGGATCCATCTGATCCAGCATGATGAAGAGCAGGTCAAATCGTGACAGCAGCGAATCCTGCAGCCCAATGTTCTCCATAGGAGTCTTATACTGATCATACTGGAGACCACAAGAAGACAATCAGGTAGAGGCGACGTCAGTAGGAAGGACATCAAGGGCAAATCAATCTGGGGGTGGGAATATAAGGCTAGGCCACATAAAATACAGCAGGCAAGCAGAAAATACATAGTGGAATATAGCTCAGTGGTCCTTGCCTAGCATGTGTGAGGTCCTGGGTTCAATCCTCAGGAACAGTGCATCAATATGGCTGGAGGGAAATGACTCCTAGCTGTCCTCTGCCCTTCGCATGCATGCTGCACTCAAAACTAAATTTCTGTTCTGTTTTCAGACAGGGTTTCTGTGTAGCCCTGGCCATCCTAAAACTTACTATATAGACAAGGACAACCTTGAATGCACAGAGATCTGCCTGCCTCTGCCTTCTGAGTCAGAAACCAGCCTGGTCTACACAGTTAAGTTACGGGACAGTTAGAGCTACACAGAGACCCCATCCCGATAAACAAAATAAATAAACACATACATATATCACTGCTTCCTTAACTATCGATCGAACACTCAACATCAGGGGATTCACAAAACCTCTCCTTAGGAGCAGGTTTCTGGATGCTCGGTGAGCGGGAGTTGACAGAAAACCCAGCATAGGATGATTGTGAGCAGTCTCTGACAGTGCTGGCTTCAGCGGCTCCACACTTCAACACGGCCTTCTTCCCTGCACACTTGTGCATTCTCACTGTATGTGTTGTCACGACTCCACACCAACACTGCCCCAAAGAGCACGGCTCAGGTCTGAGAGCATTTAGGAGGTAGACTGCTATTACTGCACACACAAAGTCTCTCTCCTAACATTAGAGAAGCATCATGACCTAACAGAATACTCTTGAAGGTTTCCCAGTGTCAGCTGAATGGCTAGCCAGCAGCCAAACAGCAAAATCCAGGTTCATTCCCAGGCCATATGTCAAAAACTCAGGTGGAGAATGATAGAGGAAGACACCCAACATTGACCTCTGGCCTACACACTTGCAGGCACAGACATGCGTACACAAGTTATTCTGTTATACAGAACTGGGAAGAATGACAGTAACAAGAAGAGTTGTTTTTGATTTACTATTCCCCTATAATAAACCTCTCAGCCCAGTTATTAGGCAAAACCAAATTAATCCAAGAACAAAGGTTATAGGCCAGATTCCACTTACCCTGCCATAGACCGGATTGGCAGCTGCCAAAACACTGCAGCGGGCATTCAGCCGAGCATGAATGCCAGCCTTTGCAATAGTCACTCGACCCTGCTCCATCACCTCGTGGATGGCTGTACGATCCATATCAGACATTTTGTCAAACTCATCGATGCAAACAACTCCTCGGTCAGCCAGGACCATGGCACCAGCTTCCAGGCGACGCTCCCCTGGGAACAGAAGAGGTAAATGTACATGGCACAGTCTAAGTCAGAGGACAGAGAAGAATCCGGGTCTTTCTTTCTCCGAGGCACCTGTCACCACAATGCGGAAGAACACAGTAAAGAGCCTCAGCTGTGGGACTTCACAGGAAACCAGGCAGTGTTACTTCTCAGCTCCACCCTGCAGAACCCTCCCTCACAGGAGCCTCTCAGCTGCACTCGCTTCGCTCATCTCCCTCAGAGACAGCCAACCAAAGCTCCTTTACTGCTCTTCAAGTCTTTCCCCCAATTTCATTTTTACCTTCTTCCTAAATTGTTTTCCCCTTTGCCATCATTCAAGCCATCTTCTAGAAGACACGTTTAGCAACAGAGACCTACAGCCTTCAATAACGGACCCACTTTGCCAGCACACTCAGTCTTACAACACCTCACTAAGCTTTCAAATAGTCCCAGCACAAGCCAGCGCCCACAGCCAGCCTGGAGAGTCTGCTCACACTCATGCTGGGCCCCAGCCAGGAAGCCTCATGCCCTTACCTGTTTCCTGGTCTGTAGTGACAGCAGCCGTGAGACCCACTCCAGACGAGCCCCGGCCAGTGGTGGGAATGGCCCTGGGAGCAGTGCAAAGCACATACCGCAGAAGCTGGGATTTAGCAACAGAGGGGTCACCTACAGAACAAGGCAGTGGTGAACCTTGAGGAAAGTCCCCACATACCCCAGCACACTTCCTGGCCAAGTCCCACAGTAACCTGATGTTACTTCTTTCCTTTTTCCCATTCTCAGAATGCAGTCTAGGTATAATACATCAAGAATTTCAGGGATCATTTTTAAAAACATCCATTTTAGCCTTCTGCACTTTGATGGAACTGAAATATGATCAGCTGTAGAAGGTACAATCTTATATACACACGGTTTTACAGCCCACTCCTCAAGGTAAAAAAGCCTCCTTATATATGAAACACATCCCCAGCAACATACCTATGAGGAGAATATTGATGTCTCCACGAATGTGGCTGCCATTTTCGAGCTCTCGTTCCACCCCTCCCAGGAGCAAACAGAGGATTGCCTTCTTGACATAGTCATGCCCATGAATGCTAGGAGCCAACGAGCGGGCCAACTGGTCAAACACATCCTACAGGAGGAAGAACCAGAATAAAAAGCCTAGTGAGACCCAGCAGGGTTTCTGGAGCCCACAGAAAATATAAACTCTTTTTATTCCAAAATAAGAAGTAAAATCACAGATGGTAGTGTACACAAGACAATCAGGAGTTCGGGGACACCCTGGGCTACATGAGACTGTCTCCACAGGAAAACTAAACCAGTTATATGAAAGGCTCCATGGTACACTGATATTTTAACTCCTACACTCTTATTTGCATTAGGTTTAACTGGACAGCCGAGCAGACAGAACAAGTATTACCAATCAAATGGCAAAAAACACCCTTAACTTGCCAGCGGCAACAAAACTGGATGTTAGTAAGAAATACTTGAGTGGAAAATAAAATCCCACCTTCTTCCAGATGTGGCACAAAGAAGGCCACACAGGACACAACACTTTCCAACCAAACCCACCCCACTCTTCACTGACCTTGGAACGGGCTTTACTGAACTTCTTGATCTTGGCTATGTCTTCGGCAGAGAAGGCAGGCTGCACGTCCTTGCTCATCTGCTTCACATTGCAGGCAATCAGGACAGTCCTGCAGCACAGCAAGAGGAAGCCCGCTGGACCCCAGCACCACTAAGAGTTCTTGGTCTATTAAACTAAACGAGAATATGGGAGGGGGGGTTCCTGAACCTAGATGAGCTCTTTGTCCGTGAGCCATAGTGAGGATGGAATGCCCAACAAACAAATGTGGATGGAAAGGAGGCAGGGTGGGAATCCCAGGCTAGGCTGGTCCCAAGGCTGTATTTGTGTCACCATGACTCCCATGTTTGGCCTAGGATGGCCAACATTCCCAGTGCTGTATGAGAAGGAGGAGGTACTAGAATCGGGCCATCCTACTAGCAGGCAGTGAACACTATCCACCAGTTAAGTACTGCTGGGACAGAAACTGCCAACGGTGCTGCAGTCCACAGCAGATCCTTACCTGAAGGTCCCTGAGGTGTAGCCGCCCTTCTTCCCTGGAAGGCAGCGGTAGGTCCCCACCACCTGTATACTGTCACCGGGTTTCACTTTATCCACCAGATCGTCGTCTAGAATGACATCCACAGAGCGAGGAAGCTGACCAGCGGGGGCCTTCTCAGGCATCTCCTGGATGGTGATGATCTGGTGGTCCTTGTAGACAGACAGGCCATACTCTGTCTCCAAGGGGTTGTTCTCCTCATCCTAAAGAAGAAAAAAAAAAAAAAAGCCACAGAAAAAGTCATTTCAGTCTTGTCTCAAAAATGTAGCATTCATCTAATGTGGAAAACATCTTTCAGAGAATTTGAAACTTTACCAGCTAGAATCATGATAAGTGTATGCATCTCTTACAGCTTTCCTAGCCTAATCCCTGAATTAGTAACAAACCAAGCAACGAAAGGGTCAGTTTTCACCAATGGGACCATGGCTGTACTAACACCTAAATCAAAATCCTGACTCCCCGTACTGATGCTGAATCTGTGATTACAATTTGATGCAGTTTTTCTTCTTTCTTCCTTTTTCTTTTTTCAAGACAAGGTTTCCCTGTGTAGCCCTCACTGTCCTGGAACTCACTCTGGACTTGAACTCAGAGATCCATCTGCCTTTGGCTCCTGAGTGTTGTGTGCACCAGCATGCCCAACTCTAATGTAGTTTTTCCACTTCCAAGAAATACCCAAGAGAAATATGCACCAGAGCTACTGACTGCTTACAGCAAGCAAAATTAAAGACAATAGGTAAATACATGTGGCAGAGTCACACAAACGAAAACTGTGATAAGACACACACTTGTGATCATACGCAATGTTACGCCAAGGCTGATCAACACAAGAACATGTACACAGCAAAACAGGCAAAAGCAGTCGTTTGCAACCTGTGGCTTGTGAGCCCTTTGGGAGTAACAACCCTTGGGCAGGGGTCATCCGGAAAACACACATTTTACACTACAATTCATAACAGTAGCAAAATTACAGTTATGAAGCAGCAATGAAATAATTTTATATTTGGGGGTCACCACAATATGAGGAATTGTATTAAAGGGTTGTACCATCAGGAAGGATGAGAACCACTGGGCAAGAACACCTCCTGTTAAGATGTCAGGGTTACCAGGCATGGTGGTCTACATGCCTTTAATCCCAGCACTTCAAAGGCACAGACAGGTGACTCTGTGTTCAAGGCCAATATGATCTACACAGTAAATTTCAGGACAGCCATGACTATGTAGACACCAGTATAGCACAGCCTTCAATAGGGACTTCTACTTGCTGGAAAGTTTGCTACTCACTTTACATGTTGGTTATATGAGTACATATAAAATAAATCTTATATTTTTATAAATATTTATATATTTATCTGCTTATAAAATCTCAAATAATGCACTTAAAGAGTTTGTAAATATATATGAAAACTATAAGTTCATTAATACATGTATTATAATCATATAGTATAGCTATAATACAAAATTATATATTATATATAATATATCAATAAGTGATTATTAATATATAACATGCAGTAATACAATTAATGTGTGGCAATAGTAACCTGCTGTAATTATACATTAACCTGCTATATACATTATATATAATTATATGTAAATATCCATTATATATTGATCATAGTATATTAATCTTTATTGTATATTAATATATTTTATGGTAGATTACATATTCATGTTATAATTATATGCTATATAATACACAGGTTATATATAATTATTACAATGTATTAATATATACTAATCTTCCACAAAAAACCATTAAGGTGTGCTTCCATTATATGTGAAGTTCTGAAAACCACAAAAGCCAAGGTGTGCTTACTGAGTGTTCACTATGTGCCAGGGACTGTGCTACAACTTCATGCTCTATCATCAGCTTCTCAGAGCCAGTACTTTCTACTTCCCAGACAAAACTATTTCCTAAGAGGTATCCTGTGATTAAATGAGTACAGACATCAAGTAATCAATCTTAATGATCTCTTGTCTCCCTAAGAAAGTTATCTCACCCTGAATACTGTCAAGAAAGCTTTTTACTGTCTTTTTCCTAAATCCACTGAAATATCAGAAGATTATACAATAGCATCAAATAATAGCAGCATTTTCCATTTTACTTTTAGAAAGCACATTATATAATTGTTACAACTCTGTTAAAATACCTGTCACCCAATGTGTCTCCTCTTCAGCCTTCTATAGTTCAACATTTCTCAATTTTATTCTGTATGTGTGGTGCACATACCATACACGTGGAGATTAGGTATGGCATCAGGTATCCTGTTTCAACCAGACTAGCCGGCTAGCAAGGAAGCCTTTAGGAATATCTATCTATCATCTCTTCTCTCCAAAGGCAGCTGGGTTAGCAGGCATTCATAGGTATGCTTGGCCTTTTACTTGGGTGCTGGAGATCTGAACCCAGGTCCTCATGCTCGCAGAACAAGTACCAACTAAGCCAACTCTAGTCCCTAACTTTGGTGGGATTTCTATATTAACTTTATCTAGTATCCCATCTTTCTTCAGAATTAATCCTTATCTCACATTATCTACTTTTAGAACAAAGACTCCAGATATTCTACAACTACTGGAATTAAAACAATCTTCTTTGACTCCGAGCTCCCAAGGACCAACTGGTGCAAGTCCTCACCTTTGTGGGATACACAGAACTGGACGGGAAAGCCACCAGAGTGGTGAGATCAGAGTAGCGTCGCTCTATGGTCTTTTTAGTAGCAGGACAGTAGTGAACACTGCGAACGACTTTGGGACGAACTAGAGAGCCTGGGAATGCAAAGGTATGTATAAAGTCACACAGCGGCAGACACAGGAGGGCTCTCAACCCATGCAACGACTCTACTGTGTTCTTCCAATTATGTTAACCTATTTCAATAACACTTGTCATTTATTTGTCTTTACATTTACACATAGGGTATCAGTGTATCCATGTAAAATTTTAAGTACCACTGATGTCAATTAAGGGACAGTTCAGGGTTGCAGTAAGTTTGGAAGAGCCAGACTCTTCCAGCTTCGGAAACACAGAGTTCTGATACCGCTGATGGTATCCAGCTGATGGTATTCCAGTCCCCGCCCCCAATTGCTGTGGATCCTGAGGTCCTCCACATTCTACCATTTAATGTCAATACTTCACACTTCTCTGAATCTACAAGTTCCCCAGCCCCGCTACAACTCTTCTGGTTCCAGGACCTCCTAAATCTCTATCCTACCATTTCCTTAGGATCCCAGCACAGCCTACAACCCACTCACATTTGGTAACAATGCCTTCCACACAGACCACACAGCTGAGGAAGCAGGAAGTGAGCGTCCGGGGAGACACGTGCTTTGAGCCAAAGCTGCCTTCTAATCCTATGTAGAACTCCTCATACTGTTTGGCATAGGTAGCATCGATGGAGGCCACGAAGTCCTTCAAGGCCCGCTGGAAGGCAACCAGCTCCTCGAAGGCATTGTTCAGGAGGCTGCATAAGACCAAGACAAAGGATCATTAATTACGCAGAGTTCAGGAAACTGACCCTCGAAACAAGAAAAAACAGTCTTAGGTCATTATGAGCAGTGAAAGAAAACCCCATTTCTACTTTGTATAAGACTCAGGAAATACATCCGAACTGACATTCACTTCGGTTCGTCAAAGATGTAAAAATGGTACTCAGCAAACGCTGGAAGATGGGAGCACTTAAGAGCAAAATGTCCACCATCTCCTCTCTGTGAGACAACAACAGCCATGCACTCCAGGTCTTTCCAGGGAAGCCTGTTCCGGTCTAAACAAGACGACGCCTTTCTCAGCCCAAAGCAGGCTATTCCTCTGCAAACCATCACCACTCACCGGTTAGCCCTCTTTTCATTTTTCCTGCGCAGGTCGTTCACACTGACAATCAGCCGGTACTGGTTGTCACTGATCAGCTCCCGGACCTTGTTCTGGTAAATTCCCTGGTCTTCCTGTGGAACAATTATGACATATCAAAAACAGCTACGCAACTCAAAGTGTTTTGGAACTACTGAAATTCAAAACTGGTGACTAACGGGGGGTGGTGGTGGTGGAGGCGGCGGCAGCGGCGCATGCCTTTAATCCCAACAGAGGCAGGCGGATCTCTGTGACTTCAAGGCCAGCCTGGTCTATAAGACCTAGTTCCAGGACAGGAACAAAAAGCGACGGAGAAACCCTGTCTCGAAAATTCAAAAAACAAAAAACAAAACAAAACAAAAAAAACTGGTGACTACCAATTTCTTTCATTCACTAGCCTCGGATTTCACCTACAACCTACTAGGAGATAGCAAGCTTGGATTTCCAAAGCTTCCAGGAGGAAATACAAAGAGGAAAAGTTTTGTTTAGTTAGAACTCAGGTGGGGCATTGGAGGTAAACTGCAATTCCAGCACTCCGGTATTTGAGGCAGAGATCACCGCTGAGTTCAAGTGAGGCTACAGAGTAAGACAACCAAAAGAACAAGCAAGCTAATGGGTTTACAGCGAGAATCTGCAAAAACTGGTGCAAGAGGGGGGAGTGAGAATAAGGCCGGCCTGAATCTAAGTGACAGCCAGATAGGGAAGTGTTAGAAGGTACCTGGAAAGCGGTGGCAGTCAGAACACAAGCAGGCTCAGCAATGGGGTCTGCAGCTGTGCCTAGAACTTGGGGTACTTAAGGACATAGTGCACGAAAGAAGGGTGGTCATTTCTGAGTTCTCATTCTTTGGTGTGACATACTTCTGTCTTTCAGCTACAGGATAGTCTTCCCTAGGTTATAAAGGCTTCCCCCATCATGGAACAAGGTCTAGGCCTTTCTGGACAAGGAAAATACACCGCAGTCTACATCAATAGCACATTATTAACCACTGACAGATCCATTTGTAAAGCAGTTACTGACTGTGGGGATACTATTTTATGTCAGAAGATATCAACACTAAGCTACTCAAAAGTCCTAAGTGGGGAATTGGGAGCTACTCGAAGTCAACACCAATGAAGATGACAATGACCACCAATTAAGTCACATATAAGGATACCAACATACTGGTACTCATCATTTGTCTCAAACGGTTGCCAGGAAGCAAATGGCTCTATACAGCCCTTTCTTCCTGCCCAGCATCCCCTATCCCATGCGGTCATGATCAATATATGTGGATATTTTAATTGGGACTCAAAATGACTTACCTCTTAAAGAGCAGTAAGTGAAAAAAAAAACTCGCTAATATGAAAATTGCATCTTAAATTCTTGACATGTCTGATTGCAGACTTATTTCAAAAACATGATGTATATTTCAAGCATACATAAAAATGTAAATTAAGTACTCTTAAAATTCAACTTAAAATTGCTTTTCATTGATCGACAAACTTTCTGTGTTCACCAACATCTTGTAGCTTTAAACTCTGGGTTGCACAGAAACCTCACTTTACCTGCACACAAAATACTTTTGGTCTGACATCAATAAACAGTCAGATTGGTGGAAGGGTCCCCCACCCCCCAGCAGTAACTCAGTAACTAAAATCTGAACACTCTGAGCCAGTTGCCACAGCCCTCGGTGCACCCTGTGGGCAGTACCTCCTCCTTTTCATCCAATTGCTAAAATGGGCTTGACCAATTTGTTGACACTGGACCTTGAACAAGCTGGGTCCTCACGAGACAAACTAGAGGGTTTTGAAGGAAACTCTATCGACTAACCAAGAAAAGTTTCAAGAAGAATATGTAGCTCAGGGGAAGACCGCAAGCAAAGGGTCTTGGGGACCACCTACATCATCACATAAAAATTAAAAATCTCCCATGGGAAAAATTCATTGACTCATTTAGAAAAAAAAAAAAAGACATGAAAATAGAAGAAGGGGATCAGCGGGAGCAAAAAAAAAATGAAAGAGGGGAAGAGAGGGTGATGGGAAGTGAATACAGTCAAAATGAATTATTTATGAAATTTCATAATGAAAGTCATATGTAAAATTAACTTATGCAAATTTAAGACATAAAAAAATATTGTTTTGGAGGAATAATAGCAATAATTAGAAGAAAAGAAATCAGGAAGTTGCCCAGCAAAAAGAAGCACCAGAGGCCATGACCCTCGGCAAAGATATCAGGGACTGAACCCTATCAGCCAAGTTCAGGTTAGCCTCGGGGACCCCAGTCGCCGGACGCAGGCTAACTACTGGGACCTCATCAGCCGGACCGGGTCATCCGCGGTGACTCCAGCCGCCGGGCCCAGGCTAACCACAGAGACCCCATCAGCCGGGCCGGGTTACCGGCAGACACCGCATCAGCCGGGCCGGGTCATCCGCGGGGTCCCCAGCACCAGCCAGGCCGGCCGCCCGAGCCTCACCTCGTCATCCAGGAAGTCCAAGTAGTCTCTCTGCGCCTCCCGCAGCTCCACGTCGTCCAGCACTACGGTGCCCGCCATACCGCTGCCCCAAAATCACCAGCCGCCAAACAGTGCCGAAAAAACCCGCGTGTCTCCGCCCTGGCGCGAAAACTTCCCAAGTTTTCCCGCCACGGAAGTTTACGGTGGAGGGCGCGGGGAGCCTAAACGCGTTATGATTGGCTGATCCTCCTAATTTCCGGATTGCAACTGTCCAATAGCGAGGTTCTTCTTGTTCCGGTCTTCCCCTCGATACCTGTATTGGAGAGGCTGGCCTCGCTTTCTCCTCCCTAATAGAAAGGTTGTCCAATGGAGCAGAGAGGAGACTCAAGACCCGCCCCCCGATCATTGAGCAACAGGAAACTTAAAAGCACTGCATTCTGGGAGTTGTGGTCCCTCCACCATTTTTGACTGTAGGCCTTTTCCTACGCTGGGAAGTTAGGATTTACTGTGGGTCCCAAGTTTGCGCCCCATCGGACTTACGTAGAAAATGAAGTAAACGTTAGAGAAAGAGAGTTTTTAGCCATAGAGTGTTAAAACATAAAAGCAAATATTTTTTTTTTTTCGAGACAGGGTATCTCTTGTAGCTTTGGAGCCTACCCTAAAACTAGCTCTTGTAGACCAGGCTGGCCTCGAACTCACAGAGATCCGCCTGCCTCTGCCTCCCGAGTGCTGGGCTTAAGGGCGTGCGCCACCACCGCCCGGCTTAATTTTTAAAATATATCCAAGTTGCTGGCTTTAACAGCATCTTTCCAGAAAATTGGCTTTTGAGATTATTTCGGACAGAAAATGAAATTGAATATTGGCGGAAAACGTTACTTCATTGAAGACTCATTTCTTACCTGAATACATTGTAAAAATATCAGACCACTGAAGAGCCTGAAGTAAAATTCTTGGTTGGATGTGTAGCTCAAGGGACCATTCCGTGCTCCTACGCAAAGGTTGGCATTCAACACCATTATCCACACAGGTAAGTTAAAGGCTGTCTCGCCTTGTAAAAAGAGCCAAGATATGAATGCCAGTATTGAAACTTTAGTGGTATCTTGCCAAGTCGGTCGTTGTGGTTCATAGAAGTCGCGGATGGGTAGGACTATCTGTCACTTCCCTCCCGTGTCAGCTTGTGCTAACACTTTCTGGTATTATGAAACCTATGCCACAGGAAGGAGGCTTTCAGGTTAGATCCAGCCGGACTCTTCCAAGTCCTGTTTGAAGGGTGTGCTGTCTTCAGCAATAGGCACTTGCCTTCAACCTCCGAGGGGCAACAAATAGCCTATAATTTTAGGAGTCACTTGGAGTACTCTAACCAACCATCCCAAAGGAGTTTTTTTTCATGCCCGGGACTGGAGCTTTTGTTAGACAGTCTATGGCTCCTGTGGGTAGCATTGTTGGTTCAAGTGGTGTAACTTCATCTAAGGGGTGTGTGTGTGTGTGTGTGTGTGTGTGTGTGTGTGTGTGTGTAACACACATTTGGGTATACAATTTGGGATATCCTTTGGCTTTCTCAAGCATCCTTGTTATTTGTCCCTCACTGTCCTGTATTGACCTCCCTCCCCCTCCCTAACTGTCCCCCTCCCCTTTACTCCCATTGGTCCTCCATATAATCTGCATTCCCCTCTCTAAGCTCCCACCCCCACATGGTCCTTTTATATATCCCTGGTTTCTGTGTTTACTCCAGATAAGGAGCACAGAACCACAGATGAAAGAGAAAATGCAGCATTTGTCTTTCTGGGTCTGGGTTACCTCACTCAATTTAATATTTTCTAGTTCATCTTGTTTATCTGTAACTTTCATGATTTCATTCTTCGTTATAGCTGCATAATATTCCATTGTGTATATTCTCCACATTTTAATTATCTATTCATCTGTTGAAGGGTAATTAGATTGTTTCCATCTCCTGGCAGGGAATATTGTCTACAGAATAGGTACTGAACTCTTTGGACATATGCCGAAGATTGGTGCAACTGAGTCATACAGTAAATTTGTTTTTGCTTTTTTGAGGAGTCTCCATACTGATTTGCAGAGTGGCTGCATCAGTTTATATTGACTGAGGTTTCTGTCCTACCCAGTCCTGCAGTCGTTCAGTCCCAAAGAAATCACACAGAGGTCTACATTAATTATAAACCGATTGGCCTAGTATCTCAGGCTTCTTATTAACTCTTATAACTTATATTAGCCCATAATTCTTGTCTGGGTTAGCCATGTGGCTTGGTACCTTTTTCAGCAAGGCAGTCACATCTTGCTTGCTCTGTGTCTGGCTTCCTCCCTGTCTGGGTGATGACTGCAGACTGAATCTTTCCTCTTCCCAGAATTTTTTCTTGCCCCACCTCTACTTCCTGCCTGGCTGCTGGCCAATCAGTGTTTTACTAAAATACAATTGACAGGGTACAGACCATTGTCCCACAGCAAGTGTACATTCCCAGCAGCAGTAAATGAGGGCTCCCCTCTCCCCACATCCTTGCCAGGAGTTGTTTGTTGTCAGTTATTTTGTTGACCACAGCTACTTTGACTGGGATAAGTTGAAATCTCAAAGCCATTAATATGAGAGGGAGTGGGGGCAGCATGGGAGGAGGTGAAGGGGGAGGACATGGGATGGGTCAAAAGGAAGAAAGGGAAAGAGGGAAGTGATATGATTAGATATGAAGTTACATTTTAAAATCTGAAAATCTAAAAAAAAATAAGTCATTCATATTAGTTACTTTTTCTATTGCTGTAATAAAACACCATGGCCAAAGGCAGCTTGTAAAAGAAAGGGTCTATTTTGGTTTATTATGGTGTCTGTTTTATTACAGTTTGTTTTGGTTTATTATAAAGGGCTTGTTTACATTTGGCTGATTATTTATGTATGGTTCTAGAGGGCTAGCGGCCATGATGAAAGAGTAGACGCAATAGGCTGCAGACCGCTGGAGCAGCACAGGAGCGCTCACCGCTGGAGCCACAAAAGGAAGCTGACAGAGCTAACTTGAGGTGGGGAATCTTTTGAAACCTCACAGCTTGCCCCCAAGTGATATACTTTTTCTAACAAGGCCATAACTCCTAACTTCACCACACAGCCACCAACCGTGGAACATGTATTCAAGTGTCCAAGGCTTATGGAAGACATTTTGTTCAATCCACCATACCATTCCCAAATAAAAAGTCTTTCAATGCATCTTTTTAAAAAAAAAAAATCCTTTAAGTAACTTAGTTTTAGTTTATCAAAAGATTACCATGGGAAAGAAATGTTTCTTCCTTCTATTAATATCAACTAGTAGTTAAGATCCTATAAAAGTCTGAAATTATTAAAAGGTCAGTTGCACACCCAAGGGGCTTTTCTTTGTTTTTAGTGAGTCATGCCCATCATTCTTATTAATAATGGTTTTATTTTATGAGGGATAATTTACATACCGTTCAGATGTACAGAAGTACAATTCAATGAAAGCTTCCTTATGTAACCACTCAGAACACAATAAAAGATGACTGTTGCCCCAGCATGTATTTTCCCCCTTTTTCTTAGTAACATATATTAAATTGTACAGAATAATGGGTAGATCTGGAGACATAACTCAGTTAGTCAAGTGCTTGCCTGGTGTGCAGAAAGCCCTGTATTCAATCAATCCCCAGCACCACATAGGGCCAGTCCTACAGTGCCTACTACAGTGCATGTCTTTTATAATAGCACTCAAGAGGCAAAGGCAGAAGGATCTCAAGTGAATCCTTGACTATTCTGTATTGTACGGAGTTGAAGGCCAGCCTGGAATACATGAAACTGTGTCTCAAAATTATAATAATGTTAAGGAGAATACTAATAACAATACCACATGTTTCATACATTGATCTAGTTTTCATGTTATTGGATAGAAAGCAAACATGCAAGATTGCCCAGCAAGACATTTGGTAGCTTTGTGTCTAAAATCTCTGTCAATCCATCATTACTTTGTATTAAAGATCTACAGAACTCATTGTGTGCAGATATAAACCCTAAGTATAATCTGCCTCAGTAGGACATCTCTGCCATCTTTGTGTGTGCATATGTCCTTCTAATTATGATCATTCAGCATATGTTAAGTATGCTTTCTGTCATCCTAGTGGGCATGCTTTTGTGTACACTAGCAAGTGGGAGGGGTGAAGAACAGGGTTTTATCCTGTTTGATTATAAAGTAAGAGATTATTATTAACTTAATGTCTCTCGCACTTAATTATAAGTCTTTCTGAGTATGCTGGATACAGTACTGGTAATAGTCTCCGTTCTTGAAACAACTTGAAATTAACACCAAAAAGAGCCAGGAAGCTAGGCTCAAATTAGCAAAAACCAACCAACCAAACAAACAGAAAAATAATCATTTGCAGTGGAAAGCCCGAAGAAGTGAAACTGGAAACCGTGTCATTGATACCATATCTTTTTAAACCTGTGTGCACATGTGGATATAAGCACAGAGGTTGGTTATAGTGTCTTCTTCTGTCATTCTCCCTTGGATTTTTGAAAGAGAAACTCATGGAGCTTGCTGGTTCAGCTAGAATCCAGAGGTGTCCATGTCCATCTCCCCACTACAGGAATTAAAGGCCTTTACTACAGGGCCTGGCTTTTACATGCATACTGGGGGTTGAACTCGTCTTCATGTATGTGGAGCAACACTATCCACTGCCCCATCCCTCTCTTCTCCATAAATAGATTTTATTTTTGGCCTTCAGTTTCCTTGCATATGAAACAAGGAAACTAACTGCATCATAAACTGTCCAGTCAGCTATCCCTAGTAGTCCAAGAGCTGATGGCAAATTAGAAATGGCATAAGGGCAAATTTCAGCCAATAAATCAATCATGCTATTGTCTTCAGTACAGACTTGATCTGCTCTGCCGTCAGCTGCAACCACGAAGACAGAGAGAAATGTAATTGGTGTTTCTCCCTGCCTTCCTAAGGACATGAGATCAATAAACAGAAGAGGCATCTTTCCTTGGTTATCTCCCACTCCTCCAGACTGCCCAGAGAGAGCAATCCGATCTTTTTTTTTTTTTTTTTGGTTTTTCGAGACAGGGTTTCTCTGTGGCTTTGGAGCCTGTCGTGGCACTAGCTCTGTAGACCAGGCTGGTCTCAAACTCACAGAGATCCGCCTGCCTCTGCCTCCCAAGTGCCCATAAGAAACTTGAGAAGTCGTACAGCTCGAGCCTGGCAGTGGTGGCGCACGCCTTTAATCCCAGCACTCGGGAGGCAAAGGCAGGAGGATCTCTGAGTTCAAGGCCAGCCTGGTCTACAAGAGCTAGTTCCAGGACAGGCACCAAAGCTACAGAGAAACCTTGTCTTGAAAACAAAACAAAACAAAACAAAAATGTCACGCAGCTCAGCTGATAGAAAGTTTGGCTGGCATGCACAAGCCCCGGGTTTAATCGCCAGCACTGCCAAAGAGAAAGGCATAAGTCCATCTGTGCATAATAAGTACATCTGTCTCTCAAAGTCCAGGTGAGCTTTGCCAACGGCTCCCCTGTGCTCTGACTCAAAATAAAGACAGGCATACAACCTGGTGAGAGAGTAGATCTGAGGGTCTCACATCTTCTCACTTCCTTGCTTTTCTTTCTATCTGTTGGCTTTTTGCCTTGGGCATAGGTGGGCCCAAGCTGGTTTTCTGGGCTAAGTAATTGTGGAGAGGCTACCTGGATTCCCAGCTGTCAGTATTTATGAGTCCCTGAGCTCTACGGCCTCTGTAGATTTCCCAGGTATGATCTTGACCCTCCCCTTGCTCATATAATCCCTCCTCCTTCTCTTCTGAACTTCCGTGGCTCGGCCTTATGCTTGGATGTGGATCTCTGAATCTGTTTCCATCAGTTATAGGGGATCCTTTTAATGAACAAAAAAAAAACAAAAGAAGCCAGGAAAGGATATTCAAAAAGAAGTCAGAAATAAAGGACTGAAATAGGCCCGAAGGGATACACCTGTAATCCCAGCCCTCTGAGGAAGGCGGAGGAAGGAGGCCCACAAGTTAAAGAGCCTGTGATGCATCACAAGACCCCATCATAAGGGGAGCAGGGTATGGTGATATTTCATTTGTGCTTTAACAAATAACTTGCCTGAAGATCAGAGTGCAGAGCTAGCAATACAGAGTTAGCCATGGAGGCCAGGCAGTGGTGGCACACACCTTTAATGCCAGCACTCAGGAGACAGAGACAGACGAATCTCTGTCTCTGTGAGTTAAAGGCCACCCTGGGCTACACAGGGTTGAATCAGTCTAAAAGAGAAAGAGTCAAAAGGTGGCGGCTCACACCTTTACTCCCGGTGCTAGGGAGGTGGAGATGGGTAGTGATGTGGCTAGGAGGAGAGAGGAAGCTCAGGATTCAGGGTGAGATTTCGTAGAGAAGGCATTCAGTTTGAGGACTTGTAAAAATGGGATATCATTCGGTCTAAGAATTTCATAGAGGTAAGAACTAGTGGCTGGCTGCTCTGCTTCTCTGATCTTTCAGCTTTCGCCCACTAGTATCTGACTCCTGGTTTTTATTATTAAGACCAATTAAAGCCAGGCGGTGGTGGCGCACGCCTTTAATCCCAGCACTCGGGAGGCAGAGGCAGGCGGATCTCTGTGAGTTCGAGACCAGCCTGGTCTACAAGAGCTAGTTCCAGGACAGGCTCCAAAACCATAGAGAAACCCTGTCTCGAAAAACCAAAAAAAAAAAAAGACCAATTAGAAATCAAGGGGTGGAGTGGGGGACTGACTTCAGAGGAAAAACTGGCAAATATGAAAACTGTGTGTGTGTTAATGTGTGAAATCTTTCCGTATGGAGGAGGTCCAATGCCAGAATTATTAGTTAGCACTCAATGCTAAACTAAAACCATGTATCTTTACATACATAGGAATGTGAAAGAGGAAGAGGTAAAAACTATGTGTATGTGGCTTAGATTGGACATAGTGCCCCAAAAGCTTACAATGGCAGGTAAATGGAATGATCTCTCTTTCGGTTTTGATTTAGAAAAGCAATTACGTCCTATGAACAGGAAAAGAGAGTTAAGAGACAATCAGTTCTCCAAAACCAACAGTAGTCAAGAGAAACACTAACAATTAGTTTCAAAACGTTATCTGGGACAGTGGGAAGGGAAGGGAAATTATATTTGGTTGAGTTGTAAAAATAGCAAATCGAAAAGCTTTGTGTATTTAGGAGCTCCAGTCCAGAACATTTGAGCAGACAAGAGCGGAATATGAAAAAGGGTGCTTTAAGGCATTGTGAGATACGCTCTGCACCATGGTCCTATTGATCATTCGCTCTTGCCCTTTAGTGAAATACAATAAATAGCTCCCTTCCCCTGCCTCCCCGGGCACTTCCCTGCCAGCCTCTCCCCGCATCCTTCCAACCCAACTGTAGAAATCATTACATGAAATCATGAAACGAAACTGGGCATTTTTTTCCTTTCTGCCTTCCAATGGGTCAATTTTAGAAAGGGCAAAACGGCAGCTGGCACTCTTCATTTTATAGTTCATGTAGTACAATGATCAAAGCCGAAATCTCTGAGAAGGCGAGAAGTCTAACATGCCCCTCTTTCCCACAGTTTTTCACCGGATTCTTTGATGAGCCTCCAGAAAGCCTCTCTGATGGGAAACCAGACTCGATGGAAATTTTTCCTGGCCCGTGTCCGCCTAGCTAGCCACCTGCTCTTCCCTGTGCTAATTTAGGACAAAGAGATGAGAAAACAGAACACCATGGCTGGGGGCCTTTAGAGTTCTGGGAAGGGGCTTTGGAAATAGCCATCCTTCCTTCACCAGCATGCCTCCGTGCGACCCTCATTGGTTAGAAATCCAAAATATCAGTGATATTTATTTAAAATGAGGAAGCTGGACTTGATAGCACTAACCTGTAGCCCCCTGTAGTCTCAGTCACTCGGAAGGATCCCTGAGCCCAGGAGTTAGAGACTAGCCTGTACATCATAGTAAGACCCGTTAGCGTTATCAGTATCTTGCTCCGGCTTGCCGTTGTCTACCACATCCTTGTGATCTTCGTCAAATGAATTCAGACAAGGCATACACAGTGTAGTGCAGAAGTCAGAGTTCATTACAGAGTATAGTGGTGGGCCTTCCGTGGATGAGAGTGGGTGACAGCCAAAGAAACCGTGGAAGGATTTTCACTGGGTATTCTAGTTAATTTTCTGTCTACTTGACACAAGCTAGAGTCACCTGGAAAGACGGAACCTCAATTGAGAAAATACTAGTGTAAAATTGGCCTTGTGAGTCTGGCGTGGTGGAGGATGCCTTTAATTCCAGCACTTGGGAGGCCGAGGCAAGCACATCTCTATAAGTTCAAGGGCAGCCTGGTCTATAGTCTACATAACAAGCTCCAGGCTACATGGCAAGATTCTGTCTTAAGACCAAAACAAAACACAAAAACAACAACAAAACAGTATTGGCCTGTTGGCAAGTCTGTCTGGTATTTTTTGATCAGTGATTGATGTGGGAGGGCCCAGCCCGGCCCACTGTGAGCAGTACCACCCCTAGGAAAGCGATCCTTGGTTATATAATTTAAAATTAAAGCAGATTGAATAAACTATGGAGGAAAAGCTAGTCAGCAAGCAGCATCTTTTATGGCCTCTCCTTCAGTTTCTATCTGCAGATTCCTTCCTCCTTGAGTTCTTGTCCTGGCTTCCCTCAGTGATAGACTGTGGCCTGGGAGTTGTACGATGAAATAAACCCTGTCCTCTCCAAGTTGCTATTAGTCATGGTGTTTATCACAGCAATAGAAAGCCAACTGGGACACAGCGACAGTAGACAATGTTATGTAGCACAAACTCTCATGGGTGAGATTTGTTAATGGCCAGAGAGACAAATGCGCCATTGTTCATTTTTCAGAAAGGCTTGCTCATATTTTCTCTTTCCTTCAATTTACACTATGTGTTTGGGTGCTTTGGTTGCATGTAAGGCTACACACCACATGCATGCCTGCTACCCTCAGAGGCTAGAAAGGAGTATCAGATCCCTTAGGATGAAATTACAGGTAGTTTTGAGCCACCATGAGGGTGCTAGGAATCAAACCTGGATCCTCTGGGTTAGGAGGATAATAAGCCAGTGCTCGAGCCATCTTTCCAGCCCTTCTAGTATTTTCTAAAGTTTCTTCTTCTTCTTCTTCTTCTTCTTCTTCTTCTTCTTCTTCTTCTTCTTCTTCTTCATCTTCATCTTCCTCTTCCTCTTCCTCCTTTTCCTCCTCCTCCTCATCTTATATTCTTCTTCATAATATTCATCCTCCTACTCCTCCTCCATTTCCTTCTTTTTTGTTTAGTTTTTGAGACAAGATTTCTTTGTGTAGCCTTCACTGTCATAGAATTAGGTCTGTATACTCAGATGGCCTCAAACTCATAGACTTTTGCCTGCCTCTGTCTTCTGAGTGCTGGGATTAAAAGGTGTGCACCACCACCATTTGGCTTCTAAGGTTTCCGAAACAGCCTCTTGAGGGACATTGTCTGGGTGATTGACAGCCCAATTTTAATTAACTCTTTCACTTATTTATTTATCTTGTTTGGATTAACTCTTGAGGGAGGGATTAATGTTGCCTCTCTGTTCTTTACCAGAATATCTGGTTAGATAATAACTATTATTTTTCAGTCTTCTAGCAATTTTACATAATGCTACATAATGCCATCATGAGACTATGCTATCCAACAAGCAGGGCACCACTTAACCAGGTCAGCACAATCCTCAGGATCTGGGACCTACCCACCTTCATCTCTGAAATCCAGTTCTCTAAGCACGTCTCCCTTCACGTGTTTGGACACAAGCACATCAGGTGCCCAATATTAGAGGCTCTTGAAGGTGTCTTCATCACAGACTGCCTCAAACATGCTGTGGGCCATGATGCCATCAAGTTCCTGGTGAGTGTGGATGAGGAGGATGTTTTGCTCAGCTGGTAGAAACTGTCAAGGAACTTGAAGCTGTGGACATTCCCCTGGCCTTTGTACCCTTCTCAGCTCTCTGGGAATTGTTCTCAACACCCAGCTCTGGTGTTTATATACTACACTGGGGTGTGTTCTTTATCCTTTCAAATGCACCAGTGTGGTCGTTTGTTTGCTTGCTTGCTTGCTTCTTTGTTTAAAGGAAAAGAGAAAGGAAAGTGAGAACCTTGCTCTCCTACACCCCCTCGCTCCCTCCTACTCTCTTTTCTCTGGATTTGACTTGTTTCTATCTAATGTGTTTAGAGCTTAGGGATTGAACAGACCTTTTGTTTCTTAGGAAGCATTTATTCACAAGAAAAAAAGCCAACATAATGAACCCTCCTCGCACAGAGGACTGAGTAGCGCTGATAACACAGTTCTACTGGGAAATTTTGTTTCCCTAGAATAGAGACAATAGAGGTTGCCAACTCATCTGACACTGTGTTCCCTCAGCGAGACCAGTGTGTGCTCTTGGGAGCCTTCGGATAACAGGGGAAGTTGGGCAGAAAGGGAAGGTTGAAGAGATGGCTGAAGGAGCAAAGTGCTTGCCACACAAGAAGAATACTGGAACCATGCAGCAAAAAAAGAAAAATCTTAGAGCTGTACCACATGTCTGTAGTCACAGTTCTGGGAAGGCAAAAGCAAGAGGATGCTCATGCCTTTGCTGTACATCCAATCTAGCCATGACATAATAGAAACTGTTTCAGTAAAATAAGTGAGTGATTGAGGAAGATACCTGATGGTACCAGATACTTCTGGTCTGAATACACAATAGCACATATGTACAATGCACCCCCTTACATACACACACACACACATACACGTGCATGCACACATGCACACTCACAAGCACATGTGTCTGCATGCGTGCTTGCACGAGAGAGAAAGAGGGAGACAGAGAGAGAGACTATGAGACGAAGGAGAAAGGATTCTAGTAGAAAGCTCCTAGCTTGCCCTGTCCTTGCTAAAGGGAGCCAGCAGCAACATGTCTCCGTAGAAGAAAGTGAACCAGGACAATGTCCTCTTGCTTTGACTTTCTTCCTTGGGTATTTCTTTTACTTTATCACAATTGGTTTGTAGAGACCTGACTCCCAGGAGCTGTGTTTATTCTGCATCTTAATCTGAGAGCTCAGCACAGTACCTGGCAAGGAATAGGCCTTTGGGAATGTTTGGTCAATTAACACTGAATGCCTACCATGATGGTTTCAATGAGAATAACCCATAGACTCATATGTTTGAATGCTTGGTGCCTTGATGTACTCTTCAGAAAGAATTAGAAGCTATGTCTTGGTCTCTCCATATTTAGCATCTATCCATCTATCTGTCTATCTATCTATCTATCTATTCATCTATCATCTATCTGTCTGTTTGCCTGTCTGTCTATCTATCTGTCTGCACCTGTGAATCAGGATGTAAAACTCTCAGCTTCTGTTCCAGTGCCATGCTTGCCTGTTTCTCACCATGATGATAATAGACTAACTCCCTGAAACCATAAGCAACTTCCCCAGTTAAGTGCTTTCTTTAGTATGAGCTGCCTTGGTCATGATGTGTCTTCCTTCATATTAATAGAACAGTAACTGAGACATTCATATCTTGATGTTTTAGCCTCTCATTTCCATTTGCACAGCTTCTTTCTGACCTGTCAGACCTCCAAGTGTAGGGTAAAAGGGACAACTGAGCAGGAAACCACCCAATCACTGAACTCCCTGACTCTGAACCCAGAGTCAGAGAAGGAAACACACCCTGTATTTGAGACCTGGGCCAGAGAGAGAAACCTCTTTATCCCTGAACCCAGGAATAAAGCCTTGTGCCCTGGCTCTGAAACTGGTGTTAAAGAAACACACTTTTCTCCAGAGCCAGAGGAGATTTCTACAGGGGGCTTCCCTTTAGCAGAGTGTTAGCAGAAGAAACATCTTGGGCCAGAGAAGAAACAGACAGTTCTGCTAGGATGCTCCTGTAAGGGCACAGAGCAGAATTCAACTGTAGCAGCTCTCAGGAAAAAAAAAGCAGAATTCCTATATCTGCTGGGAGACCATCCCCCACCGCACCCCAGCTTCAGGTATCCATAGTCAGGACACCTTTCCTCCAGGGCTGAGCTGTCCCATTGAAGCTCCAGCCTCCAGAGCTGTTCTATTGCGGCTCTAAGTATATCCTGGCTTCCCAATAAGTCAGGATATCCCAACACCACTACTATACCACATTCCCCTCCACCAAGCCTTTGCTTGTTTCGTGGCATTTGTGGGTCCTTCATTTAGAACTTCAAATTTTGAAACCTTTAAGGTTTTCCATTGTCTCTACACTGAAACATTCCAACCAGTTTCTAGGCAGCTCTCGTGTCCTGTCAGGAAGACAGACTGTGGAAACAAGAGTTTTCTAGCTCCAGGGTGTCACAGATAGCCGAGGCTTCCTTTTCCACCCCATGAACACTGTGACAGGACGCCACAGTGGGAATAGCAGAGGGCAGGACTTTTGACAGTCTTGTTACACACCCTTCCCTGGATACAGGCTGAAGTTAGCCCCATGAGCAGCTACTCATTTTAACTCTGGCCTTTCAAAGCTGACCTAGGTCTTGATGATAATGCTTTTCTTTTCAAGAAATGTCGGCCATGCCGACATTGGTGGGTGGTACTCTCTTAACAGGCAAACGAAAAGAGCAACCTGGCTATGCATCCCATTTCTGTCTTGTGCTGTGGGAGCCAGTCTTCTCTCTTTGTCTGTAGCTCAATGAAGACATTGGGCATACATTGGGAGAGCTCCTGGCCTCACCTAAAGTCAGCCAGTGTGCAAAACCTGCTGACCTTTCAGCAGGGATATTTGCATATTCACAAATTTCACTGTACAAGAAATTCCACAAATTACAGGCTATTCACTGTTCCTGCAGTGAGACACCACCCACTGTACCCTCAGTGATGTCCCGCCCATTGTACCAGCAGTGAGGCCCTGCCCACTGTTCCTGTACTGAGGCACGACCCTACTTACAGAAAGTCTGTCTTCAAGACAGGTCAAGGAGGCAAAGTGGAGGTAGAGAAGAAAACATGGGGTGACGGATGTCTGGGAGCTGTGAATAGTTGGTGTAGGTGATGGAGTCAGGAAACACAACTTTCTGCTTCTTTCCTCTCTACCATAGGCTGTAGCTTAAGCCAAGCAGTGAGCGGTAGCAAAGCACAGAGCCGGGGACACCGTAAAACTCAACCATCTTAGAGCCAGTGAAAGCTCTTCTTTGGTGCTGGGAGCCTTCCTAATGATCTCCAGCAGCTAAGGGAACATGAGAAACAAATGTGACTACATCAGAGGCTCCCCCAGAGGGCTCTTCCTCAGTACCAATGCCCCTTTCCTATTCCCAGACCAGCCACTGTCTGGAATAGCCATGGAAACAGGATGTAGGCCCTAGCAGGTTAAGCTTAGCCCACCTGTCAGTCTCTGGGGTGTAGAGAAGAGAAACCGTTTAGTCTTTTCCCACAGCCTCATGAATACCCCAATCGGAAGTTTGCACAGCAATAGAAGAAGCTCCAAGTCCAAGATGACAGGTTCAGTGTCTGGTGAGACCCCATCTTTATTTTCAAGATGGCATCTTTAATAATGTGTTTTCTTTTGGCAAAGACAGAAAAGCAGAAGAGGGTGGTTTCTAGTATCCTCTGGTCCCTGAATAAGGATACCAAGTCAACCTTTTGGGATTGTGACATAGCTAGTGGGAGAGCATCACTGGGATGGACCTTGAGGGTATATGGTGGTGACCTGAGTCTCTGTGCTTCCAGTTCTGCCAAGCTGTGCCCAAGCCCCACTCCAAGCTCCCACCAACACAGACCACGCTGCTCCATCTGCCTTGCCTTCACAGCCATGTTAGACTGTACCATCAAAAACTGAGGGTAGACGAGATATAAGACTGAACTAGAAGTTTAACTGCAGGTCACTGGGTGATGGTGGAGTGCATGCCTTTAATCCCAGCACTCACGAGGCAAAAGCAGACAGATCCCTGAGCCAGAGGCCCACCTGGTCTAGAGAGTGAGTTCCAAGACAGCCAAGACTACACAAAGAAACCCTGGACAAACAAAACAAAACAAAAATTCACTGGAGGCAGGACTGCATGATGCAGCTTCCATGAGGTTGTCCTTCATGATGAGCTGGAATCTTGTGTTGATGCAAATGCTTGGGGTTACCCACATTCCCGGAAGTAACACAAGGTGGTATACTCCATAAGTAACCTTCAAAAAACTCATTGGGAGCCGGGCGGTGGTGGCGCACGCCTTTAATCCCAGCCCTCGGGAGGCAGAGGCAGGTGGATCTCTGTGAGTTCGAGACCAGCCTGGTCTACAGAGCTAGTTCCAGGACAGGCTCCAAAGCCACAGAGAAACCCTGTCTCGAAAAACCAAAAAAAAAAAAACAAAAAAAACAAAACTCATTGGTTCACTAAGGTAGATTTGGGCGGCAGCATTTTTTTTTAATATTTATTTATTATGTATACAATATTCTGCCTGTGTGTATGCCTGCAGGCCAGAAGAGGGCACCAGACCTCATTACAGATGGTTGTGAGCCACCATGTGGTTGCTGGGAATTGAACTCAGGACCTCTGGAAGAGCAGGCAATGCTCTTAACCTCTGAGCCATCTCTCCAGCCCAGCAGCATTAATTTTATCTAATGATTAAATCATTAGTTTTATCTAATGCCTGAGGCAAATGGCAATTGCTAATGCATCCCCAGGAAAATTTACAAGTATAGAGGATGTATAGAATACATCTATGTCTTACATATATGTATATGTAGTAGAACAACAGTTACTGGAGGCTAGAATTGGGGTGGAGACAAAGGGGTGTTTTCATTTCATTGTGTTATAGCTAGAATGTTTGTGGTACCCCAGAATTCCTGTACTGAAACCTAACCCGTAATGTGATGGTCTAAAGGCATACAGTTCTTGGGAGGTAATTCAGCCATGAGCGCAGAATGCTCACGTATGGATTAGCATCTATTTTAGGTTTCTGGTACTTTCTGGTGCTGTAACAAAATGTCTGAGGTTAGGTAAGCTGTAAGGAAAACAGGTTTATCCAAAGTTAGGCAGCCATTATCGTCTAAGGTTCTGGTAAAGTTCTCATGATGCATTGCATCACGAGAGGAAACAGAAAAAGGAAGTAGGTACAAGCCATGCAAATGTGAGACAAACCAAGACTCACTAACCACGCGTATCTGTGAGAACTGAGTTAGGCCTGCAACACCCAGCCTATTCCTAGAAGAAGCTAGTCTCTTTATTAAAACATCCGTCCATTCATGAGCGAAGTGCCTTCACGCCTGAATGACTTCCCCATGACCCTGATCCTATGCCTTGGGGAACTAAAGCCAGGTAAATTTTGGTGGGGACAAACCATATTTGAATCCTAGTACTGTCGTTATAAACAAAGGTCTCATCTTCCTTAGCCCTTCCATTACTTGTGGATGAAATGAGAATATGGCTTTTAAAAAAATGTATTACTTTTAATTAATTATGTGTGTGTATACACACATGTTCATCCATGTGTGCTGAGGCATTAGTGCCTTTGAGATCAGAGGACAATTGGTGGGAATAGGTTCTCTCCTTCTACCATGTAGGTCCCAGATACTAAACTATCATCAGGCTTGGTGGCAGGCACCTTTGCCTATTGAGATGCCCCCTTGGCCTAGAATCTGAGAAAAAAAAAAACAACAACAGGAAGAGTTACAAATGCGCACAGCCTGTTAAAAGCCCGTTTCTAACTGATGTTTGAGGAGAGGTGCTTTAAGTGGATGTTTGAAGATGCTCAAGGAGATGCGTTCTTCACTGGGTGCGGAGGCTGCCTCTGGTAATGATGCCACTGGAGAATCTTCTCTTTGCTCCTTTGACTTTCTCAACCTCTAGTCGACTGCTCAGCTCCCTTCTTAGGCCAAGGTCTTGCCCTCTGACCATGACCCAGGCCTATGGGTAGCCAGCCTTCTACTACAAGGCTCTAGACAGTTAATAATGGCAAGAGACAGGAGAAGCAGATTCCCACCCTGCCTTTCTTCAACTGCCACACTGCTGATACGTCCCAGTACAAGAACTGAGAGCAACTTTAATATATCTTTAATATTCTCTGAAGCCTCGGAGAATACCCAGGGCTCTTTAAAGAGCATACACAGTGATGCCATTTCCTTACCAGGAGCGATGTGAAGTTAGAGCAGGGATCAGACATGCTAGTCACGGGGGTGGGACTGTCTCATGTTGCAGAGAGGGTCACGTGGAGAAGTTGTAGGACTTTGTGGCTCTTGGCAAAGCTTCCCAAAGTTTAGGATTTACTCAAAACTTATTATAATCTCAACAGCACAAAAGCTACCATTTCCTGGGACCCTGGGACTGAAGCTTGTGGAAAAGCTAGAGGATGAAGTCCGCTGATGGGAGCAAGAATGACCCTGTCTCAAACTCAAGCAAGGCAGAAGGAAAGAACTTGCTTCCAAAAAGTTGTCCTCTGAAGCCGGGCGGTGGTGGTGCACGCCTCTAATCCCAGCACTCGGGAGGCAGAGGCAAGCAGATCTCTGTGAGTTCGAGACCAGCCTGGTCTACAAGAGCTAGTTCCAGGACAGGCTCCAAAACCACAGAGAAACCCTGTATTGAAAAAAAAAAAAAGTTGTCCTCTGACCACCACACACGAACCATGGTTCATATGTTTCCCCTCAACTCTCTCTCTCTCTCTCTCTCTCTCTCTCTCTCTCTCTCTCTCTCTCTCTCTGTGTGTGTGTGTGTGTGTGTGTGTGTGCAAATTAGTTGTCCTCAGTCTCCCAATTCAAAGTGGCCTGTAATTCCTAAAGCAGACAAAGAATATATAGATACACCAAGTAGTTAAAATACTTTTTATTTTATGTCTATGTGTGTGTTTGTCTGAATGTATTTCACACTCCCATGAAGGCTATGAAAAGGCCTCCATGGAGATGGAGTTACAAACAGGCAACTGTGAGCATCTGATGTGGGTGCTAGAGACCCCAGTTTTCTGGAACAACAGAAAGAGCCCTTAACCACTGAGACATCTCTCTAGTGCCTCAAAATGGTTTTTCAAGTAAGTTATTTTTAGCTAGAACATTCTAATTTGGTTATGGTCATTCATCTGAAAATCCTCCCTTAGTACCCCCACTTAGAGGAAACAGCATGAGAGATGGAGAGTAAACCGGAATGAGGAGAAACCATGGTTGTTCATGCAGAATTTCCGGCCACAATTTTCCTTTCGCTTTTGGAAACTCTGAGTCTCTGTCCGGACTGCTGAAGTCCGTCTCTGCTGATGAAAGAGGGTATGCTAAAAAGGAGGGTCCAGGGAAGCCAAGGAAAACTTCCTTTTGTTCACTGAACTTAGGGCAGAACAGGGCAGTACAGCACGGAACAGACAGCACTCATAAGTGACAGCGGTGCCCTGTTGAAGGTCTGGGAACGCTGTTTTGTATTGCCAGGTGTACACTGCTTGACGTAATGCCCTTTGTCTGGAAACGTTGCTGCCTAATTTTCCGCCATCTAAAGCTTACTTGTGTCCCCCAGACAGCCAAGAGCCACACAACTGCTCAGTAGACAGAGGCTGGAGTGACCAGTGTCCAAGTTTGACTCCTATTGCTGTGATAAGAGCCATAACTAAAAGCAACTTGAGGAAGAAAGTTTATTTCTGCTTACATCTTATCATCATGAAGGGAAATCAGGGCAGGAATTCAAGGAACCTGGAGAAAGGAACTGATGCAGAGAACATGGAGGAATCCTGCCTGCTTACTGGATTGTTCTCCGTGGCTTTTTCAGCCTGCTTTCTCATACCTCCCAGGACTGCCTGCCTGCCCAGGGATTGCACTACCTGGAGTGGTCTGGACCACCCATATCAATCATTACCTAAGAGGGTGCCCTACAGGCTTGCCCGGGCTTGTCTGGTGGAGACAATTCTTCTTCTTCTTTTTTCTTTTTTCTTTTTTTTTTTTTCCGAGACAGGGTTTCTCTGTGGTTTTGGAGCCTGTCCTGAAACTAGCTCTTTTTTTTTTTTTAATATTTATTTATTTATTTATTATGTATACAATGTTGTGTCTGTGTGTATGCCTGCTGGCCAGAAGAGGGCACCAGACCTCATTACAGATGGTTGTGAGCCACCATGTGGTTGCTGGGAATTGAACTCAGGACCTTTGGAAGAGCAGACACTGCTCTTAACCTCTGAGCCATCTCTCCAGCCCCTGAAACTGGCTCTTGTAGACCAGGCTGGTCTCGAACTCACAGAGATCCGCCTGCCTCTGCCTCCCGAGTGCTGGGATTAAAGGCGTGCACCACCACTGCCCGGCTGGAGACAATTCTTCAAGTACAGTTCCCCTTTTCCAGATGACCCTAGCTTATGTCAAGTTGACAAGAATTAACCAACACAGAAGGTATGCTCTGCCACCCACAAGGACAGGCCCTATGGTCTTTTATATAGAGGAAAAGTGGTAACCGTGCCATCTCTACAGCAAAGCTAGCTGGTGTTGTGGAGTATTCCTTTACACTGTGTGAAGATGTGTCACTGGGATTGGTTTAATAAAGAGCTGAATGGCCAATAGCTAGGCCGAAGGTACAGGTGGGACTTCTGGAGACAGAGCGCTCTGGGAAGAAGAAAGGCCAGTGGCTAGCCGGAAGCAGAGAAAGACACCTAGACATGCAAGAAGAAGGGTAAAAGCCACGAGTCACATGTCAACATGTAGATGAATAGAAATGGGTTAATTTAAGTATTAAGAGCTAGTGGGATAAGCCTAAACTATAGGCCAAGCTTTCATAATTAATAATAAGTCTCCATGTTGGGTTTTTTTTTTTTTTTTTTGTGAGCTGCCAGTCCAAAGAAAAATCCATTTACACACAGGCTTTCAACACATGAGAATTATGCTGGGTCCAAGGTAGCAAAAACTCTTGGCTGAAGCAAGCAAAGGTCAAGACCAGCTGTGGATAGAAGGATTGCTAGATATCAGTTCTGGTCAGTTTTGTCCTGCTAGTCTATGCTGGATATCCCAATATGTATTTCTCCGGTATCTGCAGCCTACACCTGAAGACAGATTTGAACCAGAATCTCCAAGACCCCCTGCATGCGAGGCTGGTTTTCTCCAGGAAGTATTGAAGGATAGCAGACACATGCCCAAGATGGGGTTCACACAATCCCATAGAAAAGACATCAGTAGTTCTGACCTCCCTCATGGAGCTAATTGCTGATCAAGGAAGAGTGGCAAAGGAGAGGCCAGCTGATATATTTAAAAGCTACTTTCTCAGGCGCAAGAAGAAAGATATGGGTGATTTTCCTTTAAGATACAGGGCTGGCTTTTCATAGATGCACTAAAATGTCTCCTAAGACAAACAAAAGGCTTGACTCTGGCTACCACAGATAGTGCGCCTCTCCAGTGGTCCTGCCAAGGATGAGATGATACAGGGACAGGCCTGGCCCTTTGTGTTCTTTTTCAAGACAGCAGGCATCCATGGCTCTATGAGCAGAGAGCTGAAGATTCACTTGGGTCCTCCCAGGATGGAGAAGGGCTTGCTTTAGGCTGCCCCATGTGATCAGGGCTCCTCAGCCTCCTAATCTCGGCCTCCAGTAGCAACTGACTCCCATTTGTAGGACAGTTTATAGCCTTCGCTGGGTTTGACCCAAAGCACTATGCTAGGGTTGGGTGAAGGATTAGTGCCTTTCTGAGTGCCTTCACTCGGGTGAGTGTGAGTACCAGGAAACTCAGGGTTGCAACAGCTGCTGAATAGCAGGCCTTCCACCATGGGTATGAATATAAAAAAGGGTGTCACCACATGTCTGTGTCTTCATCAGTTTGCATTCAGACTCAGTTGTCAGTTAAAACATACCTGAGCAGGTTAGATTAGTTCTCAGTATGAAGGACAGTTTGTGTCCCTTTTTTTAAAAAAATATTTATTTATTTATTATGTATACACTGTTCTGTCTATGTGTGTGCCTGCAGGCCAGAAGAGGGCACCAGACCCCATTGCAGATGGTTGTGAGCCACCATGTGGTTGCTGGGAATTGAACTCAGGACCTTTGGAAGAGCAGGCAATGCTCTTAACCTCTGAGCCAACTCTCCAGCCCCTGTGTCCCTTTTTTTCTCTAGGAGACATCCTCTCCTGAGTGGCCCCTTTTAAGGACTTTCCATTTCTCCTAGCCTTCTCATCCTCTTGAGCAAACCGATGCTTGGCCAAGCTGGATATGGTGATGCCCTTCAGCAATCCCAGCACTCCAGAGACCAAGGGAGGATTACTGCGGGTTCAAACCCAGCCTGGGCTACATAATGAGACCACAGCTCAAAAACAAATAAAACTCCATGAAATCCCCTCCCACACACTGAAGTCACAGTTTAAAAAAAAAAGAAGCGAGTTCATCATTCATCGGCAGGGCCTCACTGACCGGTGCTATGGTAAGTAATCTTAGCTGTCCAACTGACTGGATTGAAATGCCTAGAAAATTGATAAATAATATTTCCACTTGTGTCTAGTAGGGTGTATGGCTCAGTGATCTGAATGCCTGGATGGGGTGGTCTTCCAAAGCCTGGGGAACCTGTGAAACAAAAAGAGGAGGAAGGGGACAGCTCATACATGTGCACCTGTGCTCAGCTCTTCCTGAGTGGGAAGTTTTTAGGGCTGCGATCACCCACAGACACCCTCCTCATGCTTCCCGAACCTTGCAGCATAGATTCACAGCAGTAACCCTTGGGAATTGCCAGGCTTTCCCTGTCAGATTAGAGTTGCATTATTTCCCCGTTTTTTCTGAGGCCTCCCCAGACTGCACACAACCACCGGGAGACCAGCCAGTGTCAGGTGAAAGAAGGCAACTAATAAATCGTGATCTACTTGTGAGCACACAGGAGGCACATGAAGAAATGGCTAGCTCTGTTCATTTTTATTTTTCATCCATTTGTTGTACTTACGAAACAACTTTCCTCTGTGCCTCTAGTGTTCTTGTGAAACCAGTTGGTTGGGCTTTTCTGTCCCTAAGATAGGTCCCTTTTGGGGGAGGGGGGTCTCCTGCCTGTGAGTGAAAGGGTCAACTCTCATAGGATGTCAGCTCAAATGGTTTTCCCTCAGCAACTTAGAGATTATAATATAATAGGTATTATGAATTACCAAAAGATAAAATGAAGCAAATTGAGCTTAAATATCTTTTATAAAGGCAAGCATGGTGGTGCACACCTTTAATCCCAGCACTCAGGAGGCAGAGGCCTGCGGCTCTCCTGAGTTCAAGGCCAGCCTGGTCTACAGAATGAATGTAACAAGTGCTACACAGAGAAACCCTGTTTCAGAAAAAACAAACTAACAAAGAACAAGATAAAGATTTAGTGTGTGTGTGTGTGTGTGTGTGTGTGTGTGTTTGTGTGTGTGTGTGTGCCTGTGGGGGGAGGGCAGTGCATAATCATAAGTGGAGGTACCAGAAAAGGCCAAGGCCAGAAGAGGGCTCACTCAGATCCGCTACAGCTAGAGTTAAGTAGATAGGGAGTTAAACAAGTTGTAAGCCACCAGATGGGAACACTGGGAACTGAGTTGGAGTCCTCGAGACCTCTTAAACAGAGTCTTCTCTCCAGCCTCCATCTTTAAAGATCTTCTGTAAACAGGACAAACTCTCCAGTGAGCTAAGCAGAACAGGAATAAGAAGAATAGAAACAGAGGATAAAACTTAGATTCCAAGGTCAGTTTTCTTTTAAGATTAAAGGAGAGGAGACTGTAAAACCGAGCTGATGGAGGACTGGTCTTTCAACTGTCAGTTTGCTCTTTTCTTGGACAATCAGATGGTTGTTTTACTCTCTCTCTCTCTCTCTCTCTCTCTCTCTCTCTCTCTCTCTCTCTGTGTGTGTGTGTGTTTATTGGAGATGTGGGTCCATCTTAAGACTCCATCCATTCTTGTTTTGTTTGTGTTCGTCTGACTTTGATGTGATGAGGATAGCACCTAGGGCCTTGCACATGCTAGACAGGTTAGGACAGGTTGATTTACTCTGTCTAGCTCAGGGCTGGAGCTCAGTTCAAACCACTGGTCTCCTATACAGCTTACTTAATAGAATTCAAGAGTGCATTCCACACATGCTAATTGAGTCTTTCTCATGTCCAGCATTATGACAGGCTCAGGAGACAGTAAGACAGTAATTATAGACACTAACTTATCTGTGGGTTACTGCATCAGCAACTTGGAGTGGGATACACAGAAACTGCACCTTCTTTCCTGATATGGGAGAGGTTTGATGTGGGATTCCCCTCTGTATGCTGTGAATACCATTGGTTAATAAAGAAAACTGTCTTGGGTCTGCACAGGGAGTAGAGGTAGGCAGGGAAAACTAAACTGAATGCTGGAAAAAAGGAGGCAGAGTCAGAGAGAAGCCATGTAGCCCCGCTGCCTGAGACAGACACTGAAACTTTGCCCGTAAGCCTCTGCCACGTGGCAATACACAGATTAATAGAAATGGGTTAAATTAATAAGTAAGAGCTAGCCAATTAGAAACTAGAGCTAATGGGCCAAGCAGTGATTTCAGTAATATAGTTTCTGTGTGATTATTTAGGCTCTGGGCAGCTGGGACGAACAAGCAGCCTCATTAAACAGAGGTTCCTTACATCATAGGATTGTCTGTATTCTGGCACCCAGGCCCTTCTTGACTTAGTTGAGTCACTGCATGTAACAAGTAAACATATCCTAAAACAATCAACATAGGAAACACTGTTAGTCACTATTGTGGCCTGGGGCTCACTGCACTGTCTGCACGGTGATTCTACTGTGGTTTGGTCTCTTCCCTTTGAATATGGATATGACTGCCACGATCAATCCAGAGGACATGCAGGGTTGCAATCTACCTTCTTTGAGATCTCCTTCATCAGCCTTTATCAGCACCTTCTCCTAACCTAACTCATGACTTGGACAAATGAACTCATTGCTTATTTAAAGACTTTCTTTTGTTAGTGTCGGAGAAGTGACTCAGTGCTTAAGAGTTTGGACCTCAGTTCAGTCCCAGCATCCACATCAGGCAGCTGACAACCTGGCTGAAGCTCCAGCTCCTGGGGGCTTTCGGGACTGGGTGTCTGACAACTCTGGACTCCTTTGGCCACTAGTATTCATGTGTATATGCCTATATACAGATACATTCACATACACACATTAAAATTCAACCCACACCTTTTTTTAAAAACAGATTTATTTCTTATGTATACAACATTCTGCCTCCATGTATGCCCACACGCCAGAAGAGGGCGCCAGATCTCTTTACAGATGGTTGTGAGCCACCATGTGGTTGCTGGGAATTGAACTCAGAACCTCTGGAAGAGCAGCCAGTGAGTGCTCTTAACCACTGAGCCATCTCTCCAGCCCTCAACCCACATCTTTAAAACATTTTAAAATTACATTTATTTTACTTACTGCAGGGGCGTTCAATGTTCACATGTGTGTGCCAAAGTACATGTGTGGGAGTCGGAAGACAACCCAGAGAAGCCAGAACTCTCCTTCCTGCCATGTGGGTCTGAGGGAATCCAGCTCAGGCTGCCAGGCTTGGCAGCAGGTGTTACTGGCAGAGCCATCTTGATGGTTCAAGTTAGTTGCTTCTGCTCCTGCTAGTAAAAGACCTGGATAAATCCAGAGCCCTCTAGCAGGAAGAGAAAAGCCAAAAATCTAGGATTAGCTGGTTCAGTGACTTGTTTCCAGAACTAGCTGAAGATAAAGTTAGGTTATAATCTTGAGAAACAGGGAGTTGCCCCTTTGTGATCATTTTCGGAATTTTCCAATGATGCCCTCCCTGCACCCTTTGGATTACTGGGTTGTGGTTTCTTCCCTTAAATACCCCTTCTCCCAGCTACTCGGGGTCGAACTCCTCCCCTGCCTGGGTTATCAGTCTCAGCCCCAGTGCACTGGTACCTGTCAAATAAACCTCGTGTGATTGCAGCAAGGATGGTCTCTCGTGAGTTACTGAGGGGGTCGTGTTATCCCGAGACTTGAGAGTCTCCCCACAACTGGGGTCTTTCACTCAACTTGCCATCCTAGACAGCAAGTAGTCTTTCCACAAAGACTTCAAGTTGTCTCCCTGGTTTTAGACTGCTCTAACTGGGGTCCATATGAAGGGGAGGATGGGGTGGGTGTTTCCAGTTCAGTGTCTGCCGCCACCCCGGCTCTAAATTCTTCCTCTGAGAAAATCCTTCTCCTGCTAATAAGATCTCTGTACTTAATTCTTAGTGAACAGAGAAAGCAAAAGCATGGGCTCTAAAGATGGCTTTGAGAAAAGAGAGGGGAGGGTAGAAGAGGAGAAAGGAGGGGAGGGGAGAAAAGGAGGGGGGGAGGAGCTGGATGGACAAGTGAGAACTCCACTTTTCCCGTTTCCATTCGGCTTCAGTTTTGCTCACAAAGGCTGGTCCACAGCTCCCCATCGTACTGCCTGATGTACCCTGGCCCTTCTCCGAAAGATTGGATCCACTTTCCCACATGCTGCTCCTACTGCTGCAGGTTCTAAAGGAAAGGATCATGGAAACTGAAAACTTGGTTTGTTAAGATCAGCACTACATTTCACAGGGCTCCCATGATCCTCATCCAACTTCCTGGTTCACCCTGAGAACCTGCTTCTGTTCACTGTTATGCCCAGATCACGGAGTCCCCCCCAAACCAACTAGGAGACCGAGTTCTGCAGGTGAAAGCAAAGAGCCTTTATTCTTACACAAGTTTGCAAACTCCAACTCTCTGTGTGTCTAACTTATTGGAGTGATAGGAGAACCCAGAGCTTAGTTAGGGTTGGGTTTTTGTAGTAGCAAAGGATTTCTAAGGTTCAGGACCCCTGATTGGCTGATTTTTATCTAAGGGAGTGTCCTGGTGAAAAGCGAAGGGTGAGTGTCGGCAGGTGATCCTATCTACAACAGTTGGAATGTTAGGAATTTTCTTTAGACAGCCTGTTCCTGGGTGGTGCCTGGGTGGTCTCAGGTTTGTGGTCTTTATCAGAACCAGGTATTGCCTCAGGGTAAACTACTGAGACTCAGGCCTCTCTTGAGCTCCTCCTGGCTGGGTCCCACATTCACTGAACTTGAACCCTCCCTTCCTGGTCCAAGCAGATGCTGTCCACCTCCACACCTCTTCTGCTTTCTCACCCAACCTCGGGCTTCTGTGAGGCCCCCACACCTGCCATCTTCTCAGCCACACACTGCAGCTCAGGCACAGGAGATGCAGCCTGAATCCAATTACCTCAGGAGCCCTCATCTCCACTTCCGCACTCCTCACCCACTTCATCCCTCCCTCTAAGCCTCCTTGGGTTACTTTCTACGGCAACTTTCAAATTTATTTTATTTTAGTATTGATTTTCTTTGTTTGTTTGTTGAGAACTGCCTAGCCCGGAATTCACTGTGTAACAGAGGCGGACCTTAAGCTCCTGGTCCTTCTGTGTCCTAAGTGCTGGGATTGAGGTAACTAGAAAACAGGATTTTTAGTTTAGGGAAACATCAAGGGAAAATCACAGGAAGTATGACTTGCCTTTTATTTGGGCTCACAAGTAGTGAGCTCTCACCCCACATTTGGGTCAATGTAACCCCAGAGAAATTCTCACTTGGGAGAGATCCAAAGGCCTTGACCTCCAGGGATGGAAGGTTCAGCTGGGATGGCCAAACAGATCAGCTTTAGATCTAAGATACCTGGTCCACTGACAGTCATGATCTTGCTGCTATTAGTGTAAGACTTTAAGACAATCCTCAAGCCATTTTTGACAATTCTGAATCCTCTCAGCCTCTGTGCCATAGTGCTTCCCCTCCTCCCCTGGGAACCAAAGACCTAACAGCTACACTAGCACGTACTCAGTTCCTGAACAATTACCCATATACGTAAGCTTTGGTTCGGTCCCCTGGGAAAAGGGGTCAAAATGACCTCTTACCTCATCTGATCTGGCAACAGCTCTCCAGTCAATTATTGGTAATAGCCCTTTCAAATAAGCCAATCAGAATAGTCAAAGAACAACCCCCCTTGCTTCTGTGGCCCCTTTAAAAGTAGACTGTACCCGCTATTCGAGGTCCCTCGGCTTCCCGAATGCTGGGGGACCCTGTCATGACAGAATTAATAAAATCCTCATGCTTTTGCATCGGCTGTAGTGTGTGAGATGGTCTCTGAGGGAGACTCCTTCACGGTGTTTGGACGCTAGAGTCCAACATTAGCACTGGAAAGCAAATGAGTTTTTTACCTCTCTCCAAACCAAGGCTGAGGTGAAAGTGACCAGGTGACAAAGGTGAATTGATCTGATGGGACAGAACTACTTGGGGAGATGGGTAAAACCTGGCAGGGGACACTTCAGTTGTGTACTGATTTGAGAAAGTGACTCCCAGCAGGGACAGCTAAAGTGAAAAAGAGAAAAGAGAGAGGGGAGGAGAAAAAAGATAAGAATGAGGAAGTGGGAGAGGAGGAAGCTAAGAATAAAAGCTAAAATTGCCCAAGTCACTAAATTCTGTATTTCCTCTTCTTTGAAGTTTTTTTCTGTTTTGTTTTGGATTGTTTTCTTTCTTTCATCTTCTTTTTGATGGGGGGTTGGTTTCTTTTGATTTTTTTTTTCTTTTTTAAGACAGGGTTTCTATGTTTGTAGCCCTAACTGTCCTGGAACAACTGGCTCTGTAGACCCAGGTTGGCCTTGAACTCACAGAGACCCGCCAGCCTCTTCCTCCCAAATCCTGGGATTAAGGGAGTGCCTCACCGCCTCCTGGCTCTTTCTTTTCTTTTTTAAATATGTGTTTGATGTTGACTTTGTTTTTGAGACAGGGACTTAATATAGCCCTGACTGGTCTAGGTCTCTGTGTAAACCAAGCTGTCCTTAAATTTACAGGAATATGCCTTCCTCTTCCTCTTGAGTGCTGGGACTGAGGGCTTATACCATCAAGCCTGACCCTTTTTTGTTTTGTTTGTTTTTAGTATTTTAATATTTAGTTTTTATTTGTGAGTGCATGCAGCTGCCTGTGGAAACCAGAAGATGGCATCAGATGCCCCTGGAGCTGGGGGCCACCCCTCAGAGTAGGTAGTGGTAACCAAACTTGGGTGTTCTGCAAGGACAGCAAGTACTCTTAACCTCTGTGCCATCTGTGACCACAAGACAGAACTTACAGCTATTTCACATGCCCTTTATATGAACAAGGGCTGCTATTTGGTTTTGAAATAGTTGCTAGAACCAAACCTCTCCCCTACATGGCTTTCCTCCCCTTTCTCCATAGCTTTTCAGGTCTATGGTGGTGACATCTGTCACAATTCATGCTGTGCACTGAATTTTTTCATATTAACATTACAATGGGAGATTTCTTATACAAATCTGAATTTCTAGCTTTTTGAAAGAAATAATTCATATGTTTTTCTTTTTTTAATTCTTAAAGAATTTTAATGTATTTTGAACATATTTATTTCAGTGGTCTTCAGATTCTGTAGTTAGATGCTTTTATTCTCCTGGAAAGACAAAAACAAAACCCTACCCTAACCCTAACTTTGGGGAGTTTTCCTTCTTGGCAGGTAATATCTGATCAAATGAAAGGCATTTGTCAGTCTTATAAGTCAGTGTAGATTGAATGGTCATATCATTTGATGAACTATTGCCTGTCCTAGTCAAGAGGTCTTTTCTTTTCTTTTTTTAAATGTGTAGCTTAGGCTGGCCTCGAACTCGTGATCCTCCTGCCTCTGCCTCCTTCAGCAAATCCTACTGGCGTGCGCCACCACAACCAGCAAGAGGTCTTTTCTATATGAATCTAATGTTTATCACTTTTGATGGTGTCCATAGGTTTTCTTCTCCTGTGGGAACAAAGTGAAACTTCTTTCCAACCTAGCACACATCCTGGTTTCCATTCTGAGGTCAACACATCTTTAAAGTATATAGACTGATTTAATTCAGCAGTTTTTTCTATCGTCCAATGTCTCTCTGCCACTGTTGTTCCTTTCTCATAAGTTTTTAAAATTGTAAAGTTAATAAAGCATTGTGCAATCTCTCTCTGGGGGTCTTTATTACCCCTTTCTGTTTGTTCAGCACATATTTTAATGCATGATTAGATCTTTCTATAACTGCTTGTCCTGTAAGATTGTGTGGTGTACCTGTAATTTGCTTTTTGTTGTAATATGCAAAAAAATTGTTTCATTCTACTAGAGACATATGCTGGAGCATTGTCAGTTTTAATTTGTACAGGTATTTCTGTAATGGCCATAACTTCTAATAAATGTGTAATTGCAGAATCCGCCTTTTCAGAACTTAAAGCAGTTGCCCACTGAAATCCTGAATATGTATCTGTGGTGTGGTACACATAATTTAATCTTCCAGACTCCACAAAATGAAATACATTCAATTGCCAAATTTCAATTCTTTGGGTGCCTTTGGGGTTACTTACTGCAGGTAATGGAGTTGTTTATACAAATAAAAAATAGCTTTCTTGGCTTGTGGCCATGTGATAGAAAAATCTTTAAATCTTTGCTATTAATATGGTGTTTTTTT
>NW_026068106.1:2323172-2335613 GCF_014885135.2 Alexandromys fortis
GCGTGCGCACGCGTTTTCTCTGTCTCTCTCTTCTTTTATCTCTCCTCTCTCCTTTTATCTCTTTTCTCTGTCTTTCTTTCTCCCTCTTCCTTAATAAATACTTATGGCTATTTCCTGTGTTTACGTGTCTGTTACCTGCCGCCACCGTGGGCCAAGGAAGCGTGCCCTCCTGTAGCCGCTTTCTCATGGCGGGCTCAGCCAGCCCACCCGGGGACCGTTTGTAGCCGCTTTCCCGGGAATCGTTTTTTAAGAATAACATCCGCCATGCAGCTGTCACCAGTGCTTGCTTTCCCAACACCTTTCAATCTTGAGAGACAGCCTCCCCATTCAATGTCTCCGTCCATAGAAACAGACCCGCTTTCCCCCCAGGAATATGTGATGCTCACTTCCATAAAATGTAATCCTGTCCATCCTTCCCTATTCTTAAGGCTAAAAGGGAAGATGTGGATTCTTTCTAACTTTTTAGAATTTCAAATGGCCATAGCAGTTTCTGCTGTGGACAACATCTGCAGCCCAGAATCACAGCATCCTCGTCTCCATTCCTTAGGAGCCGCAGCTCTCCCAGGCACAGTATGTGGGGCTTCCTGCCCCTGCAGAGAACTCTTTCTTTGGATGTCCCTAGAAGTTATTACTGTCTCAGTAAAGCTTTAGACTGCAGGTCTTTGCATCTATTAGGCAAAGTTCTCAGGACCTTCAGTTGTTTCTAGGGACTCTTAAAAATGTTTGAGGCCTAGAAACATTTTGACATGAATGAAGTTTACTAAATCAAATTTTGCTGGGGACACGGTCAGTTGGTAAAGTGTTTGTCATCCAAGTGTGAGGATCTGAGTTCAATCCCCACAACCCACATACAAAGCTAAGAGCAGTGGTGGTGTTAATCCCATCGGACAAGAATTAAGATCACTTACCACAATTTTGAACCAAATTTGAAGCAGGCTTGATTTTTATAGGGGTGTACCCAAGAGCTGGCCAGCAACTGCCTCCTAACTTGGGTTAAAGAGAGCAACCCTGAGTCCATTTCTTAGGGACATTTTAAGGAGCAAGACCATTGAGTAGTAGCAAAGCAGGTTTACAGAATCGAATCAAGACAATGGAGCTATAAGGAAGTACAGAAAAATCTAGAAAAACAACAGTCATCCCCGTGTAGTCACCACTTGGGTAGGAAGGATTAGTAAGGCAGGGAAGGTTTGGGAGGGTTTGGGTGTTCTCAAAAACAAGTCAAGGTCATGGGTTGGAGCAGTTCAGGCTTCAGGAAATAAAGACTTAAAAAAACGGCAGCTCAGCTCTTAGAATAAACAAAAACTTATTTTTAACAGTGCAGCATAGTGAGCAGGGCTTGGTGGTACATTCCTTTAATCTCAGCAGGGGGATCTCTGAGAGTTCAAGGCAGCTCTACAGAGTGAGTTCCAGGGCAGTCAGGGCTAACACACAGAGAAACCCTGTCACTAAAAGCAAAAACCAAAAATCAAACAAACAAACAAAAAACAAAAGCAAAACAACAACAACAACAGCAAATACCAATATGGCATAATGACTCCAGCCTTCAAAATAATTCCTCATTGTCTGCCTGTAATCCTGTCACTAGGGAGGCAGAGACAGGAGCATCCCTGGGGCTTGATTGCCAGACATTCTAACCAATGAGCTACACGTCCCAGAGAGAGATCCAGTCTTTAAAAACAAGGTTAGTGGTCCCAGAAGACAAACTACACCCAAGGCTAGAAGCACGTCGTATATGCACATCCTCATACAAACATGCACATACACTTGCATGTATATACATAAACATATGCACACACATATACACATATGAACCTTAATATATGTATCTTTAGATGTCTAGGATTAGTGTTACAAACTAACCATATCCTAAATTGACTGTTAGGTTATGCCAAAAAGATATTTGGTGTAATCTGTGCATTTCTTTAGATATGCTTTTAAAACGTAGGGTAGCAGGGGCCTCCAAGAGGAAGAACTGGTTGGTGGGGACCAAACAGAGCTATAGACTGCTCTGCCTGATTATGTATTATTTTATGCTCAGTTCTAATTTCTTATGATAGAAATTAGATAGAGCTGGAAGGTAATCGAATCCCTCGACATCTTGCTGTGTCTACTGTGTGTTCAGTACAGTACGTATGGGAGGGGGAGACACAAAAGACAGTGTGGGCTCTTTAGCTTCAGGAGATCAAGTTTATTTGGTCTCTTTGTTAAGGCTTCTATTGTAATAAAAACACCACGAGCAAAAGCAACTTGGAGAGGAAAGTGTTTATTTCTCTTATACTTCCAGATATGGAAAGACCCCCAGTGCGGGGAGACTCTCACTCTAGTCTCGGGATAACACGACCCTCCCCCTCCCCCAGTAACTCACACGAGACCATCCTTGCTGCAATCACACGAGGCTTAAATGAAGAGATAAGACAGGAACCAGTGCACTGGGGCTGAGGACCTGTCCTGGAACTAGCTCTTGTACTCCAGGCTGAACATCTTAATATGTAATTATTTTATGCTTGTGTATTTGTTTGAAGTTTTTCTTGCCTTGTGGATGGTAGATAAAAGATACAAACCAGAGAGAGCTGTTTTGTACATTGCTGTAAATTTGGATGGAGTCAGTGATTTTGTCCGGGAGGTCATAACTGTTCACTAAGCATTTGATTACTACATGAGAGAGAAAAGGCACACTCCTTCTGAAGTGAAGTAGCAATGCAGAATGCCTAGGATTAAAAGGTATATTATTAATTCTATTTTTTGCTGTTAACAAATACTGACCAGAAGCAATTTAATTGTTTGCTGGGACACATCCACCATGGTGGGGAAGACATAGTAGCAGGATTGTGAGGTCCCTGGTGACATTACATCTACAGTCAGGGAGCAGAAAGCAGACAGGAAGTGGGGCCAGGCCACTACACCTCGAGGTCTGTCTCTAGTGCCTCACTTCCTCCAGTGAGGCCCCATTTCTTTCGCCATCTTCCAGAACAACCCCACAGTCTCCGTTTTTTTTCTGTTTCTGTGATAAGATACTTTGACCAAATGTGACTTGTGGAAAAAATGGCTTATTTGGTTTACACTTCCAGGTCACAATCTATCAAAGGGGAAGTCATGGCAGGAATCTACTACCTCTTTGCTTTCTGTCTGGCTCACTCACCCTCAGGCTTATTTTCAACTGGCTTTTCCCTTACAATCCAGAACAACCAGTTTAGGAATGGTGCCGCCCACATTGGGCTAGGACCATCCATATCAATGGACAATCAAAAAAATACCCCAATAGACATGCCTATAGTCAGTCTGATGGAGACAATGCCTCCATTAAGGCTTTCCTCTTAGATCACTATAATCTGTGTCATTGACAATTAAAGCTAACTGAGAGGTCCACTCTTCCCCCATTTTACAAGCAGATCCAGGTTTCCATTTTTAAGAGCAAACAAGTTTTTTTCCCCCAACAAAGGGTCATAAGTCAACAACAGGGTCGAGGGAGCACATATGAGGCCTGACCCAGCCCCACAATATCTCTAGGTGGTGAACAAAAAAGGGTAATTCCTATAACCTCCTGAAACATGCCAGACTTCCCCAAATATGTCCAAAGATGGAAAAACTAAAACCCCAGCCTATCAAAAATGTACTAATATAACTGCTGCCCACTTAGCCAGTTATGTTTGAGATAACCTAACTGTTCTGGGAATTCTCCTAGCTATGCTGAAAAGGAGCCTGCACTCTCCTCTCTGGGTCGCCATTATGTACGAATGGCCAACCCTGCATGCCTGTTGTTCCTGCAGAATAAATGCTCTTTGTTTTTACATACCATTCGAGTTTGGGTCTTCAGTGTTTCTCGGACCTTTACACAACTAGCACAGATACTATCTATGGACCAAGTTTTCAAACACTTGAGTTTATGGTGGGCATTTCTCATTCAAACTACCAGAAACTATCAGAAAGGATATGTGAACAGCAGGGGATAAATTGAAAGGTAACTGGTGAACCTGGGAAAGAATATTGACAGTGTTCAGAAGGACCAAGTAGCAGCTTTGCGGTCATCCCTGGGTAAGATTCCAAAGGCCCTTAAAAAGCAAGGATCCTATTTTTATTCTCTTTTATCTATCACCAAACTATATTGAATTCTAAGCACTTCCAGACTTGGGTCATAGCAGAAATAGCTAAACACAAATTTTATACACATACACACACACACACACACACACACACACATCCCCCAGCACATCAGCTATTTAGTTAGAAAAATGTGAAAACACACATTTCTACATGGGAATACGTGCCAGTGAGTGCTGTTGCCCACAAAGAGGTTTGAAAGGGGTCAGAGCTCCTGGAACTAGAGCTCCTGGAACTAGAGTTACAGGAGGCTGAGCGAAATTCAGTGTGGATTCTGAGAACCAAACGTGAATCTCTGCAAGAACAATATGTGCTCTTAACTGCTGAGCCATTTCTCCAACCCCTCTTTCTTTTACTGTTATGTTTTGTTTATTTATTCTCCCATGTATGAGTGTATACACACACCGAGATCAGAGGACAGATGGCAGGACTCATTTCTCTACCAGGTGTGGTAGAGGTCAAACTCAGGTCATCAGACATTACAAGTACTGTAATGGTCTGTTCTGTCCCTTTAAGAGACAAGCCCCCATCCTCCTACTGCTGAGGCAGGCAGATCTTCCTTCTGTTTCCTGCCTGAGCTCTCTTCCTTCAGTCTCTCTCCCAAGAGGAGGTAGCTGCTGCCATGCTCCTCTCCTCCCTCCTCTCTCTCTCTCTCTCTCTCTCTCTCTCTCTGTCTCTCTCTCTTCCCCCTCTGCCTCTCTACTCTTCTCCTTTTTTCCTTCTTCCCTTTTATAACCCACTAAATAAATATCCAACCTCACTCTGCATGGCATGCCTATCCATCTGTTTCTCACCTGCCAGGGCTGCGACTCCTCATGGGACTGGCTGCCCAAGGTCTCTCACTCACCATGCTGCTTCCTGCCTAGGACCTGCTGGCCCTCATGGCCCACGGGCCACTCAGGGACTTCCTTCCTGGGACTTGGTTGCCTTCGTGGCCTGCCATGCTCTCGGGACCCACTGCCTGCTGCCTGCTGCCCCTCAGGGACTTGTTGCGTGGTCTCATGGCCTGCTGCCCACTGCCGCCACTTGGGGAAAGCACAGAGTTTTTATTTAAACCCTTACAAGTACCATCACCCATTGAAACATCTTGTCAGCCACAAATTTCCTCTGGAACAATTTGAACCTTGGACTTATTTTGTTTTATAATCAAGTGTTTGAGGTCATTAGAGCGTGAGCTTATGCTTTTCTTACTAAAGAAAGAAGAAAATATTTAAACTCTCTTGCTTAAATAGGAAGCAGGGGCACACGGAAGAAATGAATATTATGTTACACTTGCTCAAGCATTGGTAGGATTTCCCATGTGCTGCCTGCTTCAGCATCACCTGCCTGCTAAGTACTAAGCTTTGATTATGGCTACTTTATATCCACAAGGCTCACCACTGTCCCTGCAGCTGCATGACCCTCTTACAGGCCACTTTGGGAAGCTAGACATTGGGTACCATAAGCTACAAACTGGGGTTCTTTCTTTCCAATTTTTAGTCTCATATTTTAAAAAGATCCAATAAAGAACCCAAAAAGGAAAATCAAGGATAATTTATTAAAGTCTGAAAGAAAAGCAACAATACAGGCAAACTGTAAGTCCCAGCAGCTTCCTGGAGATGGAGAAGGAGAAGAGAGAGAGGAAGCAATGTTGTTGAGTTTGGGTCTAAGGAAGAAGAAGGTGGAGTTTGACAAATAGCTGCATGGTGGCAAGAATGAGAGATTTGGCATCAGGGAGAGCACAGTTGGGCCAGCATCTGGAAAAGAAAGAGATAGAAGGGAAAGTCCCATCTTTCTCAGAGAAGTGGGAAGGCTTCAGGTGGAGGCTCCATGGTGCTGCCTCATAGAAGCTCTCAGTACTACCCGGGAGCGGGATGTCTGGGAGGGAAGCTGTGAATCACTGCTCCTCTCCTCTCTTTAGCAGGCCCAGCTCTCAAGGAAGTAAACAATAGTTTGCGATGTTCTCTCGTGTCTGGTGTCTGAGGCAGATCAGACTGTCCTGTCTCTCTGCTTCCAGGACCAGGAGATTTTCGTTCTTTTGAGGAGAAAATGGCCTTCCCTTAATTGGTCTCAGAAGAGTCTTGATAGCCAACCTCAGTGGATTCTAAGACTATGGTAATGTTCCATTCTCAAGAATGGAGAATACAAAATAATTTTGGGCTGCAATTGGGAAACAGACATGACCTATTTCCACCGTGAAAACCCAGAAGTCTAGCTCCAAACCTGTTCACCAGAAGAGATTAATGTCTGGACTAGAGTTTCAGTCAAGGCCTCACAGAAGGCCTCCAGACAAAGTGCTCATTTAGGACAGACGGCAGGAAACGAGAATTCCCTGTGGCATTCCTGGCCTCTGGCCAGGACAGAACAGGGAGCTTTCTCTGCTTCAGGCAATGGACAAGAATCAGAATCATTTGCCTTCAGGGTTCCCACCCTAGATCTGCGCTACTGTTTTTCTGTTTTGTCGTCTGATCTCTGAGCATTTCCTCTTCTTGTTTAGTTTCCTAAAAGCTGCCCTTTGAAAATGAGATCTATCTGATAAGTGTGAAAAATGCTCCCTTTGTGTGAAATACAAAGTGGGTGCTAACACGACCCGGAGGGTTAGGGATGTGGCTCAGTTGGTAGAGTGTTTGCTCAGTGTGCAGGTGTCCTTGGAGTCAACCCCCCCAACACCGAAACCAGGTGTGGCGGCACAGGCCTGTGACCCCAGCTAGAAGGTGGTGGGGACAGAAAGACTGGGAGTCGAGGTCATCATTCATGGATACCTAGTGAACTTGGCCAGCCTGAGATAACAAAAGACTGTCTCAAAACACACTTATTTAATAGAATAAAGTAGAGTCAATGGGTGAGGTGGTTCATTGGATAAAGTCACCTGCCACCAAGCCTCAGAACCTGAGTGTTGTCCCTGGGACCCAAGCGTGGAAGTAGAGAACCAACTTCCAACATTACTCACCTGCCTCCAACACACACACACACGAAATAATTAAAATTTAATTTAGATAACATAAGGTGACCTTCAATTAAAGAGGAAGGTGAAGTACAATTGTTACAGATTTGTTAGGAATGGCACTATTGCTCATATTTTTAGATGTATAAAAATTCCTTGTGAGAGCAACCCCCATTCCCACTTTCCACTTAAATCCATAAAACAGTATATGGTAGATGAAAAGAAAACACAGACAAATTAGGGGCGACTCTACAGCAGAAAAGGTTTAATTAGGGGGAAAATCCCTCAAAGGAGAAATCTCTAGCTCAAAACCCCAGGGACCTAGTCATCTGCTCATAACAGCTGTTCTCAACCTGTGGGTAGCAACCCTTCTGGGGTCAGTGACCTTTTCACAGGGACCACATGTCAGATATCCTGCTTCTTGGAGATTTGCATTACTGTTCATAGCAGTAGCAAAATTACAGTTATAAAGTAGCAACAAAAGCAATTTTATGGGGTCACCACAACATGAAGAACTGCACTAAAGAATTGCAGCATTAGGAAGATTGGCTTACAGGCTGGGGTAATTATGGAGAAAGCTGGGGAGGGGAAGGGGACTGAAAAGCTTCCCTTTTTGGCCAAAGGGTAAGGAAGGGTCCGTGAGGGAAAGAATATCAGATGAAGGAGAAGCATCTTCTTTGACTGGCAAGAGTCTGGAAAAATTACTTGCTTTAGTTCTTCTGGAAAACAAAAGAGTTTAGTTTGGGGAATTCTCATTGTCCCACCAAAATGGGGGAGCTCTACAAAATAGTAAAATCATGTCTAAGAAACAGTGACAAGCTGGTGGACTGGTCTCTGGAGCCAATTGTCTTTCCTGTCATCTCTTGTTGCAGCTTGATAAGGACATATGTCAAACTCTTTGACGGTGATGATAGGCTTATGTAAGAAATTCATATAGTTTATATCATCTTCCTTCTGAGAAGATGAAGACCTTCTTGTATGTTTTCAGAAAGAGCACCACTTTCATTAAGCTAAATTCCAATATCCATCGTGTTCATGATACTATAATTCTTTCCTTTTTTCTTTTTTGGTTTTTCAAGATACAGTTTCTTTGTGTATTCCTGGCTGTCCTGGAACTCACTTTGTAGACCAAGCTGGCCTCAAATTCAGAGATCAGCCTGCCTCTGCCTCCCGAGTGCTGGGATTACAGATGTGCACCACCACTGCCGGGCTGGTGCTATAAGATTTCTATTTAAAAAATTGCCTTAAAAGCCAATCATTGTAGCTAGGTTCACATAGCTCAAGGACAGAGCATTTGTTTAACACACACAAGGTCCCAGATTAGTCCCCAGCAAGAGGAAAAAGAAAAAAAAATTACAGACAGGACCAAGGACTTTACACCTCAAGAGAATCATTTTTTATCTACTTCAATATCTATAAATTTCTTTGAAAGAAAGCAGAATAATGAAAGAGAAAAGCAACTGTTCTAACTTCATGTTTAAATGTGCAATCATATGCAGCTGGAAGTCTTTTCTATGTCCTGTCTGGTCCCACTGAACCAGTTTCTCTCCCTCCCGCTGGTCACCACAGCTGCTTATGAAATAATTATCCAGAAGCTTAATATTAATTATAATTGTTTGACCGATGGATGACTCAGGCTTCTCACTGGTTAGTGCTACATATAAATTAACCCATTTCTAATAATCTGTACATTGCCACGTGCCCCATAATGCCCTGACATCTCATTCCTTCTGCGGTTGCTGGGGTCTCCCTACTCTACCTGCTTTCTCCCTGTCTCTCTGCTTGGGTTTTCCACCTAGCTATATCCTGCCCTGCCATAGGCCGATTTTATTAACCAATGGTAATAGAAACCATAGTCACAGCATACAGAGGGGCATCCCACATCAATCATGCTTGTGGCTAAATATTCACAGGAAAGACATTTAATCACCCATTTAACATTCTGATAACTCAATTCAGGGTCAACAGAAACAGTCAACACTTGCACATCTTACAGACAGATCTGATACACTAGAAGTTTCGATCAGTCAGGTTCTCTAGTGTCAACAACAGATGCAGACTCGAGCTAATTTAAGCACAGGGGAGATTTATCTTCAATGTGTCGGGAAAACCGTACAATTTTTCCCAGGGTTTGAGAGCTGGGCTTAGTTTCCATGTTGTCGGGTTGACTTTTCTGAGGAATTTCAAGTTCTGTCCTTACAAGTAGAGCTACCTAGGAAAACAAAATGTTCTGGCTGACAAAGGCACAATTTAGTGCCCCTGGTATGCCCTTGAGGGAAAAACATAGTTGCCTGTAAAAACAGGAAACGGTTCCTGTAAGGATTAAATAAAGTTTACATGATAGATGATGACCACTCTTTCAAATTTAATTCAAGTGCAAACACATCTCCCATCTCTTAAATCTTAACAAAGTTGAAACCACAGGACCTTTTCAATAATGCCTGTATACTATGCTTTGTCTAACAAACACAGATTAACGTGCCCGGTGATGAATAGGCACCTAATTTATTTGTGCATATTCAAGGTTCAAAAAAAAACTGACCTCCCCCAGCAAATTGCCGGCATCACTGAAGCTGCTATGAGGAATATTAAGGGGATTAAAATGGGTTACTGGCAGTCTTGAAGGCTCAGTCGAGGCAAGGAGCCAGTCCTGGCCTTCTGACTGAGAACCTGGCAGCCCAAAGAGGCACGCTCAGTCCCCCTTACCCAGAGTAAAAAAACCACCTCTGTCCCCTCCGCAGGTGATTGTTGTGAGCGCCAAGATGCTTTCATTCTGCCTGGCTTGGGTGGGAGAGCCAGGGTGGGAACACTGAGGCTTTGTGGAAGTGGACTCCTGGTGCTTTGGCCACACAGGCCAAAGGCGGACGGACGAATAACCAGATCCCTGAGCTGCGCTTTACAGAGAAGCGAGGACGCAGCAGATTAACATGCTTTTAAAAAGCTGCCTTACAATCTCATCCAAGCCAGCCTACTTTACTGGGATGGGGGCGGGGCGAGGGGGCGGGGTTTAAAGGCGGTTAATCATTTTGCCCCTCTGGCCAGATCGTCAGTCGCAGTTCTGCAACGTGTGATGGACGTCTTTCTTTTGTCATTCTAGGCCTTTTTTTTTTTTTTTTTTTTTTTTTTTTTTTTTTTTTTTTTACCTTCTGTGGATGCCTAGACTCAGTTACTTTTGTAAAAAGCTGTTTAAAATAGTTGTTTTATATGGATGAGTGTTTGTTTGCCCATATGAATAGACGTGCATTTTATGTGTGGAGGTGCTGGCAGATGCCAGGAGAGGGTGTTGGACCCCCCTGAAGTGGAGTTGCAGACAGTTGTGAGTCACCAGGTGGGTGCTGGGAACCAAACCTGGTTGCGGGAACAGTAAATTCTCTTGACTATTCATTCATCTGTAGGCAGTCACTCACGCACCTTTTGAATTGCTGAGTCTGGTTAGTGTCTGCTATCAACCTGTATCCTTCCGAGGGCATCTGGGCTGTGGGAGAGAAGGCTAACTCGGCAGAACTCATCACTAACAGTTTGTCCGTGCTGGACTACCATTGCATGGGCTTGCACACTTCTTTCTCCAATCTGGAGTACAAATGTGACTGCTTTTCAGTTAAAACCATGCCCTTTGGGGACCAGTTTTTCAGAGCATTGGTGAGGAGTGGTGGCATTACTTGGAAGTGTAGGCTGACCGTTATTCGCTACTTTCAAAAGAAGAAACCCACCACTAATGTTTCCCCTTTGTCCAACTGCACCATTTTTAATGTAACACGAGACAATATCAATAAGATAACTAACGTTTATCAAGGTGTCTGGGAGTTGTAACTACGCAGAGGCTTTATAGTCTCTGCACAAGAATTCTGAGTAGAGGTCACTCTATCTCTCTGTCCTAGACTGCCTTTTATTGCTGTGATAAAACACCATGACCATTAAAGCAACCTGGGGAAGATTTATTTGGCGCACACATCGCAATCACAGTCCACCACGACAGAAAGTCAGAGAAGGAGCTCTGTAACTCTAGGTAGAAACTCTAAGTAGAAACCCAGAGGCAGGAACTAAAGCCAGGTCATGGAGGAGTGCTGATTACCCGCTAGCTCCCCTTAGGCTGGCTCAGCTACCTTCAGCCCAAGACCACTCATCCAGGGATGGCACCACCCAGAGTGGCCGGGACCCTCCCACATCAGTCACTAATCAAGACAATGCCCCCTCAGACTAGCCTACAGCCTGTCTGATGTTGGCAGTGTCTAAACTGAGTCCCTTTTCCCAGATGATCCTGGCTTGTGTTGAGTTGAGAAAAAGAAAGGAGGAGAGACGGAGGGAGGGAGGGACGGAGGGAGGGAAGGAAGGAAAGAAGGAAGGAAGGAAAGAAAGAAGGAAGGAAGGAAAGAGAAAACAAACCTGTGCACTCTCCTTTCAGCAATGAAGGAAACAAAGCTCTAAAAGTCGACACAGCTTCTACAAGGAGTAGTGTGTATAGTAAGGTGGCCTGGTACTGCAGTCCAGAGTCACCCAGCATTTGTTCTCTGACTTTCTGCTTTCTTCAACATTTTTCTTAATTTACCTTTCAATCTCTCCCTCCTTCCCTTCCTCCTTCCGTCCCTCCCTCCCTTCTTCCCTCCCTCCCTCCTTCCTTCCCTTCACACACACACACTCACACTCACACACACACACTCACACATACACACTTATACATCCACTTAAGTCCTTGTCAGTCCCAAGGCCAAATAGTCTCAGACTCTTAGCATGACTCACTGCTGAGAGTCAGCCAAAGAATGATAAAATTATTGAACTAAGCACTGTCTCAGAGCTATCATCTCCTATGCCGCCTTCCCTTTACAGATCTGGTTGAGAGAGAGTTGTCTATGCTGGCATTATCTGCCACCCCAGCCCTGCCCTCCACCTCCCTTTATGACCACCAGGCAGAGTGCCAATCCAGATTCCAAGTTTTACCAACGTCAAAAGATAGGCTCCTACTTCCTTGTTTGTCTGATGTAAGATGACTTATAGTGTACAATTAGACCTCTGCTAGGTTTTCTACTTCTGCCTCCAGGCTAACATTGAGCAACTAGGTCCTTGTTAGTTGCAGTTTCATAGATGCTAAGGCCACCCTGTGCTAACCCTATCCTTTCCCGGTTTACTTTCTGGAGTTTGGGAGTCTGTGTCATTCTAGATTCCTAGGAAGGCCTATCCTTTCCTCCCATCTTTTCTCTGCGTCGGCCAGTCTTTTCTCCAGCTGATTCTAGCCGGCCAGCATAGACATGAAGTGGGAACAGAAGGAAAAAAAACACCAACTGAGCCTTGCTTCAGGGTTCTAAACCACAAGAGTGGATGTCATCTCCCACTAGAAAATATAAAGTCACTTTACTGTTTGTTTAGTTTATTTACTAATATATAGATAGATATAGACTTACATCTATATATTTATAACTAATAGA
>NW_026068106.1:2336211-2343237 GCF_014885135.2 Alexandromys fortis
GAGTGCTGGGATTACAGGTGTACAGCACTATGACCTGTTGTATGAGGCCGCTTGTTTGTTCCCGGCTGCTCAGCCCTGAAATAACCACACAGAAACTGTATTAGTTAAATCACCGCTTGACCCTTTAGCTCTAGCTTCTTATTGGCTAACTCTTATATCTTAATTAACCCATTTCTATTGATCTGTGTATCGCCATGTGGCTGTGTTTTACTGGCAAGGTTTGGCATGTCTGTTCCTGGATGCGTCTCTTTTATTCGGCCTTCTTTCTCCCAGTATTCAGTTTAGTTTTCCCCACCTAGCTCTACTCTGCCCAAACAACAGGCCAAGGTAGTTGCTTTATTAACCAATGGTATTCACAGCATACAGATGGGAATCCCACATCAATGGCCAGCCAGTTATGAGACACCAGGGCTCACACACAGGATTTCACACATTCTAAACAAGCAGTTTACCATGGATGACAAAGGGCCTCTTGGAGTCCCACCCCTAGCTGAAAAGCTATTGGCAGTTGGTGGCTTCTGGGAAAGGGAGAGTGTTCTAGTTATCTTCCTTTAACTTTGATAAACAGCACAGCCAAAAGCAACTTTGGGAGAAAAGGGTTTATCTGATTTATACTTTCAGGGCAAATTGCATTATTATAGGGAAGTCAGAGCAAGGGTTCGAGCGGGAACTGAAGCAGAAATGGTGACAGAAAACTGCATATTGGCTTGCTCTGTACCCTCTGCTCAGCTTCCTTCCTTCCTTCCTTCCTTCCTTCCTTCCTTCCTTCCTTCCTTCCTTCCTTTTTTCCTTCCTTCCTTCCTTTTTTCCTTCCTTCCTTCCTTCCTTCCTTCCTTCCTTCCTTCCTTCCTTCCTTCCTTCCTTCCTTCCTTCATTGGTGTTTGTTTGTTTGTGTGTGTGTGTGTGTGTGTGTGTGTGTGTGTGTAGCCCTGGCTGTCCAAACTCACTCTGTAGACCAGGCTGGCCTTGAACTCACAGACAATCCGCTTGCCTCTTTCTCCAAAGTGCTGGGATTAAAGGCGTGCACCATCATGCCCATCTGGCTACCTTTCCTTTACAGCATAGGACCCCCTGCCTAAGAATGGGGAGTCCAGAGTGGGCTGGGCTTTCCTATATCAGTTAGCAAGAAAGAAAAGAGCCCCACAGACATGTTCACAGACCAAACTGACTAAGGCAATTCCCTGTAGTGGCATTTCATTTGTATTTTAGTAAATAAAGCTTGCCTGAAGATCCGAAAGTAAAACAGCCCTCATTGGGCAGCCTCACAGACCAGGCAGTGGAAACACACACCTTTAATCCCAGTAGCCACACTAGTTGCCTTAGAAACTGGGTGGTGCATGCCTTTAATCCCAGTGGTGCCTTTAATCCAAGAATTAGAGAGGATTATAAAACAGGAAGAGACAGCTCTCAGACACAGCCTCATTCTGAGGTTTCCTAGAGACAGAATTGCCATTTTCAGACTGAGGTCAAGGTAAGAGCCAGTGCCTGGCTACTTTGCTTTTCAGGTTTTTATGTTGAACCCTAATTTCTCTCTCTGAATTTTTATTAGTCATGCTTCAATTACTCCCTCTGATGACTCTAATCTGTGTCAAACTGACAGCTGCAGATAACCATGGAGAGAGAGTGATCTTTTCTCAGGGGTCCAGCCTGAGAGTCTCCCCCTTCCTCAGTAGATGACCCAATATCCATGCACACACAGGAACCACTGCAGTAGGTGCTCCGACATCCATGTACACACAGGAACCCCTGCAGTAGGTGCTCCGACATCCATGTACACACAGGAACCACTAGTATATGATCTGACATCCAAGCACACATAGGAACCACTAAACAGACTCAAAACTTGAAAAAAAAAAAACTTTTTTTCAAGAGTACATGAAATTTGGAGGGAAACATGGTATGGGGAAAACTGGAGGAGAGGAAATAGAGGCTATCTTTTTATCAAAACACATCATATTCGTGTATGAAATTCTCAAACACTGAAAGAGAATTCTTAAAAATTTAACCACAATTTGGTTGAGTTGTCAGTGGTCTTACCCAATGCTGTATTCTGCATGGTGCAATACAAAGCTGCCAGGCAAGATATACCCAGCAGTGCAATCATGGCGTAGTAGTCATGGAGTAGTTAACCACATTCTGATTGGACTTGAGGCCTGATCCTCAGGAAGGCATCTCAGGTCTGGTACTGTAATCTTGAACAAAGGCCCACAGCTGGGAAGTCATAGGCTCTAGGATAGAATGTGCTGTTGTTACTTTGCAAAATGGTCATCAAGTTGGCTGCTAACTATTTCTGTTTATACCCGTAGACCTGGGATGCTCTCAGCCTCGATTAGAGGAACTTTTCTAAATTTTTATTTTGTTGTTTTCGCAGGGGCAGCAGTCAAGGGAGAGAGAGTCATAATTGGTAAAAATGCTGTGAATAAAAGACTGAGTGCTTAGCCCTAAACAGGACATCTCTTATCAAGTGTCGTCTCTCACCGTGACCAAGGTTTGGGGACTATCTCAGAGGCAGAGGCAGAAAGTGTGCAAGCCTGAGAATGGAGACGAACATGTGAGATTGTGGCCTAGCTGTCACACTCCTGTGTGACACTCATGTGAACCACACACGGTTGTGGTTCCCTGCAGAAGATCAAGCTAGATAGGGTTCCATCATAGATGCGGCACATGGTCTCCAGGCCCCATCCCTTGTGAAGAGTGAATGTGTTGTTGGCACAGGCAATGTCAAGGATGCTGATGCTCTCAGGCCCACAGGAATGGAAAGGCCTTCCCTGGTCCAAGTACTGATGTCGACAGTGTATGCAGAAAGTATCAGCTACAGTTTCCTCCTAGATGATGGCGTCATGACACCGCTTCCCTATAGGAACCCTCTGCATGGAGACCAGCTAGCCCACACCCTCCACCAGCTGTACATAATAAACCCGCCTCCACCTGCCTCCTCTTTGAACTCTGTGTAAATGATGTGCTGAGTTTCTGGCTGTGAGTGCCGCTCCATCGCAGCACACAGCCCACTCAATTCCTTTTCTGTACCGTATATCGACCATTTCTTCATTCTCTGTTACCCCAGCCAGGTCAGTCCTAAAGCCATGCAGGTGTGGACGTCCTTTACTGAAGCACTAGAGGCAGTTGATAGTTGCTGGGGGAGGGTGAATCAATTTCTCTCTCTCGTGGCCATCAGTAGAAATTAAATTTCCTGTCCTGTGGATAGTCTATGCACAAATGCGGAGAATCAACTGGATTTAGTGGTTTTAGAAACATTTTAAGACATGGAATTCAGAGAAGGACCTGTTGAGAGGGATGTGGAGAAAGTTGGAGGTGGGAAAAAAAAATTCAAACAAAAATTTCAGAAAGAAAAGTGAAACAAAATAAAGCAGTAGTCTACATTTATTTAACCAGAACTTTCTTTTTTTTTTTTTGTTTTTTTGTTTTTTTGAGACAGGGTTTCTCTGTGGCTTTGGAGCTTGTCCTGGAACTAGCTCTTGTAGACCAGGCTGGCCTCGAACTCACAGAGATCTGCCTGCCTCTGCCTCCTGAGTGCTGGGATTAAAGGCGTGCACCACCATCGCCCTCTTAACCAGAACTTTCTACAGTGATCATTTCCAGCGCTGAGAGAAGACCGTGTTGAGGGCACCTTGATCTATTGATATAAATTGTTAGGGTTTGGTTTTCAAAACAACTTGATAACCAATAACAGGATCCCCAAAGCGGTCCCTAAGGATGGCTATACCAGTTTGTTTGCTCCTCTTGCTGCTTAGAGTTTATGTAAGGAGCTAATTCACTGGAGAAGATGATCAATAAATACTGATTCCTTCTAAGACAGTCCCTTCGAAGACAACAAAAATAAATGACACTCTCCTATGGCAGAGGAGTCGCTTAGAAAATTCTATGCCATATCAACTAAAAACACTGTGTGATGTCATGCTAAAATGTAATCAGATGATTATATGATAAAATATGAAATTTTTGTTATGTCATACTTTATGACATAACAAATATATTTCAAAAAATAAAATAAAAGCACGTGCACAAAGCTGAAGAGGCCCCTGCTGAGCCTCCCAGGTATATCCCACCTACCCAGCTTCAGCTTCCCTGACTGTTAGGCGTGGCAAAGATCCCAAGTGAAATGACCCAGATTGTCATGCCATAGGGGGCTTAGCTCCTGGCCACTCTCTCCTTTCTGATTTCTGACTGCTGCAGGAGATGCCATGCAGATTGCCTGAGGCTGAATCTATTTCTCCCTCTGTAGCCTGTTTCCACCAGGTTATTAGGGTCAATTACTCTCTCAGGCCAGCAACTTCTTTCCATGCCTGCTGATCTCTTGGCATACAAAGCCTAAAGTGACTGCGCAACAAATGAAACTTGAAATTGAAGGGGGATTCTTGCTGGGTACCGGGCAGAACATCTTATTTCTTGGAGCCAAGATTTTTGAACATGCAGGTTGCAGAGTTAATGGGATGGAAAGTAAAAATTTTTCACCTGGGTTCCTGGTAGGGCAGGTAATCAAGGCCACTGCTGCTTCAACCTTTGTTCCCAGAACTCAGGCAGCAAACCCTATGACTTCTGTCTCAGGCGCTCCTGGAGAAGCTAGGCTATTGCCATTTTTATACGGTGCTGAATGAGATAGGACCAAAGGGCCACGTGGGCACGCACTCACTGCCGCATCTTGTTCTCTGGAGTAGCTTTTATTACAATGAGATCCTTTAAGGGTTTCTACAGTGGAACAAACATTCTTAAACTCTCGGGTAGTGGTTTTTTCTGGGGCTCTGTCAACTGGAAACATAATGTGATGGTTAGTATTGTCAACTGGGCAGAATCTAGAGTCGCCCGCGAGATGGGTCTCTGTACATCTGTGGAAGATTGTTGGGATTGTTGTTCATTGATGGGGCAAGTCCTGCCCACTATGGGTGGCGCCATCCCCTGACTGGGATCCTGAACTGCGTGAACGGAGAAAAGGAACGGCAATTGAGCAGCGGCATGCATTCTCTCTTTTCTGACTGTAGGGGGCAGTGTGACTAGATGCTTCAATCTCCCGTTGCCCCCACCTCTGTTCAGTGTGCTGCTGAGAACTGAGCCCGGGATGTCCTGTACGCCAGGTGAGTCCTGTGCCACTGAGCTGCATCCCTAGCCAGTATCTGTACCTTTGTGTGAGTGCTTGATTCCTTTTTTCAATGTCTACAACAGAAGCTCGGTCTGAGCCATCCTAGCAGTGTGTCCAAGGGTCCGAGTCTAGTACTAAATTCTACACATCAGGAGACTGCTTCCACATCAGTCAGTGTTCCTTGAGACAAAGTTAGATCCTCTCGATCCCAGACTCTTCGAATCTAATCCCATGGAAGCTGTCTCAGCAGGGTTGAACATATTGACCAGATCCTGCCATTCTTTTAGGATAGATTCTTTTTCTTTCCTGAGACTCCGGGAGTTCAGTTTCCTCTGGAGGTAGGCTACTTTTCATGCCTCCCTGCCGGGCCTGATCTTCATCTGCCCTCCAGCCACAGGAGATGAAAAGCCTGGCTGGAATCTGCCAAGGATCTCTCAGACTTCTATGTTACTGGCTTAATTACAGATTAATCACCTTCAGCCTTGGCTTGGCTTGCTCGGGTACATCTTATGCCCCCAGCGACAGCCATCCTATTCCATTGTCTTACTGAGGGGCTCATGCTGTTCAAATACTGATTCCGTTGCTCTAGCCAGTGCATTCATTTTCCAAAGAGAGGACATCCTCAAGAGTGCTAACCACACGGCCGCCATGTGCTGAGCCCTGCTCCAGATACCTCCTGAGATGGGTTCTTATTCAGCCAGTTGATGGTACCCACCTTCATTTCTATTTATTCATTTGTCTGTCTATATTTATTTATTGGGGTGTTGATCAAACCCAAGCCCTATCACTAAACCACGTCATCAACCCCAGCCCTACCTTCGGTGGCCACTTTCTGGCATCCCTCCTGTCACCAAGTGCCATAAGGTATGTTTCCCAGGAAGCCCGATGTGGGATGCAGATCAGCATGTGAGATGTTTATAGGCCAGGGTGTTGTTTACAGAGTGAACAAGAGGAGTGAGCATAAGGAATATGGCTGAAGGGTCCAAGAATAAGAGCATAGACATGTAGATTCCAAAAATAAGAATGTAGAAATAAAGAAATATAAAGTTGTAAGCCGAGGAGAATGAGAGCAGGCTGTCAGCTGCTTTTGCAGCAGCGTAGGGATTAACTATTAACTGTGGGTTACTCCGCTTTACAACCCATAGCTCTGTCTGCAAGGCTGAAGTGGCCTTCTGCAAACGAGAGTCAGCTTTTCGATACCTCCTGGCCACTCCTGACCAGCAATTGATGGGAGCTGAGTAAACTTTTAAATGACGGGATGGACGTGACTTTTTGCTTGTGCGTTTTCCCATACCCTTCCCTGCTATTGCAAAACCGGCAGTCTCAGGGGAATGCAGAGCTTTGGTAAACACCATCAGAGAGTGTCAGAGAGAGACAATGGATAAACACAAACTCTAGTTGAACTAAAAAAGCTCTTTTAATGGAAATTGCAAAGAAGGGCAATTTGTATCTGAGTTTTACCTTGAAACTATAAAATTTCCTTTGATATTGCCTAATGCTTGTTGCTTCTTGCTATAAAAAGGATGAGTTCAGAAATGGTCCTTTGCCACAAGTCCATCTCTGACTGTGGTCTTGGCTAACTGATAATCTTTTTGTACCTCATGGAGATTTATTTTTTTAAATTTTTCGTTTTTTCCTGGGATAAAGTTTGCTTCTGGTTTAATAGACTTTGGTGGATTGTCTCCCATCTGCGCGACCCCCCATGGACCCAACAATGGCTATGATGCTTTCAGACTATAACAACATACTTGTTGGGCTGGAGAGATGGCTCAGAGGTTAAGAGCACTAGCTGCTCTTCCAGAGGTCCTGAGTTCAATTTCCAGCAACCACATGGTGGCTCACAACCATCTGTACTGAGATCTGGCACCCTCTTCTGGCGTGTGGGCATACATCGAGGCAGAATGTTGTATACATAATAAATAAATAAATCT
>NW_026068106.1:2344058-2347660 GCF_014885135.2 Alexandromys fortis
CCCTCCCTCCCTCCCTCCCTCTTTCTCTCTTTCTCACGCGCGTGCGCGCGCGCGCGCGCACACACACACACACACACACAAATCCATTTGTCTAGTGACTTGGTAGTTTTTAGTGAGGAAGTTTCCCAATCTGAAGAATGACCTAAGCCTCCTATAAAACAACTAAGAACCTAGGAGAGGCTTGGTTAGTGAGACTGGTGATAAGGGCTCATTAGCCTCTCACCCTGCAAGCACACGCACACTCCCGGTCTGTCTTAGACTCTAGGTAGGTGTGTTGGGGTGTGGTTCCAAGCTGTACCACTGGGCCAGCAGGAGAACCTGTGTAACCTGAATGAATCAATCAGGGCCTGGTGCCTCTGGGTTGAACCCAGTTATCATGTGACACCCACACCAAGAAACAGGCATTCCTGATTCCCAAGTCTTTGAAAATAGCATGTCTTTACAGAAGTCTGACTTTAAAAAAGGACAGAAGGTTGTTTTTGTTTTGTTTTATGGGTATAGGTATTTTGCCTGCATGTTTGTCTGTGTAGCAGCAGATATAAGTGTATTCTTCTGAGTCTAGAGGAGGACGTCAGACCCCATTGATCTGGAGTTACAGATGGTCGTTGAGCTGTCATATGGATGCACACCTGAGTCCTTTGCAAGAGCAGCCAGTGCTCTTAACTATTGAGCCATCTCTCTAGCCCCAGGAAAGAAGCTTTATTATACTTTGCAGAACTCCTGTCTGCTCAGCAAGTTTCTAGGTCCCATCCATTCTGCTTCTCTCACAAAGGTCTCTTTGCTAAAACCTTAAAAGTGTTTCTTTCCTGCATGACTGTACATGCAACTTATTTTGCATGTATCTCAAGTCAGTCTTCTTGGCTTGTCCCGCCCCCAAATCCTTCTAGGGCATCAAATTCAGGTCCCCATGCATCCTCTTCAGACAGTTTTCCTCTGAGCATTGCTGCCCTTCCCCCAACCTCCAGCGCTGAAGGACAACCCCAGAGTTTGGGTATTTTACTATTGATCTTTATTGCCAGCCCTTTCTTTTCTTTTCATGTCTTTACAATGAAAATGTATGTTTTTCCTTCTCTTCCCTTTCCTTGTTTTTCCTCCCTCCTTTGCTCCTCCTCCTTCTTTTTCTTCCTTCCTTCTTTTCTTTTTCTTTCTTACTTCCTTCCTTCCTTCTTTCTTTCTCTCATTTTTTGAGACAAAGTGTCTCATTTTAAAATCCAGGCTGGTATCGCACTCACTATGGTCCTCCTGTCTCTTAACGGGGATTACCGGCATGTGCCATTGTGCCTGGCTCCATTTTTTTTTCAACTCTTCTTTCCCCATTACAATCAAAGGACAAACAAACTCCTTAACAGATGGACAGAAAGACAAAATTTTGATCTGTCACACTTGAATGCAAAAGTATTCTATTTTTCATGCCCTTTTGTTAGTGGCCATAGTTTTCCAGATGAGATCTCAATAAAAAAAACGAGTAAGCTGCTTTTCTGGAGAACTGTCATCTCACCTATATGCTTGCCTGCCTTCTTTCTTGTCCTTCCATCAACTATCAAATGGTTTCCTTTGTGCTTTGTCTGAAAGAGACCTGGTTACCCTCCACTCTGCCGTTCAAAGAATGCTTATTAATCCATATAATAGTATAGAACATATGGATGTAAGGTATAGACTTATGCATACACACATGCTATTGCTTATGATTTCAGCAAGCTCACAGATTCCTAAACAAGCCTTGAGTAAAGACCAATTAGTTATTTTTGCTCCTCAACTTGGCTTTCAAAATACTGACTCTCAAGTTTTGAAAATCTTGTTTGTTTGAGACAGGGTTTCTCTGTGTAGGCTTAGTTCTACCGGTTTTTGCCCTGTAGATCGGCCTGGCCTCAGACTCAGAAATCTGCCTGCTTCTGTCTCCAGAGTGCTGGGATTAAAGGTGAGCACCACCACCACCCAACTCACATTTTTAATTTTATGTATATGGGTGTTGTTTTGCCTGCACATTCTTTAGAGAAGGATACCCATAAACTGCATCTTAGGAAGCTCTTTGGAAAGGTTTCAGATGGAGAGGATGGGAAAGAGATGCCTTTTTAGAGGTTCAGCATTTTCAAAGACCCAGAAGCAGGGGAAGCCATGGCGCTTTGAAGAACTTGATTGGCTGGAGCTGGAATGGGATGTGGATCCAGAGAAAACGGAGAGATCCTCATCGTGAAGCAAGGACTAGCATGGGGGTCTAGAACTCTGCGCTGAGGATTTACCCATTGTCTCCCATTATCTCAGTGGGATGTAGGGGCTCAGAAAGCTCTTTCACAACAGCCTGGGTGCAGTGGAATTCACAGCAAACGTGGTGAATTCACCTCTATGAATCTACTTTATATTTAAAGACAATAATAATAAAATTATAAGTAACATATCTATGTATATATATATGTACATATCCTGATACCTATTTTTACCCATGTATATAATTTATTAAACCATATATGTGTGGATGTGTGTGCACATATCACTCACAGAGTATTGAAAACAACATGTATAGTTTACAGCCCAGCTTACTGTAATGGCTGTAGTGTGTGTGTGTGTGTGTGTGTGTGTGTATGTGCATGCGTGTGTGTGTGTGTGCGCGCGCGCACGCGCGCATACAATGGCAGGATATTAAAAAGGAAAGCAAGTTTTGGTAACAAAAAAAAATAGGTGATGTTACGGACAGGTATTTAACTCCTGAGAATCTTAGCTGTCTTAGAAGTTTCAGGAATATGTGTTCAGTGACTTGTACAGATATTAAAGTAATGATTAGATGTAAAAAGGTCACTGTGAGTTGGGTGGTAGTGACACACACCTTTCTCAATCCCAGCACTTGGGAGGCAGAAGCAGGCAGATCTCTGTGAGCTCAAGGTCAACCTGTTCTACTTGAGAAACCCTGTCTCAAAAAAAAAAAAAAAAAAAAACCCAACCCAAACCAAACCAAATCAGAACTAAAAGGTCACTGTGAAGAGGATTTGGAGGTGGGTTCTCAGCTAAGTTGCTTGCTGAGACTAGATACAGAAGGTTCACACAGGAAGATGGGCTGCTTAGCTTAGAGTGCCAAAACCAACACAGCTGTCGGAGGGAAAGAACAGTTTTTAGAAGTCTTTGGAGTGTGTTTACAGTAGAGAATACAACCCCATGTTGTATTATGTGGGACAACAAAGGTTAGATTCTCTCCCTGTGTTGGCTCAGGCCCTGTGAGAAACTTTTCTGATGAGATCAGGCATACAAGAGAGCTGTTAAAGGAAACGTCTGTGAGCAAAAAGGAAAAGGAAACCACAGCAAAGGAGGTTTCAAGATGCAAGTCTAACATTTGTGGCAAAGCGAGACAAGGAAGCAGATCTGCACAGGAGGGGGCATCCTGGCTGTCAACACTGACAAGCATCCGTCATCCAGAGGACCAATCCAAAGTCAAGGCATGACTGGAAGAATCCCGTGCTTTACAGGAATGGGCTGAATTAGAGTCCTCAGTACCTTGCTAGCCCTTGTTGGAAGAGTCCAGGGGAAGCACAGCCTTGGAACAGATACTCTGACAGACAAAACAGGGGCAGCAACTGCTGCGGTAGTCAAGTCTGCTCACTTTCATAACCATT
>NW_026068106.1:2348535-2385014 GCF_014885135.2 Alexandromys fortis
TAACAAGTGCATTCAAAACTAACCAACCCATCCTAATACGGGTTTCCTTTCTTCTCTCTATAAACTATCATTTGCCTATGGAGCATGTCTGCTTACTCTCTATCCACAGACAGTCCTTTGTTCCTGAAGGGGCAAATATCCCTTCACCCTCTTCCTTGTTTCTTTTCCCTTCTCCCTCATTCTCTATCTTCTGTCTTTGTCGCTTTTTCCCTGCCCTTTGTCCCTCTGGAATAAATAAATAAATAAAAAGTTCTCTGTGCTGAGAACTTGGTCTTGGTGTGTCCTTAGGCCATTCTTCCTTTCATGAGTATTGTTGAGTGAGACAAAGAAGTCAGCTGGACATTTAAGCCCAGAGCTCAGGCAGGGGATCTGGTTGGCTATAGCCCAGATGTTGTTTAAAAACGTGAATTGCCCCGAGGAAAGACTAAGAATGCAGTGCCAGGAACATCAAAATGTAAGGAACCGTACGGATCAGCGTAGATTTCACTCTCTTGGTTAGGATATCTGTAACACACTGAAAAGATTGGATAGACTTGTAGCCAGATGTCCAAGGTTCTGACTTAGATTCTGGCAATTAGACACTCTCTTGCAGCTCCCATTTCGGGGATGTATAAGTGGGGGAGAGAGAAGACGGTAAGGGCAGGGTGAAGTCTCTGGGCCGATAAGCCCCACAATTTCAGGCTTGAAGGTAATATCTTCACCACCCATGTTGGACTGGATGGAACCAAAAGGCAAAGCAGCCTTAGGCCTAGCCATGCCACTTAGCATTTTAAGAAGTAGTCCTGTGCAGAAAAGAATTACAGATATGCAATAAAGATAGATTCAGATGAAAAAGACCTCTAAATGGGTCACGGTGTTTGGTAAATGTGTGTAGGCTTGGGAGAGAGAGGAAAAAGAGTATAGACAGTTATAATATAACAGAGCACAGAGAGTCATAGATTAAAGGAGTAAAAATAATAAAATAAATGTTAAACTTGTAGAAAAAGGAATAGAGTAAGAAAAACTCCATTGACAAGTTAGTTCTGAGACTGGCCTTGTCCTGGAACTCAATCTAGAGTCTATTCCTTTTCTCGCTGACCTCACAGGCCAGTGATACACTTGGCACTAGCTCTATCTGTATAAACCGGCTCTTAGCATTTGAAACATGACTGATATAATTAGAGAAACGAAAGTCTTTAAAAGGAGCTGAGGGGAACCCAGAGAAGCAGTCGCAAAACCAAGAGAGAATGCTGAAACCCAGGCAAGGGAGGCTTTCAATCCGTGGTCACTCATGAATCACTGCAGAGGCATCAAGACAAACAGGGTGGAGAAATAAAGACGGAGCTAGGGCTTTACAGGCTGCCTTGACGGGGTGGTGCCCAAGGTGGAGTAGAGGCAAAGCCTTATCTCAGAAGGTTAGGGGGCCTCTTCCGCTTGACTTGCACTTGACCAAAGAATCCGATGCCGACGACGTAATTTAGGAGGCCCAATAAGATGGTTCTGCTGCTTTTTAGAGTTCCTGACAGGCATCGTGACAGTCTAATCCGAATGTAGGAATTCAATTGGTTGAAAGCAGCTCTCCCTCTAGCTACACCAGTTGTGAGTTTACATCTGTGAAACAGGAAGGAGATGAATGCCTAGAATGTTGGTGCGCGAGAACAATTCTATATCTGTCAATTATGTTTTAAATAAACGCTGATTGGTCGGTAGCTAGGTAGGAAGTATAGGTGGGAAAACCAGACAGGAAGTAGAGGCGGGACAATAAGAACAGGAGTTTGTATTTGACCCAGCCAGACTTTCATATTGATGTTGGTGACAGCTGAGGATTTGGGCAAGTTGCACACAGGAAGCTTTCTTCTCTGGACAGCAGCCTTGATCATGTTTTCCTTACCGAATGGCTGTGATATATTTCACTGCAGTGTGTGAGGCGGGCAGCACGGAGACCAGCTTGTAAAAAGTGCTCAGCGAGTTCTGTAAGTGGTTCAGAACACCTTGGGGAGAGCCTCCTCATTACCACTCTCTTCACAGGGAATCTGGCCAAATGGGAGGATGCTCAGGAAAGCCAACAGCAAAGCCTATTATTAGGATGAAAACATGCCATGGGGTAGGCCACACCTTAAATGAGAAATTCCCTGAGCACCTTCGTGATTGGGCATTGCAACGGAGTTGGTACAGAGGTCAAGGGTCAGCAGGAAGAAGGGGGAGACGAAGATAAATTAAAAGCTTTCCTGCTGTTTTTTTTTTTTTTTTTTCTCTTGCCACAATAGGAAATGCTGCCTTCAGAGGACAGGTGTTTAATCTAACCCTGTTGAGGAAGGAAGAGGCTGTCTGTTGTGGTGGGGCTGGGTATAGATATCGGAGAGTTGAGGGAACAGATGGTTTATTGCCTCAAATGAAGTAAAAGACTCATTTATCAAAATCTCCAGCGTGTCTGCTTTCGATCACAAACTCCCCTCTTCTTGCCCGTGGAGCTTAGAATGTTTGCAGGAAACACAGGCAAAGTCTGTGCTAATCAATAAAGCAAAATAGTTAATTTGGGAAGCAACGGCCTGCCTCTTTCGCTGCCTAGCTCAGGCCTGCCTTTGGCCCCCTCATTGCCACACGGCTAGAATTAATCTCTGTTTTCTTCAGCTCTCCCCCCTTTCTATTTATCCCCTCAGGAACACAAGGATCACAGTACCTGCTGAGAGCCAAAGAAGGTACCCTGCAGGAGTCCCCACCCCACCCCACCCACTGTCTTTACTGTATCTTTGTTCCTGTTACAGACTATCCCCAAGGGGAGTTTCTCCCCGGCCACAGGTTGTCTAATCTTTTCAATTAGTGTTCTAATCAGCACTTTTCCATATTCCTCGGTACCTCATTCTAAGACACGAGTGTTTAAAGCCTGTCTGAGTTGAATATCAGGCTGCCTTCCTCTGCTGGTGGTTCTCCTAGCAGGCCTATGCTTTCATCACCAGGCTGGTATGAGGATGCAGGGATGCGGGGATACGCAGGGGGTAGGCAGAGAGGGGGTGTGTGAGCAGAAGCAGGATGGCCAGCTCTGCCACCTGATGGAGTCTTGTTGGCTGAGTCAGTCTCAGAGGGACAGTCTCGGTGCTGGCCCAGGGGAGACTTAATAAATCTTCTGACCTCAGAAGCTATAATTTCCCTTGACAGGCCTACTATTACAAATCCTCAACCCGACTGTCACAGCCCGAGCCCAGGTGTTTTGATGAAGGAGGATGGACGTTCCTACCATAGAAAATGACAGGAGTAATTGGCTTGCTGTGACATTCTGCAGAATGGATGACATGGACACTTTGTATTGACTTATTCCTACAAAACCCTCTCGTAATCCCTGCAAGCCACCAAATTATACTGATATTGTGGCTGCCTTTTGCATAGGCTGAACTCAGGTGTGTGTGTGTGTGTGTGTGTGTACACATGTATTTATGTGTGTGTATATATTTGTGTACATGTGTGAACAGTTGTCAATGCAACCATGGCTGTGGTGGCCTAGAACTGACATTGGGTCTTCCTCGATGGCTCTCTACTTGAGGTACTGAGGTAAAGTCTCTCTCTGAACCTGGAGCTCGACACTGTGGCTCATCTGGCTAGTTAGCTTGCTCTAGCTAGTTTGTTCCAGGATTGCGTCTCTACATATGGTACAAATATATACATACACATAAATACATGTGTACACACACACACACACATATGGAGCTATCCCTCCAGCTGCCGTGCTCAGATGTAGAGATTGTTTGTATACAATTCAACTCAATGAGTGTATACATTCATTCTGTATCTATCCTATGCCCAACACCGTGGACATGAAGCATGAAATAAAATATTGAGTCTGACCAGGCAGTGGTAGCCCACATCTTTAAACCCAGCACACTTGAGACAGAGGCAGGCGGGTGTCTGTGAGTCTGAGGCCATCCTGGTTCACAAAGCAAGTTCCAGGACAACCAGGGCTACACACAGAGAATCCCTGTCTTGGGGGAAAAACCCTGGAGTCTGCTTTGAATAGAGTTGTAGTAAGAAGAACTTTTTCATTTGTCTGTTTTGGTAATGAAGACTCAAGATGAGCAGACAAAGTGCTGTTTGCTCTTCTCCGCTCTGTTCTGGACTCTCCAGAGACCGTAGGTCATACTTGTTTTGGGGGAGAGAAAAGCTGTTTCCTAAGACTTCTCCTTTCCTCGGAAGAACTATACCTCCTCATAATTATCATTTCTCTCATTATCAAGTTCAAACTTAGCTGGTTCTGTAGTTCTTTATCTCCCACTCCTGTGTGAATACGGCTTTTTCGGCCCGCGTTCATGCACTTAGTCTTCACCCGACTTAACAAATACTCCGTGACAGGATTTCCAGGGCAAGCCTAACAGCATGCGATACCTTCTTGGTCTTTGACTGCAAGGAGTTGGCTTTGTGATTGAAGTAACACGCTTCAGCAGGTGATACTTCCTCCTCACCACGGTCAACTGCCGTGGAAGAGTGGCTCTCTGTTCGTGTCTCCATGCCTCTCATCCCTCAGAGCTGTTCTGAAACAGCCCTCACAGAAGTCAGTGGTCGCTTCCCAGCTGCCGAAATGTCAGGCCCCCTTTCGCTGCATTTCACACCTCAGTCAACCCTTGCCATTCATGGGGACAGATGCTGGTTCCTGTTTCCAGTTTCTGTTGTACCACTCACTAGCTAAGCGGCCTAGGTGAGTCACACAACCTCTGACACACAGTTTACCTTGACACTCCGTCAACGAGGGTGAAAATGTCTGTAGACCAGGCTCATGATGAGGGTGAAATGTGCTCTTGCTGATAATTCCTGAGCTATGATAGGTGCTAAGCAAATATTAGTCATCTTACTATGACTAACACGATGCACTCCTCGCTTCCTGCTTGTTTCTCAAACAACTTAAGCTGGAATTGCATTGCTGGTTGTTTGTCTTCCAGGCCCTCTGATTTGTTTGCTTAAAGAAAATCTGATTTGAGCTGTGCAGTGATGGTGCATGTCTTTAATGCCAGGACTTGGGAGGCAGAGGCAGGTGGATCTCTGAGTTCGAAGCCAGCCTGGTCTACAGATCAAGTTCCAGGACAACTAGGGATATAGTCTTGGGGAAAAAAAAAAACCAAAAAAACAAAAAGGGAAATTCTTTCTATCTATCTATCTATCTATCATCTATCTATCTATCTATCTATCTATCATCTATCTATCTATCTATCTATCTATCTATCTATCTATCTATCATCTATCTATCTATCTATCTTAGTGTCACTCAGGATCCCGTCCAAAATCTCTGGGAAATTGAGAATTTCCTCTTTGCAGAAGCTGCTCTTTGCCACCACCCACCCCATTCTTCATCACCAGTCCCAGCTGGTTCTACAGAACAGAGCTGAAATATGACCAATGCCTGACCAACCCCAGGCTTCCGTTTTTCTAGACAAATAATAACTGGTCCCGGAATGGGCTCAGGAGAGACCCCTACCGAGATGTCTGGAAGTAAAGGAAGCATTGTCTTTTTGTTTGTGTGTGCTAAAAGAAAAGAAGTCACTTGGCCACCTGGTTACCCTAAACCCACACAACTCATGAACGGAGTTAAATGGAGGATGTGGAACCAGGGGCGTGAAAAGAAATTACAGCATTTGGTGACGTCCTTTGAGTCCCTCTACCGAGCCATATGCGTTCTGGCATTTAGCAGCAAAGAAGGTTTAACTGAAGCGGAAATATGCACTCTCTTGTCCATGCAGCCAGTGTTTATTGAGCATCTACTGTATGCTGAAGGTATAGGGGCTGGAATGGTGGGCAGACCAATTCCCTGCCTTGGAAAAGCGGATGATTTAGTAAGAGAAAAATAAGAAATGCCAATACAGTATGACTAAAACTACGAAAAAGTACTACAGTGCTCCGCAAGCAGAGAGGACATTTGAAGAAGGCTCTCTCTCTCTCTCTCTCTCTCTCTCTCTCTCTCTCTCTGTGTGTGTGTGTGTGTGTGTGTGTGTGTGTGTGTGTGTGTGTGTGTGTGAAAACCAAAGCTACATAGCCAGGGAAAGATGAGAAGAGGGATGGAGAGCATTTCTTGCAATAGGAACACGGTGAGTGAGGAATTCGTGAAAACAGGAGTTGGGGCAACTGGGGAGGCAGCTCCCTCCTGCCACAGAGTGCTAGGGAGCTTCCGCAAGACTATAGAGGAAAGCAAGAGTTCAACCAGGAAAGGACTTGCCAATGCCAGGGGTTCTCGTGGCAGTTTGAAAGGCTTTCAAAATAGAGGCTCGTGTAGAGGTCACCTACTCCTGTGCTAATAAATGTGGAACCCACTCCTGTACGTGCTGTTTCTAGACAGACGTCATCCTGACACAGAAAGCTGTACCTTAGCCTTCTGTTCCAAACTCCAAGGAGATGACTCCATGTAGATACCATGGATCTCAAAAGATACTCCCCCTTCCTTCCTCCTCCCTCGCTCTGCCAGAACTCCCAGATTCGGTAGCAGAATTGTCATCTTCCCAGTCTCTGGCTTCAAAGGCCTGAGTCATCTTCATTTCTTCCCTTCCTGTGTGATCCTCGGTTGTTGCCAAGTCACAGAAATTCTATTTCTAAGGTGTCTCCCACTTCTGTTTGAACTGAAGAGCAATTTTTTAACCCCCCCCCCCCGAAAGGTTCAGCATTTCCCTTCTTCTTCTATCTGAAGTGGATGTATGAACCACACCTGACTAAATGCACCTCCTTGCAAGGTTCTTAAGTTCCTCATTCCCATGTCTCTGTACAATCTTTTTCCATAAGCAGATGGAGAAGCTATCCAGTAAATGGCCACATATCCAATGATGGACTATAGTTCCCATAATTCCATTATCTGAATAAGATGCATCTTGCTGGGAGATTTGCTCTAGACAGAGTCTAGAGAACTGGCTCTCAACCTGTTGGTTACCACCTGTTTGTGTGTGTGTGTGTGGGGGGGTTCACATATCAGATATCCTGCATATCAGATACTTACGTTACAATTCATGACAGTATCAAACTTACAAAATTACACACACAAAAAAAATAATTTTGTGCTTGGGGAAGGGTCACCACAAGATGAAGGGCTGTATTACAGGGCCATAGCATTAGAGCATTAGGAAGGTTGAGAACCACTGCCCTAGAGCTATCTCTGAATGTTTGATGATATAGGCATGCCAGGCATGCCAGGAAGACCTGCTGGCAAGGGATTGTGGGTAATCTCTGGCGTTGAAGACGGCCTCCAGCTAATAACCAGTCTCAAGCCAAAGACTCAGTCCTACAACTTTAAGAAAATAAATTCTGCTAGCAACCTTAGAAGCAGACTTGGTTCCTGCTGAGCCTCCAGATGGAAAATAGTATTGGCCAACTTGATTATAGCATTGCAGAGAAACCAGTGCAAGTATGTCTATACTTCTGGTTTTCTGAAACTATGATACTAGAACACTTTTTTTTTTGTGCAGCTGCATTGCATTGCCCTGTTTGCACCACGGGGCAGATTTTAACTGCATGTATGCTGACCACTTCCCCCATGCCCTGTTAGAACACTCGCTGTGTTTCAGATAAGGTCAGACCCTCTGTAGCTATGTGTTCAAAATCTACAGACTCAACTAACCACAGATTGAGAAAATAACCTCCAAGCCCCAAGTCCCGGAAAGTTTCAAAAGAAGAATTTGAATTTGCTACATACTGAACACTAGAGAGTGTACTGCATGCGTGAAGTGACACATTGCCATCACCTTCTGTAGCCGCTTGCCATTTCACACATCCTCTTTCCTTCTCTGCAACACTTACTATGTGTCTGGCTTACTAGTCCTGTACTGTCTAGTTACACCTAAGATGACTGGCGATACTGAACACGTACAGATTTCCATTCTGTAGCTATCCCCCAAACAACATAGTTCTATAGTTTGGTTTCCATTGTTGTGATAAACACCAAGACCAAACACCAAGTGACTTGCTGAACAAAAGGCTTTTTTCAGCTCACACTTCCACATCATAGTTTATCACTGATGGAAGTCAGAGCAAGATTTCAGGCAGAAACATCACCGCAAAAACTGAATTAGAGACTGTGGAGAAAAGCTGCTTTCTTGCTGTTCAGCTGGCTTCCTTATACAACCCGGATCCATTCACCCAGAAGTAGCACCGTTCACAATGATCTATGGCCTCCTCAATCAATTAGCAACCAAGGAAATGCCTATAAACTCATCTGATGGAGGCAACTCTTCAGTTGAGAGTCCCTCTTCCCAGGTGTATCAAGTCGATCACAAAGTGTGGCCATCGCTGAACTGAATGTGCGTAGATTTCCATTTTGTAGTTACTACCCAGACAATACAATAAAACAAATAATATTGTATAGCATTAATATAGGGTTAGGATTTTAAGTAATCTAGATGTGCTATAATGTATTCAGGAAGATGTGGGCTATGTTTTCCTTTATAACATTATAATAACATTATGCTATTTTATATAAGGGAGCTAAATACCTGTTGATTTTAGGTATCCATGATTTAGGGGAGATGGGGGAAATCCTTAGACCAATCCTCCTTGATATTGTGGGGCAATGACATTGGGTATTAATGTGCTTTAAGGGCTTCAACTCCTTTACCCTTAGTAGTAAAGCTTTGTGACTGACCTTTCTTTGGAATTTTAGCACCCAAATAATGACACAGAGACTTCTCATTAAGTATGACAGCTTGGCAAACTAGCTCTTGTAACTTAATTCATTTATGTTAATCTATCTACCTTATGCCATGAGTTCATTACTTTTCCTTAGTACTGTGGGTCTCACGTTTTCCATGTCTGGCTGGTGAATCTCTGCCTCTCCGATTCCTTCCCAGAGTTCCTATCTCTACCTGGACGCCCCGCCTATCCTTCTCCTCCTTAGCTATTGGTAATTCAGATCTGTATTAAGCCTATCAGAAGTTGCCTTGGCAGAGACACATCTTCACAGTGTACAAAAAGATCATCCCACAACAAAGGTGGGATGCCAATCTCATCGATACATCGGCTTCAACTCTACCAGTAATGTTTTGTATTCAAGGCAGGGGATACCCACTGAGGTCCCTCACTCGCCATGTGAGGACCCCCCCCCCCCGACATTCCAGGGTCACTTGTGCCATAAATCATAACAGCCACGATTGTCTCTGTCACTAAGGACACATTTTCAAAGCCACAGCCAGCAGAACTTTACTTAAGTTGCACACGCTAAAACTTGGTTCATTGTTTCAAATTTGGATAGTATCTCTCAAATGTTATCTGTAAGCTGATGACCCACTGGGTTTATATGGTCTCTATGAAAAGGATCATCCCAAGAAAAAGAAGGACACTGCCAACAGCAGAGGAAACAGCAGTCTACTCTGAGTGACATCCTATCCTTTAGGCAGCAAGGGTAAGAAACTCTGTCTATTCCTTTCCCGTCAGCCAGGAATAAGATTGACATCACAATTAAGTGCAGGAGTGAGAACTCGTGAGAGAAAAGGAGCCAGGCAGATATGTACCTCATGAGGACATTAATTGAATTTTGCTAAATTAAAGTGTGATTATCTAGTCATTATGCACAAGATTTTAATGGATTTTTAAATGCTCTTATCCCCGAAGCATTCTGGGAAGTAAACAAAAAATTAATTGCATTTTCCCCCAAGAAGTATACAGCTTGTGAGGGAAAGCAGTCATCTGGCTAAAATTATGCTAATGACAAATGAAAACTATTTAATGAAATGTAGCCATAGGTTTCAGAACAAAGAAGTAAGTCGGCGGTATATTTATGCGCAGTACATTAAAAGTCATGACTCAGATGACGTCAGAATAGAGAGTTCTTGCCTTGGCAAGATTGGATTTATCTTGTTTGGACTTTAGACTGATCCTTGGGTGAGAGATACTCTGACTGGGCGAGCATGGGGAGTATCTCCATATCATGGGCCTACTTCCTGTGGATTTATTCAAGCATCGACCTAGACAGTAGGCATGTGCTATTCCTGGCAGAATACATGCTACCAGCAGCCTGGTTGGGACTCAGCCAAAAAAAGGAATCATCTGACAACCTTTGACACAGGATGCTCTCAATCAGTCAAGACGTCTACATTGCCCTGCTTTCTTTGCCAAGTTTTGAGTAAGAGAAAGGACGAAGAAAGGGGTGCCAGCAACTATCATGAAATGAAAAGACAGGAGCTGGGAAGGCCATCACAAGGTGTAGTCGCTGTGTGAAGATGCTCAGGAAGCTTGAGAGAAGCAGAGCAAAGAGCTTGCAACCCTCCCAGTGGGTCCTAGCACGCTGAATGTTTTATTAGTTAATAATTACTGAGTTAAAACCACAGTACCACACTGTGCTTCCAATCTCTGCTTGTCAGCCCGCCAAAGGCTTCCGGCTACTCAGCGAGGATTGATTCAATGTGATCATAAGCTTTGTTATACTCTCCTCCCCAGTCAAGATAAGTAGTGCAAATAGTCAAAGCACCAAATCAAGTTTCTTTTGTGATTCAATAACGCGAGCATCTTCCATATTTGCACGATTCAGGTGTGTGAGTTGGAGGGAAGCCTTGAAGGTAATGACGGGGATAAAAGTGACGGAGATGATAAAGGGGATGAAAGAGTAGCCACTGTGGTGGAAATGAAACCCTAGTCTCCACTCTAACGCAGTTGTGGCACCAGAGAAATTCCTTAACTTCTGAGTCTCAACTTCTTCTCTGTCGAATAATGATGGGACTTCAAATGACTCTTAGAATCTACTTTTAAAAAATATTTATGCCATATTAAAAACCTTCTGGTGCTGAACAGTGGTGGTGCACACCTTTAATCCCAGCACTTGGGAGTCAGAGGCACGCAGATCTCTGAGTTTGAGGTCAGTCTAGTCTATGGAGTAAGTTGCAGGACAGTCAGACCTACATAGAGAAATCCTGTCTTTAAAAAAACCAAACCAAACCAAACAAACAAAAACCCATTCTGTATGTTGAGGAAGTAGCTCAGTTGATAAAAATATTTCACTTTTAATCACAATGACCCAAATTCAATCCCTGGAAACCACATAAAGAAAAGATGGGTGTTGGTACAATTTTGTGATCTCAGAGCTGGGGAGGTAGAGTCAGGCAAATTCTTGAGGCTCACTGGTTAGCCAGACTAGCCTAATGGGTGAGTTTCATGACAATAAGAGACTCTCACAAAAAAAGGCATAGGGTACCTGAGAAACAACATTTAAGGTTGTCCTGTAGCCTACACAAACACACACACACATACATATGTACCAAACACACACACACACCCTATATACACACAAATACTTGAGTAATACATTCACAGAACATTTTTTAAAATAAAATTCTGAATGCTTTTAAGTCTTGTGGTATCAGAAATTCACCTGAAATCCCAGCAGTTGGGAGGCAGAGGCAAAGTGGATCTCTGTGAGTTCGAGGCCAGCCTGGTCTACAGAGCTAGTTCCAGGACAGGCTCCAAAGCCACAGAGAAACCCTGTCTCGAAAAACCAAAAAAAAAAAAAAAAAGAAAAGAAAGAAAGAAAGAAAGAAAGAAAGAGTGAGTGAGTGAGTGAGTGAGTGCCAGGGCAGTCAGGTCTGTTACACAGAGACACCCTGTTTCTAAAAACAAACAAACAAACAAACAAAAGCCCTATGTACCCCACCATGGCAAGTTTTTCATTTTCTTTACCCCTGGATCTTAGTCATTTCCCAGAGAAGAAGGTGGGCAGTGCTCTAGCCCTTGGACAATGAGGAGCCTTTAATGAGACTGATACCAAAAGTTTGCAGAAGGAAACTTTTTTATTTTTCATTCTACCCAACTCCAATTCTACCCAAGTTGCATTCTAAAAGATTTTGCAGGGAAATCTTTCAGATTAGGGACTAGAGGGAAAAAGTCACATGATTTCAATCCAGGGTGGAAAACGGAGAAGTGTCTCTCTGGGCTTTGACCCACAGCACCTCTGCCTCCATCAGTGCTTTGACAGCTGTGGGAAATCACTCCGCTCCCTATAGCTTATGTTGATCAGTCATCCCTCATTTCAGTGCCTCTGAGAAACAAAGGCATGGCCCACCCTTGACCTCTCTGCTGGATGCTGTGGGGCCAGAATCTTCTGAAAGGACGGTGTGTTCTGTCCATGACTTCTTAGTTGCAACCTATCTCGATGAAAATGGCTGTTTGGGACAAGTTCAGCAACAATTGCATTATTCATACTTGATTCTGGCTGGGCTTCAGAGTTTTAATCATCTAAATAGAAAAAAATCAATTCAACAATGACCAGTTTGATTCCGCACATGTTTACTGAGTCTGTTTTAGCTACAGAGGGGCAAGGCAGCAGCGAGAAATGGCCTGCCTGTGTGGCCATCTAGAAGGCCTCTGAGAATAGAAACTACCTAGGCTGTACCCGAGTCCAGACCTCAGGACAGGAGCAGATGAATTGGGATCTTTTGCGGTGTCATATTTGTATGCCCCAGGGATATAGACATTGGCTAAGTTGTGGGCTTGGTCAAGGATGGCATTTTGGAAAGTGAAACATAACATATTGAAATGACCTCTCTTCTTGACTCTTACTTGTCATTTAATATTTCTCTTTTTACTTCTTTGGCTTCTCCACTGGGCTCCAAGCTTCTATTGTGGTGCTGGACAATTGTCTATATTCTGTCAATTATGTTTTAAATAAATGCTGATTGGCCAGTAGCCAGGCAGGAAGTATAGGCAGGACAACCAGACAGGAAGTAGAGGTGGGTCAATGAGAACGGGAGAATTCTGGGAAAAAGGAAGCCCATTCCTCCCAAGTCCTGTCCAGACACTGAAGAAGCAAGATGTGACTATGCTGCTGAAAAAGGTACTAAGCCATGTGGCTAACACAGATAAGAATAATGGGCTAATATAAGTTATAAGAGTTAATAAGAAGCCTGGGCTAATGGGTCAATCAGTTTATGATTAATGTAGACCTCTGTGTGATTTCTTTTGGGGCTAAACGGCTATGGGACCTGGTGAGGGGACAGAAACCAGGCAGGACAGAAACCCAGACAACAAATGGCCCCCAACATTATTGTAGGTGAAGAGGGCCAGTATCTTAAAAGCTGTTGGATGAAAGAGTTCCCACAACATTCTATAGACCAAGGTCTGTATACATGGTCCTTACTGTCCTACCACAGCACATAGCATGTGCTCAGAAAACATTTGTTGAAAGAATAAACCAGACAATGCTGATGCTTTAGCACATTGGGAATCCACTGGTCCAGGAGTCCAAGACCATTTACTCCAGAACTCTTAGAAGTTAGGATGATCAAGAAATGGACTAAGAGAAGAATGTATGCCTCAAGGGGTGGAAACAATGGAATCCAGAGAAAGCAACTGAGGAGAAATCTGTATTCCCATTTGTCCTAATTTGCTGCTTTTATTGTTATAATGAAACAACAGCCACTACCAATTTAGGAAAGAAAGTGTTTATTTGGCTTAAAGGTTATCGTTAATGCAATGAGGGAAGTTAATGCAAGAGCTAAAGACAGGAACCTGGAGACAGGAATCGACGTAGAGACCAGGGAGGAATGCTGTTTATTGATTGGTTTGCTTCCTCTAGCTTGCTCATCTACTTTCCTTAAACAACTCAGGACCACCTGCCTGCTGGTAGCACCCCTACGGTTGGCTGAGCCCTTCTCCTTCAATAACCAATCAAGAAGATACCTCACAGATGTGGCTACAGGCCAGTCTGATGGAGGAAGCTCTTCAGTTGAGTTCATCTTTCCGGGTGGCCAGAAAGTGTGTCGATTTGGCAAAAACTAATCATAACCCTCTGTCTGGGGAGTGGTGAGAGAATAAGAAGAAAGAGCAGCAGTGAATCTGAGTCCTGAGCAGAGTGTGCTACAGTGCAATAAAGTGTCACACTGAGCTGTAAGAATTTGGAATGCTCTTCAAGGGGAGGGGTGGTGGTACATGCCTTTAATCCCAGACTCTGGGAGGCAGAGGCAAGTGGGCTTTTGTCTTTCATATACTTCTCTTTACTTCTTGTCCCATGGCTTGCTGTGTAGGTGGGTGAATGGGCCCTGCCATCCAGCCTCCTCTCCTTCTCTTTCTCTTGCGCCCCAATCTTCTCTCTTTTTCTCTTTCTATTTATTCTTTCTGCCTACCAGCCCCGCCTGTTCTTTCTCCTGCCTTGCTATTGGCCATTCAGCTCTTTATCACAGAAATCGGGTGTTTTAGACAAGCGAAGTCACAGCTTCATGAAGTTAAACAAATGCAACATAAAAGAATACATCTTTGTATTATTAAACAAATGTTCCACAGTATAAACAAATATAACACATCTTCAACTAATATTCCACAACAGGAAGATCTCAGGGAAAGTAGTCCCTGCAATAAGACAGTGTTACGATTCTGTGTGTGAGAGACCTTGGACGGTTGGGTCCAAACCACAATGGGTGAGATACAGCACACCAGGTAGACAGAGCTTATGTGGGATGTTTTATTAAGAGAAGGGAATGGAAAGGGGGGAAGGAAGGGGGAAGACACGGTAAGCAGGAGAGCAGAGGCAGAGACAGAGAGAAAAAGCTCGTGGGAATGGGCGGAGCTTGTCTCTTAAAGGGGGTGTGACACATGCGTACAGACTACATAATGACGCACCCACTACTAGACTGGCCAGGGTACTGCCTGAGTGCGTCCTGCTAGGTGACGGGAAAGGCAAGCATAATGCCTGAATCCTGACAGATAGGATGACCGAGGACTTCCTTAACTGGAGCCAGTCCATGAGGTGGGATGCTGTAGGCTTTAGAAATCACGTGGACCACATAAGCCAGAGAAATGCGCAGCCTGTCTTTCTATGGCATGGTGGTTGTTTGGTTTTGTGTTTGGTTTTTGTCAACTTAACCACAAACTAGAGTCACCCGAGAAAAGAGATCCACAATTGAGAAAATGCCCCCTCAGATTGATCATTGGGCAAACTTGTGGAGCATTTTCCTGCTTGATTATTGATATGGAAGGGACCAACCCACTGTGGGGCAGTGCTATCTCTGGGCAGGTGGTCCTGAGCAGCATAAGTGAGCAAAACGAGTAAGACAGGGGGAGCAAGCCAATAAGCCGCTTTCCTCCATGCTCTCTACCTCAGTTCCTTCCTCCGTGTTCCTGCCTTGAGTTCTCATCTTGACTGCCCTTAATGCTAGGTTGCAGCTGGAAGCTAAAACAAACCCTTCCAAGGTTGGCTTTGGTCAGTGTTTCATCACAGGAACAAAAGAGTAAAGGATACACATGGGTTAGCAAAGGCAGAAAAAATGATTAGAGCTTTAAGTGTGTGTGTGTGTGTGTGTGTGTTGCAAAAAAAGACAATAAATGGAAGAGGGAAAGAAAGTTGGATACTCATACTGGCATTTCTAGAAGTCAATTTCCTTGTTTATCATTGTAAATATTTTTGAAACTATTCTTAATAAATCATAAATGAATGACTACTGCTCCTAGATGTGAGCCAGAGTATGGTTCTAATGCTCTGTAATTAGCCATGCGTTATTACAGTACAACACGACAATGAGCTAATTACAGCTAATTGCGGTGGTGACGCAGAGTGCTTTGTGAGACCATAACAGTGACACGTAAGAACCTTTATCTTCTCTCCAACTAGCTGTTAGGAGAGGCAATCTGCTGAAGGCAACCACAAACCGTCTGCCGTGTCATCAGCCGCAGGGCGGGAGCGGGCAGCAAGAGGTGCTCAGACTTCAAGGAACCTGAGGGTCTTGGAGGTGACACAGTCCCTTCTCTTAGTCACTAACAGGCACAACCAGCTCTAGCAGACATGAGCAGTCTCCTTTCTTCCCACTTTCTCTCTTAAGTGCACACACAACTTCTCTTGCCCCCTCTACTGAGTCAAGGCTACAAGGCAATTGTGCAGCCTTCACAGTTTTATTGAGAATCCATGGAGCAAGCCACAGCAGGGTGAGGTCTCCCCTCATCTCTAGACAGATCTGATTATGCCTGCTTTCCTCCGTGTTCCTGATAAAGGACAACAAATTGCTGAATTCAGAAGGGAAGCACCTTACCAGGCTGCCCTACGGACATTAAGTGAGATTTATTCTGGGAGTGGACAGACACAAGGTCAGTACTCAATATGCGATGTTCTATTAGTAATTCTTTTGTATATCCAGAAGCTTCTCTTTGAAAACCACCTTGGTGCTAGGAACGTTCTCCTAGGACTTAAGCTAAAAAGATAAGCATAATGCAACCCAGCCCTTCCACCTAGGGGAGAAGACATATTTAGATAGATTTTCACTAGGCCATGTTACAAGCATCATTGGAGCCGGGGAGTGGCGGTGCACCCTCTTAATCCCAGCACTTGGGAGGCAGAAACCTGTGGATCTCTGTAAGATCGGGTCCAGCCTGGCCTACAAGAGCTAGTTCCAGGACAGGTGCCAAAGCTACAGAGAAACCCTGTCTCGGAAAAAAAAAAAATCTCTAATCATTCAGCTCTTCAGCATTAGGAGGGGCGTCTAGATGAGTCATGAAGGAGGTAGCAAAGTTCCTGGTAAGGTGGAGAGAAGGCCTTCATGGCTGAGAAGACAGAAGGCATGAAAAGGATAGACACATGGCAATATGATGATGGCCAGGATGTTGGGACAAGCCTTAATCACTTTCTCAGTGTGGAAGGAGAACACTGTGCCATCACAACCCAAGAGTTTTACTGTCAATCACTTAGTCGCATACAAAGAACACATGAAAGTAAGCACAGTCCTTTGCTTTGGCCTCTAGTGGTCTGTAAGATCCTCAGTAGATTAGCTGTTTAAGAAAACCTTTGTTCTCTATCCCTTGCCTGCCACCGGTTTCTATAACCACCCAATACTTAGAGTCAATTTTCACAGCATTTTGTATCACTTTTCTCCTTTGAGTCCCTCTGCCTTCTCACAGCTTCCCTACTTCTCTGATGTATTTCAATCCATTTCTATAACTTCCAGGTCTGCCGGCATCTCACCTCTCATCACAGTCTGAAATAGGTGGCCTGTCTGTCCACTTTTGCTAAGAGACTGTGGGACAAAGCCTATAAACTGTCTTCAGGGTAAATATCTGAAAAACATCATCAGGCCTTTCATGATGCCTCCTCTTGACAACTGCTAACAAGGTGTTTGCAGATTATCACAACAGAAGAAAGTCTGAGCTAGCGAGATTGCTCAGTAGGTAAGGGGACTTGATGTCAGGTCTGACTGTGTGATTTTGATCTTCAGAATCAAAGGAGGTTTGATCTTCAGAATACATATGGTAGAAGGAGAGAAAACTCAACTGACATGCACACGTATCACACATATGCTATGGCATGCATGAAAGCCAGAACACACACACATGCACACACAAACACATACACACACACATGCATACACATACACACTCACCCCAAAGGTCATTTTTTTTAAATTCAAAAGATAATTTGTCAAATTTCTCTTACTTAGTATGGATGGTTTAAATAGATATGCCCCCTGCCATAGATTCGTGTTTGAATGTTTGGCCCATTGGGAGTGAAATCTGTCACTGTGGGGACAGGCTTTGGGGTTTCATATGTGCTTTAGCTATGCCCAGTGTGAAACACAGTCTCTTTTTGCTGCTTGTAGATCAAAATGTAGAACTCTCAACTCCTTCTCCAGCACCATATCTGCCTGCATGACATCACGCTTCTTCCAATGGAAATATTGGACTAAACCTCTAAAATTGTAAGCCAGCCCCAATTAAATGTTTACTGTAGACACATGGTGTCCCTTCACAGCAAGAGAAACCCTAACTAAGACACTTAAGGAACATATTTATCTTAGTTATATACAGACTGTAGGGTTTAGGGGTGATGGAGAATAAAGGAAAATCTATCACATCAATGGAACCTAAACTGCACAATGATTTTTTCCATTGAGTTGGGAAAGAAAGGCAAACCCCCATTGTCATTAAGCCCTGTTTGGCTTTTGTTCTGAAGGGGAACATGTTATAGTTATCAGGTTCTGGGAGGCTTGCTTTAAGAGATAAAAGCTGATAATAAGGGAACTCAATAGGAGGTGAGTATCTTATTACATTTATTTAATTGTGTGTGTGTGTGTGTGTGTGTGTGCGCGCGCGCGCACACTGGCATGCTTGTATTTGTGGTAAGAGGACCACTTGCCGGAGTCGGTTCTCTCTTTCCACTCTATGGGTCCTGGGGATAAAACAGGTTGTCGGGCTTCATAGTAAGTGCTTTTTACTAACCATTTTGCCCACCCAAAGATTTGATTTTGAAGATTTTTGTTAGCAGAAATACAGAAGAATGATCAGAGATTAGCAAGGCTGGGCAAAAGAAATGAAGACAAGACTAGTCAAGGAAGTAACTGTGGTCATGAAGGTGAGAGTTGATGAGAGCCTGGAGGATGGAGGATGTGGTTTGGTGAAGAGCCAAGGCTAGAGCCAAGAGGTATTTAGTTTTTGGTTTTTTTTTTGTTTTTTTTTGTTTTTTTTTGTTTTTTCGAGGCAGGGTTTCTCTATGGTTTTGGAGCCTGTCCTGGAACTAGCTCTTGTAGACCAGGCTGGTCTCGAATTTAGAAGGAAAGTAAAATGTCATCTGGTAACTAAGTAGACATCTATACAAGTCCATAAAGGCTGACAGCATGTGCATCTTGTTCACTACTATGCCCTAGGCTATAGCACAGTGCCTGCCTAATAGATACAGAGCATGGGAAGGGGTTAGCTCATTGAATAACAAATGAACGAATGAACAAATGAAATAAACAATGAGTGTCACTCACTGGTGGTTAGAGAAACTATAAGGGGATGTAAAAGGAAAGGAAGGCTTGAGTCCTTGCTTACAGTTTTATGTCCAACATACTAGGCTTTAGAAAAGATGTTTTAGATACAACTGGAGACCAGGAGACAGTTTTATTCTGACAAGATAAATGTGGAAGTTGTCAGTGGACTGACAGATGGCCATTTATAAGACAGGGGTAGCTAAAAAACAAACATAGAGAATGAAACAAAGGGAACAAGGGACGAACATGTTGTTTCTGTGATGAACTGTTGGGAGAGGATTCGGAGTAGTGTGTGGAGGCCCAAAAATGTGAGCCTGTTTCCACCTTTTCTAAAAGTCCAAGAGTTGGAACTTCTATTTCTTCAAAGTTATTGTCTGTTTCTACCTAAAAGGTCCCACCTAGATTTAGATCAGAGAGTTCTGCTCTCTCAAGGTTATTGTCAACAGATGTGGCTAATATCCAGCCCTTGTATTTCCAATATTGAGAAGTAGATCTGTTTCTACCTCAAACAAAAGTCTAAGGACCTAACTCCCTTAAGGGGATAACAATGGATCCCACCTGGGGAGTGGTTTGCCAACAGAATGTTTTGGTGTAGGGTGTGAGCATTACTTATCTTGTTCTAGCAGCGGAATGTTTAACTAAGAATATAGCCCACAATCTTCAACTGGTCAGTTCATTCCTTGTCTTATGTGAATGCAGTTTTTTTTTTTTTAATCTTACTCCTACCTTTTGGAGTCAGGGTATTTAAGCAAATGGCAATTAAACATGGGCGATTTCAGTATTCACTGGAACTCCCCCCCCATACTATCCTATGCTTCTGTTTGTTTATTTTAACTTAAATATTTGTTCTCTTTACTAATTTTTCCAATCCCCATGCCCCTATAACCTGGTAAGTAGTACCTTTGTCAAAGCTGGTCTCCCACAGGTATCCCTTGTTGGAGAAGGTATGTCATTGAAAGTGGGCTTTGAGGTTTCAAAAGTCTAGCCTAGGCCTATTGTCTCTTTCTCTGACTGTTGTCTGTGACTCAGGATGCCAAGCTTTTAGTACTGCTCTAAGCACCATGCCAGCCTGCTTCTTGCAACAATGATAATGGATCAACTCTTTACAACTATAGTCAAGCCCCCAACTAATAGTTTCTCTTTTAAGAGTTGCCTTTGCCAGAAGTTGGACAGACCTTTAGCTTTGTTGTGTCTTTTGTTGTTGAAATAGAATTTACATACACTAAAATTTACCATTTTAATGTATAGAGTTCAGTAGTTTGGGACATTATGTTATCATAACCATGGCCATTATCCACTCTAGAACATTTCCATCATCTCCCAAAGGAAATTGGCCATCTCCTGATCTCATTGCCTATGGCAGCTATGAACCATCTTTCTGTGTCTACAGATGATGTTTTAGTCACTGTTCTATTGCAGAGAAGAGACACCATCATCATTTCATGGTGCTGGAGCAGTATCTGAGAGATTGACATCCTGAGCCACAGGCAAAGTCAGAGAAAGAAACCATGGGCCTGGGTTGGGCTTTTGAAACCTCAAAGCCTGTTCCCACTGACACAACTCCTCCAACAAGGCCATACTTCCTAATCCTTTCCTAACAGTTCATCAAATAGGGACTAAGAGGTCAAATATATGAACCTGTAGTGGGGGGCATTTTCATTTTAACCACCTCAGATGGCCAACTCTAAATACTTTTTTAATGAATAGAATAATAACAGTCTAGAATTTTCCCCACAATGTATTCAAGGCTCTTCCAGTTGTGTGATGAACTGGTCCTTCAAACAGAAACTTAGTGTTCAATCTTTCTTGTTGACTGCCAGTCCTGAGTTCTTGGGTTAAAGTGATCTTCATGTTTCACTTCTTGGGTATCTGAGAATAAAAGACACATGTCACCACAATGGGCTAATGTTTAATCATAAGAAAATTTCCTTGTATTCTCATCTTTGGTCAATAAGAAGACTCTTCCAGACTTCAGCTATGTCCCTCAACGTCCAAATGATGGGTTCCTTCACCACTTCACGGAGTATGCAACATCCATATACTGAAAGGAGTCTCAGCTATAACTACAGATATCCCTGGTAAATATGGCCCCTGGGAAACTTTCTTCTCTTGCTCTGAGAGCCCTGGATGTGTGCATTGCACATATAGTTATATCTGGTTTTACTCTTGGGGGCAAAAAGTAGAAGTTATCTCAGGCTGTGTTTTTCTTCTACTGCTTGCAACATTAAGCTAACTATTATGTGGAACTTTCCCTACAACTAAACACGATCCAGAATAGTACATAATTCCTACAAATTGCTAACCAGTTATCAGGAATAGCAGTTTTTGTTTTTGAAATGTGTTTGAGCCCAATCCTCCTGCCTCTGGCCCGTGAGTGCTGAAATTAAGTGTGTCACCACTCCTGGGCCACCATAACGGTTTTTAGTTTTTTAGTTGCAGCTTTCTATAGACACATAAGGAAGAAGAAGCACCACCTCCGTCTCTGATGCATACTTTTCTTTGTCATTATATTACTGTGATCTAATTACATCATGCATCTTCTAAATTTAGGGTTTGTTTAGGAAGAAGCGTTAAAATTAGCACCCGCAGAAATGTTACAATTCGGGAATTCACATTATTTTGCTAGCGATACAAAGAAGTCCCTGGCTGGTCTTTTTGCCTCCTGGTATACTCATACCAGGAACTAGTTATGATCAGATCCAAGGCTTCCAAACTCCAGATGAGCCCAGGGGTCCTGAGGACCCAGGGGCAATGTCTACTTGTGTCTGTTGTCTACACGAATTGACTTGCTCTCAGAAATGTTCTGTTGCTAGTGGTTGTTTTGTTTTCTGGTGTTGGGCATGGCACCCAGGGCTGTGCTCATGCTATGCTAGCAGGCTACCACTGGCCTGCACCACCAGCTCTTGATGTTTCGAGACTGGAGCTCATTGTGACCTCACTGTGTTGCACAGGCTAGACTGACGCGTTCTGCCTCAGCATCCGAAGTGTGGGGGTTATGGTTGCACACCATGTGTCTGGCTCAAAATTGTCAATTATTTGTTATAAAGAACTAAAAAGAGGGCCAGGGGAGTTGGCTCAGCAATTAAGAGACTTTCTGTTCTTGCAGAATACCCAGGTTCTCCGAATCCACATCTGACTCACAACTGCCTGTAACTACAGATCCAAAAAGCACGTCACCTTGTTCTGACCTCCCCAGGCACCAGTATGAGCGTGGTGGACATTCATACATGGAAGCACATACACAAAATACAAATAGACAAACATTTTTTTGAGGACAAAAAGAGTGACCAACTCCAAATTAAAGTGAAGTGAGCTCTCATGAGCCCTGAACATTCCACTGTGAAATGAGACAAAATGGATACACAATACAAGAAAACCATTATCCTTATTTAATCTTAGCCTGATATATCCACAGTGAGTTGTTTGTTTGCTTGGTTTTTGGTTTTTCGAGACAGGGTTTCTCTTGGTTAGCCTTGGTTGTTCTGGAACTCACTCTGTAGACCAGGTTGTTCTGGAACTCACTCTGTAGACCAGGCTGGCTTTGTACTCACGGAGATCTGCCTGCCTCTACCTCCCGAGTGCTGAGATCAAAGGTGTGCCACCACTGCCCAACCCACAGTTTTTGTTTTCCTTTCAGTTTCATTCTGTCTATGCAACAGTTGAGATTGCTTTCTCTAGTTGTCTAGCTGCAAGGGATCCGAACAGAAAAACCAGGATGAAGATACCCTGATGACAGAGTGTCAAGAAGGCTAGATCTGATTTCAGTTTGTTTTTTTAACATTAACATTCAAGTTTCTGTGAGTTCTGCCCACAAGTTTCACTAAAATAATATATCTTTTCTTCCAGCAGGAAAAAAATGAAGGACTTTTCCATTCAACCCCTTGCTTTTTATATACTTTCAGCAAGCCCTCATTAAGTGTTAGGCACAATGCTAAGTACATGCTGTGTGCCTTTCATTTCATTCTAGAGATAATTGCAACAAGTGGGTAAGATAATTGTTTCCATGCTACACTTAAAGACTCTGATTCACAGAGGGCTTAGGTTACTGACCACAGACTCTGAGAAGCCCTAATGGGTCTCAGACTTGGGATAGGCTAAGGGACAAACACATCCTTTTAACCAGTACACAAAGCAACTCTCCTTTTCTTCACCAAGTGATGAAAACTGAATGACCCTCAGTCCTCCCCTGAGATAAGCCGACAATAGTAACTAGAGCTTTTTAAACAATTCTCCTTGCTGTGTACATTGTCACAAGTGGCTCTTGTGATAATTCTTTACACGAGTCTGGGCTAGTATAAACCAGCATATGTACCAGAACTCCAAACACAGTTTATCATGTGTCACAATAAGGCCAGCACTGCCGTACCTCCTGTAAACGTACAAAGGTTGATATATGATGTCTTCACATGCTCTTTGAGTGCACAGTAGAAGTTTTGTTGAAAACAGTGCAAGTTTGATTGGTTTGCAACATGAAACAGATCAAATTATTTTTTTCAGACTTTGGGAACAAATAGTTCCTAAACTTGCGAATGAACTCCTTTGTCATGCTGTACCTATCATGGCTTTAAAGGACAATATGGAAGAACGTGGTGTCTGGGAGGCTGTGGACTGGCTCAGCAGTGTGGTCTTATTATTGCGTTAACACTGCCAATTCAGATATCACACACTTCCAGAACTTAGAAAACTCTCAAGTGAAAATGTTATTGCCTGGTGGAAATGTTACATGCGGACAGGGGGTTGGGCTGTGAATTTCCACATACCAGAGAGCATCCTGAGCGTCCCTGCGGCAGAAGATCCAAAGATTTTTATTCAGATGCAAAAAATAGAAAGGTCATTGTAGGCCTGTTTTCCCCGGAGTTACAAAATAAATAAATAAAAAAATTTTTCCTGCCCAAACTAAAGTAGTGTATCACTTCATAGTAGAAAGTAGGCATTTGGTCCCCTCTATGTTCACATATGTTCACATTTTCTTTTGTTTTCTGTTGTCTGATTAGCTTCCTTAGGGTTCCTCACAGAGTATGGGCACTTTTCCAATGGTAATACCACTGAAGAAATGTCCTTCACTCCCCATCAGCCATTAACTGCTTATAAATCTCCACGGAGGATGAGGACCCTATGAACCATGCCCCCTCCATGACAGGATGCTGAAGTGTGAAATCTTGTGTAGATCTTGTCCCAGAAACCACGGTTGTGAGTTCAGGATTATAACAGTGACTTCGTGCCATGAGGTCACTGATACACACACATCACTCATCCTTCTTTCTTACATTCTTTCTGCTCCTTCCTCTATGATATTCAAAGCATCTTATAGGCTTGGGATTGTTGTCCCATCGTGGCTGAGCATTCGATACTTATTCCCAGTACTTTGGCCAAGTATGAGTCTCTGTGGCTACTCTTGACCACTCTGGTGGGTGACCAACACTAGTCTATGGTCACAGATAATACATAATTATTTAGAAGGATATACTATGTCTACTTAACCAAACAACAGCGGTAAGCTTTCCTTGGAAGGGGTATGACCTGCTTAGCTATAGGCTTTTGGTTAGACCTGACCTGAGTCTTGTCGAGTGCCACTCAAATAAGATTAGAGAGCGGTTCATTACCCCATAACAGACTTGCCACTGTGGTTCCAGAGGGCTCACCTTGCTGTGCTGGCTGGTTTGGTTACACATTAGCTTCACACTTGAGTTAAGACTGTTGGCTCTCCTCCACTAGAAACAGGCACACCACTTTTTGGCACTGTGAGGGATAGCTAGCAGACACCAGTTATTTTTAAGAGACATGAATGATGAGAAAGCATTGCTAGCTATCCAGTGGTGAACAGGTCTTCTTACCCAGGTATCAACGCCTGGCTGTTTTCACATACACATATACACACTTGTCCTTGATGAAAGGTTGGAAGAAAAGGAAAATTTTTTTCCATGAGGAAGGATTAAAACATGGCTCCTTAAACTTTTCTATGCAAGATTGCCCCAGGAATGTTTCCACAACCCCAGGCGTACAGGTACATAAAGTAATACTACAAAACAAACAATTGTTTCCCAACCATAGGCGAACAGGTATATAAAGTAATACTACAAAACAAACAATTGCCTATGGTGATAAGTCCTCAAGTAATCTGCCGAGTCTGAGACCAAGATGGCCCTGAGACCCTCCACTTTAGGAATGTCTGAGCAAAGTAATGAGTGCTGGCCATTTCCCTCATCATCCTCAGCGCAGATGTAACTCAACATGCAAAGGCATGGTTCAAAAGCTCCTGGGGACCCTGAGCAGCCTTCATTTCTGCCTCTTCCCAGAGATGTCCAGGCTGCTCTTGCATCCTGGCAAGCCAAAGCCTTCCATGTTAGCAAGCATTCATTACTTTAGCCAGAGAACTAAGCTGTACAGCAAAGCTAAGAGGAAGGGGACCTAGACAGGTCCCCGGACTCATCCAGGGTCTGAATCTGCTTCAACTGCTGCATAACAGCCCAGAATCCAAACATCTTCCTTTGCGGACTGGAAATAATCCCACTCAGTAAACAGTTCACTTTGCTTCTGAATGTTTTGCCAAAGATTCACCGAATCACAGATTTTTAAACGTTGGGAATGCATTGTTAGATGCTTCACTGGAACAGGGTGGGTTTGGACTGAAAGAGCTCAGGCTGGGCAGCCCACAAACAGCAGTCTAGCTGTCTCGGAATAGTAGCAAAGATGGACCTCTTACAGGCAAGCCTATATAGACCACCTTCTCGGGAGCTGACCTTCCCACCCTCTTTCTTCCTGATAATGCAGGCAGCTTTTCAGCAGCAAAGTCAATTCGATTTGTTAACTGATGGCCCTGCTTCTTAAATGGATTAAAAAACTAATAATCATGATAAACACAGAGTGCATTGTGGGTGAAGAACTACTCCAGCCACTGGCGGGAGGGCGGGGTGGGGTCGGGGGACAGGACTTACTGGATGGAGGTTACATGGGTCTGCTTGGGACAGCCGAGTTACGTGTGTGATGCAATCCCAGCAGAAGTATGAGTCTTGCACAGGGGCTGTGAAGTGTGTTTGCAGGGCCTTCTTGGGATGCAGCGCCTTTTTTTCTCGGGCTACCATGAATGTTCACCGCAGGGCAGTGAGAAAAAAGAAGGCCAGTGTTGGGATCAGCTTCTGCAATGGCAGATGAAGTTTGTTATTCCCCCTCCCGAGGGATTTAGTAAATGGTTTTTGGGAAAGAACACAGAGTGCATACCGCATCGTTCGCTGCCTCAAGCCCCTGGGGGAGTTGCAGTTAAAGTCGGGGTGCTAGGGTCTGAAGGTGGGTGGAAGGAAGCGGCGTCAGTCAACTTCCTCGGCTGCGGTGGCTGTGGCAGCTGGGTGTGCACCGGGCTATGCCGCCCTCCCCTGGGCCGGGAAGGGGCGGAGCTGGGCGTCACCGGCCCGGCTTGTCCCCTCCTCCCCGCCGCTCTCGGGTGCAGAACCCTCCGCGGTCGCGGCCGCTCGGAGGGAGCTCTCCCGGAGCCGGAGGCGTGAGTGTGGCTGCCGGGGCTGGGCTGCCGGAGATCGGTCGCGCCTGGTGTTGGTGAGTTCCGTCGCGGGGTGGTGGGGTGGTGGGGTGGTGGGGTGGGGGACAGGGAGCGGGCGGGTGCAGGTCTCCACTGCGATGCTGGAGAATCTCTGCCAGGGCTTGAGAGGCAGGGATGTCAGAATCGAGACCTTGGGGAGCGCCTGACCCGACTCTGCAGCGAGGATGTAGAACCGCATTGACAGGTGTCGCGACCCCAGGGGCTGGGATTGGGACCCGATGTTGGAGTTTCAGTACTGTTTTTTGTTGTTGTTTTGTTTTTTGTTTTTTTTTTTTTAGAATGCAGGATAGACAGTCCAGACCGTAGAGTTGGGGGGGTGCAGAGCCCTGAAGGGCTGGATCTAAGGACTCTGAACTGCGGTTTTGAGAAGCTTGGGGATGGGAGCCTGGGAAACTAGGGTTTGGGGTAGATGTCACGATGGTTAATTGAGGGTGTATGAACGCAGAGAGTAGGAGGGCAGGATCCAGAGGAGGGGGAGTCATGTGCGCATCCTTGGGGCGCCCTCCACAGGGCAGAAAACGGAACCCCGGAGGGGAATGCCTAGTGGAGGAAGAGGAGGACGAAAGGGGGTGCCCGAGGAGGGGAACCCCGGAAAGAGTAAGGTGAGCCAGGCATGAGCTCCTCCTTGAGGAGGATGGAGCAGGGTACTCATAGGAGAAGCTACAAGGAGCTTAATTGTGCTGAAAACCGTGGTTTGCTGATTTAGGGGCTATGGTGCACTGAGGGACTGGTAGGACCAAGTTGCAGAGGTAGTTGGCCGAACAGTGCTGGGAATATCTAAGTCATGGGAATGCTGTCTTTTCAGTGGAGGTGGTTGTGGACAACACCCCAGGAGGGTATCCGCTTGAGAGCAGATTGAGGAGCCCTAGACAGGATAAGTGGGATCCAGCACTCAGCAAACCATGGAGTATTGGGAACCTAGTAGAAGGATGACCAGTTAGTCGCCAGGAACTGGAGGCAACCAAGTGTGTCAACTTCCTGAGCAGTAGTAAGTCCCCAGAGGGACCCTTGATCCCGGTGAGCACTTTGTCTGGCTTAAGTGGTACCACATATTCCCGACCTGGGTTAGAAATGGCTTTGCATGGGCATGTGATGAGAAGAGACTGGGCAAAAGGAATAATCACAGAGTGAGATTTCCGATACATAAGGGTTATCAACCGTGTGTGCTTTGGGCAGAACACATATAATGTAGTGTGTGTAGAGTCGTAATCCACAGGTACCATTTGCTCTTGTGCAGTCAGGGGCAGCTTCTGAGAAAACATGGAGGGCGAGAGCATCAACAAGCACGTTGCATTTCACAGGCAAACTTTAGTGTTCTAGAGTCCTGTACTAGCGAGGATTGCTTTTCCTGTGGTTAAGAGGAAACTGCCCTTGTAGAAGGTACTAGCCACAATTGCTCTGTTGAAGTTATTCGTGGCCTGCTCCCATGTCTGTTCCATCCCTGGCATCTCGGAGGATAGGTGTCTAAGACATATCTAAAAATGTAACCTAGGCTTTGTCTCTTTTCTATTGTTGAACTTGGGTGTATAAGTCTTTTCATTTAAAGTAATGCTGAGCATCTGGTCGACACACCCTGCACTGCTAGTTATGTGTGGTGTGTAGTTTATCTGTGTCTAACAACTGATTCATGGCGCCTCTGATTTCTTTGCCATTGGAAGGTACTTGTGTTTGGGAAAGAACTCTTTCCTTCCAGGCTGTGAATATAGGGACATCCTCCAGCACACACTGAGATGCCTGCTCCCTGAGAAAACCAAGAGCTATTTTTTGAAAAAACATTTTTGGGGATGGACAAGGACTCATGTAGCCCAGATTGGCCTCAAACATAGCTAATCCTTTTATCTCTATTTACCAAGTATTGGAATTACAAGCGTGTGCATTACCAGAAGTATTCTAGCTTTTTATTTTTAATTTTTTTTTTTTTTGGTGCTGGAGATCAAACTTATCCTAACACATGCCAAGCAAGCACTCTACCCCTAAACTCTAGCCCCAATCTCTAAGAGGTATTTGAGGAACTGACATTTAGTGTGTCTGATTTTATTCATTCTGAAACAGGGTCTTCTGTGTATCCCTGGCTAGCCTGCAATTCACTAAGTAGACCAGACTGGCCTTGAATTTACAGAACTCCCTCTATCTCTGCCTCCCTAGTACTGGGAATAAAGGTGTGTGACACCCAGCTAGCCAAGTCCGGGTTTTGTTTTGTTGGGTGGTGATGGTGTGCTTTTTAATTTTAATTTTATTTTTTGTTTGTTTCAAGTTTCCCTTTTCATTCAAGAAATGGAAATCTTCAATTACTCTGCAAACTAACAGGAGAGGCATGCTTTCATTTCAAAAACATCATATTAGGACTTGCTTTGTGCCTACAGAGAGCTTGCTACATGGCCTGACCCTTGCATCAAAAATCCGAAATATCATTGTTACAGCAGTCTATCTATTCATTTCAACATAAAGACAACCGAGAGGTCCAATTCTTTATTTAAGCATTAAAACAAATACGTCTTTATTCTACATCCAAGTGAATATTTCTCCCCTTCAAAAGCATTCCTTTGGCAAGTGGGGTACTAAATCTAGTGATGCTGTCATTGCTGAGAATAGTCCCAGAGCGCCTGCTTTGGAGCTGTCTTCAGATGCTGCAGCGCATCTTGCTGATTGCCCCAGTGACTGCAAACCTGCAGTTGGCAGAGACAAAGGCAGAACGAGGCCAACGTGGGCTTCTGGAGAACCAGGGTTATACATACGGCAGTGTTTCTCTCTGAGCTTAGTCAGAAGTTGTGTCATATTTATGACAGCAACAAGGCAACTTAGAGGCAAGAAGGAACACCCTGGGAAAGGCGTAGAGGTCGCTGTCCACTTGGCCTGGGTGATCTGGGTTTACGGAAGGGGCTGAGCAGCAGGGCTGGGAGTCCATGGCAGAGCAAGCTCTCACTTCGTAGTAGTCGGGAATTAGAGGCAGAGGGGAAGACCAGGGCCTTTTGTGGTTATCCCCCCACTAACCTTTCCCCCACCACTTCCAATACCGTAGTCCAAACCTTCTAGACAGTAGCTACTGGGAGACATTTTAGGTCCAAAACAGCCAGAAGCAGGTGGGTTTCTATTAGTTTGAGCCCAGCCTGATCTATATAGCAAGTTCAACCCAAACTACACAGTGAGACCATCTAAAAAAAAATAAGATGCAAATCAATAAACATACCACCTTCATTTGGGTGTTTATGCTCTAGCATATGTAGAAAAAATAACTTAGAAATACCCTTTAACTGGTATTCCTACTAATGTATTAAATCATGTGAAAATAAATCTCTTTTCTCCTTGATGTTCTTGGTTGGGCGGGGCAACTGGAAGAAGCCAACAGAACCAGAATGTAACCCCTCTTTCACTCCACCGTGGCTTGACTCTGGTCTAGGTGTGTTCTCGGCCATGTTGTTTCACCTCTTTGAAGCTCCCTTTCTACCATGTGGATTGTAATTTTAATTTCAAGAGACATCTGTTTAAAATAGGAATAATAACAGGTGTGGACCCCGTGGCTTTGGGAGGAAGATTAAATGTGATTTGTGCATAACAGAATAAGTACTGAGTGGAGTCTGGCTATTTTAATAGTCAAATTATTTATTAGTAGGCTTATATTAAAGTTCTTTTGTTTTTATGTAAAAATTTATAATTTTATAGGAAATGACAGTCTTTTTAGCTAAGCTTTGTATCTTAATATATGGATGAGAAATTTTTCTTTTTATCTTCCTAACATCTTCAGTTTTTGTTTTTAATTTTCAAATCATGGCTTTAAAAGCAACTACAATTATTTTACTTTTAATTTAGATGTTTTGAACGTGAGCATTGCTGCTATGGTTTTATATTACAGCTCGGCATGGTAGTGAACATTTAAAGAAAAAAGTAATTTAAAAGTCTCCCCTGTAGCCCTTTCTTTCTACCCCATCCTATAACAATGCCCTTCCTTCTTACTTCCCTTTCCCCCTCCTTTCCTCTCTCCCCCTCCCTTCCTTCCAATGAAATACATATAGCTCACTTAACAAATTTTGAAGTTACTAGCCTAGCACTCACTGCATAACCGGACATGACTGAACTTCTGATCCTCCCTTTGCCACCGTGAGTTCTGGGATCCCAGGTACCTGCTACCACTGTGCCTGGTTTATATGGTGCTGGAGATTGTTCCTAGGTCCTTATGAATGCTGTGCAAGTGTTCTCCCAACTGAGTTATGTCCCCAGCTCTGGGGATGATGACAATGAACATTCCTTTTTATTAAAATGGGAGTTCATTCTGTCTTTTTTTTAAGGACAAAGAAGAACAATTTGTCATTCAGTTCTCAGCTGTTTCATAAATATCGGCATTAAGTTTTTCTGTGAATTTTACTATTCAGATTTAAGCCAGGAAGATGGTATAGCAATTTTAATCAAATGATCAGGAGTTATTATAAGACATCATATTTCATGACAGCTCCTGAGTTGGAGACCAGCAAATGCCAGAACTGTATAGAGACATAAACTGTGGACTTTGCCTCCCCAGAGCTCACGTAGGTGTGATATACTGTCTTGGGAGTTTGTACTAGCAAAAGACTTCTCTTAATTCCTTGCAGTGTGAAAGTCATTAATAGGATTTTCACAGAGCGTTCTTGTGTCAGCTACTTCTTTTGTTGGTGAGACAAAATAACTAATAAAAACAAGTTAGGGAAGGGTTTATTCGGCTCACAATTTGAGAGAACGGCTCGCCATGGTAGCTGGTATGGTGGCAGAGCAAAGAGCTCTGCAATCAGGAAGCAGTGGGAGATAAATGCTGATGTTCAGTTCGTTTTTCTCTCGTTTTCCATTTTATTCAGTCTGGGACCCCAGGGCATGGATGGCATGACCCATGGTCAGGGTGGGTCTTCTCTCCTCAACAAAACCCCTGTGGGCAAGGACAGGCCCAGCTGTGTCTCCCAGGTGATTTCAAAACCAATCAAGTTAAGAAGGAAAAAAGGCCATCAGTTCTCCTGCCTTCATTTCTTGGACGTGGTTTAGTTCCTTGAGGTTTAGCTCTCAAAATGGGCTTAGCTGCCATGAGGGGAAACGGCACCAAGGCACCTAGGGGCCAGGCTTAGTGGTCACACCAATAATTCTAGCCCGCAGGAGACAGAGACAGGAGAATTGTGAAGTCTAGATCACCCTGTGCTACATGGACAGTGAGTCACATAATGATCCATAACTGTAGAGCGGGCTCGCATTATTGTAATATCATGCGCCCCTGGAGACTTGTGGAGTGCTGTGGGTTTTGTTGTTTGTTCCGGCAGTTCCTCTTCTGAGCAATGCCTGTGTATTTACTTATACCAGGAAAACAATACATAGCACATGCCTCACCCTAGAGTGGTGGCCATTAATGGGGAGGAAGGTTGGTTTTGCTTGCCTTTGGAGACTTGGCCATGTCTGGAACTATTTTTGATTGTTATAACCATGGGGAGGGTTGCTGCTGGCCTCTGATGAAGGGAGGCCAGAGATGCTACTGGACATCCTATAAAGCACAGGACAGTCCCTCCAGACACAAAACTGTCCAAATGTCAATCTAAAATGTCACTAACGCCAAGAAGCCCAGGATGGAGCCCCAGATCTGGTGTCAGAATCAGCCTGTACTGGCATCCTGGCAATTCTGCACCGACCTGTTGAGTTACTTGATTTGAATATCTACAAAGATATTCCAATAATGTTGATACATTGATATATTGTCAAGAGATAATATAGAAATAAGTGAGATCGTCTACATGAAACACATAGGACACAACAGGAGCCAATAAACCATCACTTTTAATGTGACTCCGTAAAAAAAAAAATCCTTGGATTATTCTTCCAAAAGAGATGGAGTTGGGTCTTTAATCTGTGTACAGAAAGAATTCATATTTCTTGATCCATCCCTGTGCCCGAAAGTAGGGCAAGCAGTCTAGTCCAGGCTTGCCAGGCCAGTGAGTGCAGTCTGCAGGTCAGGAAGGACAGTCCCCAGACTTCTCTTGTGTAAAGACATGAGGATGAAGGCTTTCCTTTTCTAGATAGCTTTACCTGGCAGGAGAGGAGAGCCAGGGCGAGAGACCCTTCGCTGTGCAACAAAGGTTCTTCTTCGCCCCTCCTTCAGGGTTCAAGCTTCTGCTACATGAGCAGGCAAGGAGGTCTAGCACTGCACCTTTGCCTTTCCCTGGTCCCTTCCACCTTGCAAGGAATCCTTGTAGAAGTCCCTTTGCTCTTAACAAATCACTGTTAGTCACTTGCTTTTGGTCTCGCGTGGCCTGACGTGAAGCGTAGGACGGGAAAGCCCCCGCTCTACTTTGATCTCTGTTCGTCGCTGTTTTCTTCTTTTCCATTCGGTGTCACTGCAGTGAGTAACTAGCTAGCAGACCTTCCCCTGTGTGGGAGTAGGGCACATTCCAGGGAAGGCACAGTGCTTCTAGACAAGGATGTAAATAAGTGGCTTTTTAGCAGAAGGTTAGAAACCACGGAGCCGGTGGCTCTGTTCCTGCTGCACAGTAGACTTGCCTGGGGTGCCCCAACCCCATTGCAAACCACTCTTTGATTCTGAAAGTCAAGGGTCACTGCCTTGTTAGATTAATGACCTGCATAATAAAAAAAAAGGGAGGGGGACTGGCAGGAGACTGAGTTGTGGTGATTCATGCCTATCACCTCAACACTTGGGAGGCTGAAGCCAGAAAAATCACTGAGTCCCAGGCCTCGCCTAAAATACCCAATGAGATCTGGCCTTAAAGAAATAACAAACACAGGAAAGTAAGGAGAAGGAGAAGAAGAAGAAAATAGAAAATGCAAGGCTACGGAGATAGATCTGCTGCTAAGGGAGCTGCATGAAGGTGGCCTTGAGTAGATCCCAGAACCCATGGGAAAAGATGAGGGTGGTGGCATCTGCTGACCCAGTAGTGGGAGTGGCGGTGCTGGGGGGGGGGGGAATCAGTGCCATGTGGATCCCTGGAGCTCATTGGCTAGCCAGCTTAGCCAATCAGTGAGCTCTAAATTCTGATGGAGAGATCCTGTCTCAAGAAATAAGGAAAGAACTCCGGCCTCTGCATGCACATTGGCAAACACAGGCACACATTCCCACGTGACCACACACACACACACACACACACACACACACACACACACAGGATGGTACAAATAAAAACTTTTGTTTCACTGCGCTTTTGTTTTGATGACAGGTGGAGACAAGCGTGCAGTCAGAAAACATCACTTCAGAGCCTTGCAGAAATTCGCTAAATATCTTCACCTTGTTTAACACTTGTCTGTGTGCCTCAGCCAAACACCTTTCAGGGCACTTTCATAAACCTTGTTACATAAAGCTCTGCTTCACCCTGTGTGGCATGGACAACAATATCAGCACCATGGTTTTTAAAATTCTTATTATACTTACATATTTATTTAGGGGAGGATTGCACGCCTGCCGTGTCACAGGTATAAAAGTCAGACAACGATTTGTGGGAGCTGGGTCTCCTTCCACCATGTCTGTCTAGGCGACTGAACTCTGGTCATCTGTTAGGATAGTGGAAATATTTCACCATCTAATTCTCCATTAAACTCTCCAATTTTTGTTATTAAAAAGAAATCGGGAAAGCGGAGATTAATTCAGGATTTAAGAGAGGTTAATGCAACCTTGCAGCCAATGGGAGCATTACAACCAGGGCTGCCATCTCCAGCAGCCATGCCGAAGGGCACACATAAAATTATCTTCGACTTGAAAGATTGTTTTTATACAATTCCTTTAGCGCCTGGCTGGCACACCATATAGAAATATGGGCCTACAGTCGTCCCGTGTGGTGAAGAGGATTTAGTGGAAAATACTTTTACCTTCTGAACCATCTTTCAGACTCCTAATTTTTTTTTCCAAATTAGGCTTGGGAATCAGAATAAAGTTGTCAAAATAACAAAGAGAAAATGGCAAAGAAAAAGAAGGAACAGAACCTGGTACAGGACTTCCTGTCATATCTTTGTACCTCCCCTCCTCGTTCCCCCCACCCCCAAGCAGGGTTTCTCTGTGTAGCTCTGGCTGTCCCGGAAGTCACTCTGTAGACCAGGCTGACCTCGAACTCTACATCCTCCTGCTTCTTCCTGGAAGCTGGGATTAAAGACATGCCCAACCACGCCCAGTCTTTGTACTTCTTTGAATTAAACAGATCCTACGCTAAGGAAGGAGCCTGGTGGTGGTGGTGGGGGGGGGTGTCAGTTGGTTTCATGAAATTGCCCAAGGCTCAGCAATTACCAGTGGCAGGCAGTGCATTTACATTGCTTCATTTAGGAATTATTTTTTGGTTCCATTTTCCAGACGAGGAGACTGAAGTCAGAGAGGCTGTCTCTTGTCCAAAAATCATGGGTGCTGCTCAAAGAAGTCTGACTGGTGTTCTCTGTTGTCTCAATTCTGTTTTGTTAGTGTTTCTCTAAGCAGGAGAAAAATGCTGCGCTCCACTGATTTGAAGAAGAGCGCTCTACTACTCAAACTATTATTATTATCGAGTTTTCGAGACAAGGTTTCTCTGTGTAGCCCTGGCTGGCCTAGAACTCACTCCATAGACCAGACTGGCCTGGTGTGTAAGCGCAGGTGTGGGGAAGTCAGTTCTCACCTTCACCTTGTTGGGGTAGCGCCTCTCTGGTTACTGTGGCTCTGTCCTGAACTGTTTCTACTCACTCAAGTGACAGACGCATGCCACCACATCTGGCTTGTTCTGTGGATTCCAGGGATGAAACTCGGGTCATCAGACTGGCATGTTTGCCAACTGAGCCGCTTGCTGGTTCTGCAGGGAGATCTTTGATGGACCTCCTGTGGTCCCATAGAAAACCGTATTCACTTATTCATTCATCAAACGGCCTGCCAAGTACCAGTGCCCACAATAGACATTGTGGAAGGAATGATGAGGAGAGATGCCATCTCTCCACCTTTGGAGGCTACATAATCGATAATTATGATAAATTTTAATATACAACAGGTGTAATCATAATCCAGATTTTAAGAAGAGCTAACCTACATGGCTAAGGCAGACCTCCCCATCTGGGCTGACCCAGTTCCTGACTTTAATCAACCCTGCCTCCCAGGCCTTTATGAAGGTGATAATGTGAGGTCTACTGATTTAAGAGGCTTCTTTGTGGATCTTGAGGCAAAATGAAGAGGAGAGGTGATGACATTTTTGCTTCTCAGCTAATGTCATCAAAGATTAAAAGGGGAAAGAGAAAGAAAACGGGTTCAGTATCTGCAAACAAGAGAGTGTTTGCAGTTTGTCATCGGTGTCTGGAAAGTGTGTGTTTGCCCCATCCGCGGCATCAGCTCTTTTTAGCACAAGACACTATCAACTAGGGCTGTAGTCTGCAAACTGGAGGGAGGCTGTGCTTGCTCAAACCAATTGCAGATGGAAGAGAAATGTACATACTCAGCCTACAGACAATGATTTTATGGGAAATTAAACCATTTTTTTTGGTGGGGAGGGGAAGCTTTCGTCTTGAACAAGAGTATATTGTGGAAATATAATAAGCAGAGGATAACAAAGTCAGCAATGGAAGGCAAGGATACCCAAAATCACTGAATTTATGTTCTGCAAAATGAATTTGGTGCAACAATCCCGCCTTAGCTTTCCCACTCCTACACTTAAGCAAGACTATGGCGTCAACAGAATTCTCTTGATTTGTAGTGAAGGGGAATTCGTCTTCCGCACGGGCTAATACTGAAATGGCTACAGTGAATGAAATGCCATGCAGGCAGGTGATACTTCAGGGCCGTTTGATTCATCAGGGCTGCACAAGAGGCTCGGGTCCATTTAGGCAATGCTACTGCTATTTCTCAGGTTGCAACAACCCCTCCACATCCCCAATTCGCAGGTCTCCTGACCTCCTGGCCTACCTCCCCATTTCTTTATAACTTCCCTTCTCCTGCCCCCCAGCTTTCAATCTCCCATGTAGCTAGAATCACAGGCCCATGCCGCCAGGCCCAGCCTCACTTATGATTTTCTGTTTCATCTGGGATGTTAATAGTTTCGGATCTTTGGAGCCGGAAAGTCACTCTGACATAGAGGTAACGGACGAAAAGGGAAAATTATGAAGCCCAAAGATGGGCTTCAGGCAAGAAATTTTCATTCATCTAAAGGGAATTGACCACTTAATAAATCCCCAACAGTAAACTAGACAGTAAGGGCTAAAATTATGCTTAAGAAACATAATCTTTCTCTCTCTCTCTCTCTCTCTCTCTCTGGGTCTCAGTCTCTCTATATCTATCTTCCCCCCTCCATCACCCTCTCTCCCTCTCTTTTTCTCTCTCTTACACACAC
>NW_026068106.1:2386579-2402557 GCF_014885135.2 Alexandromys fortis
ATATACACGTGTGTGTGTGTGTATCTTACCTTTGTTATACCCAGATCGCAGAGGTCCCCCAAAAACTACCACAGAGTTCACACTCATATGTAAAAGCAAAGAGCCTTTATTCAAGCTTAAAGTTAGACTCTTTGTCTATCCGATGCAGCAGCTGAGAGTAGTAGAGAAGTCCAGTCGGGGTAGGGTTTTTGTTTCCTGTTGATTTTTTGTTTGTTTGTTTGTTTTTTTGCTTTTATCATTGTAGAGCTTGCGGTGAGGCAATTTCCAGGGTTCATGACCCTGATTGGCTGACATTTATCTAGGGCGTCTCCGCAAAAGGAGAATTGGTGAGTCCTGGGCTCCGGGACTGCTGGTGGTCTTAATCTCCTCTTATCTAATGGTTGGAATGTCAGGTACTTCCCTTTAGACATTGGCCCTGCCTGGGAGGTGTCAGCTATGGCTTTTCCTGGAACTGGGGGCTGCCTGCCATGACAGCTGTGCCGCTTGGGCCCCCATGTGTGGCCAGGCTGCCTCGGGCCCCACAAACTCCAGATTATTTTGAAGTACACCCCAAATATCATTTGTCAATCCTCTAAAATCTTATTTAAAAGATAAAGACTCATCCGTATAATTCTTTCAGCTTCACAACAGCTCTAGTAATGGAACGCCATGATAGTCTGTGTCTCACAGTGAGACTGCAAGTTTCCAGACGTGCTCAGGTCACTTGACTTATAAGTGAACGGTAGACCACCACACACATGCTGCCTAACTTGACAGCCTGTTCTGCTTACCAAATACCTCCAGACCCCACTGCTGTAGCTAATCCTCACACTAAAGGACCTTCAGAAGAGTGTATTCCCAGGACTGTGACTGCATTTCCATTAGACAATCTCCATATCGGTTTCCACAAGCTCCGTTACCCCGCCGTGGCTGCAAACTGGATCCCTGTAGGCACACGGGGACGGAATGGTTGGGAGAGGCTCTGGTGTCATCTCTAGTGAAGAAAGGGCCAGCTTGAAATATTAATGAAGTCTATTTAGTAAGGAGCATTGACGAAGCAGTCAAACGCTTGTTGTGATAGTTTGACGTGCTGGAGAAATCCACACTGAGAAGGGATGTGACAGGAAATGTGACTGCCATTGGCGGCCGCTACGAAGGGAACGGAAAGGTTTCTTTTCAAGTGAATTTCCCTTTGCTTTCCTCTCTTGGCAGAGGGAGTCCGTCTTCCCACTGTGTCTTTTCAGTTTGTTTGGAGCACAGCTAATTGTGTTTGTCTCCCATGTCACATGGCTGCCTTCCCTCCCCAGCCCTTTCTTAGGTCTCTTGCCTGCTGGGTACAGCTTCCACTGCCAGAAATGCTTCCCCACCTGGGAGTCAGTTGGCTGACAAAACAAAGGAGATCTGGAGAGGCAAAACTTACCCCTCCAGAGACCTGACCTAGCAGGCTTCTCTTAAGCATTCAAGCCTGCTGTAGAGAAGCCTGGGATAAACCAACAAAGAGCGAATGATTCTTCTCTTACAATGCAGCCACCTGGTCCATCACATGGTTAAGAACAGAGCAGGTAGCAAGCAAATCCTGTTTATCAATCAGTTAAGACACTTTGCTGCCTCAGATCTAAGAAGCTGGAATCTGCATTCTCACCGTTAAACAAGCGGCACCTTGACCTTCTGCTTCCTCTCGTCACTGAGACCACTGACATTTGTCAAGTCTTGAATCTGGGTTTCTCCTCTATCATTTACCACTTTAGATTTTGAGACAGGGTCTCTTGCTGAGCCCAGAACCTCACTGGTTGGCTAGGCTAGATGGTCAGTCACCGACCCCACACCCTCCTATTCACAGGATCCTCTTGTTTCTGCCTCTCAGCACATCCCACTAGGCCCACCCAGCTTTTTACATGGATCTGGGATCCAAACTCAGGTCCTCATGCTTGATTGGCAAGAACTGTACCCACTCTGATGTATCCCCTGCTCCGGAATCTATTTCCTTTACACATTTGTTGTGGAAATACTTTCTTAAGTAGCGTTTCATTATTGATGTGATTTCTACATTTTAAAAAAGTTTCATGGGCGAAACAGTGGAGAACAAGTCTGATGTGGGATACTTCTGCGTGCTGTGAATATGTTTTATTACATATTGGTTGGCTAATAAAGTAGCTGATTTGGCCAATAGCCAGGCAGAATAGAGCTAGATGGGAAATCCAAGCAAAGGTAAAAGGAAAAAGAAGGCAGAGTCTAGGAGATGCCAGCAGCCTCTGGAGAAGCAAGATGTGAGGTGACAAGCCACGAGTCTTGTGGTAAAACATAGAATAATAGAAATGGGTTGATTTAAGTTGTAAGAGCTAGTTAATAAAAAGCCTGAGCTAATAGGCCAGTTTGTAATTAATATGAAGCTTCAGTGTGGTTATTTAGGATCTGGCGGGTGGGAGAGAAACCTTTAGTTACACAAGTCACTTAGCTCTCGCCAGCAGAGTAGGCTCAGGCATGACACCACGGCTCTGCATGGGCTCAGAGATGACATCCTTGCTCCATGCAATGGCTACCCTGAGGTTGGCCTCCCATAAGAGACTGTGGCAGACCTTTCAACCACAATACATTTTCTTCCCAGGTCCAGTTCAGGCATAGGACATACCTTAATATGTGACTCCAGGAAGCCCTTACAAGGCAACAGCAGATGACAAGAGCCAAGAAGCCCGTGTGCCATTGCTAACCCAGACTTTGGCCTGAGGTTTTGTTGGTCCCTTCCCCAACATATGGGAAGAGGTTCTGAGAGTGAGAGCCAAGAATGGGAGATATTAAGCTACTGGAGGATGCCAAAACACGTCTGGAAGACAGATGACAAGAGAGATTTCTATCTCTTTGTTGAGACAGGCTTTCTCTATGTAATCCTGGCTGTCCTGGAATTCACTATATAGACCAGACTAGACTCGAACTCACAGGAAGTGCTGATATTAAAGTCACATGCCATCAGATCCAGTTAAGAGAGGGTTTTTACCCCACTTAGCTTTTCAAGACAGTGTTTATCTGTGTAGCCCTGGCTGTCCTGGAACTCACTCCTATAGACCAGACTAGGTTCGAGAACTGCCTCTGCCTCCCAAGTGCTGGGATCAAAGATGTGCACCACCTCTTCTGGCTCAGGAGAATATTTTAAATGCTAACCTTTCCTGGAGGCTTTGGGGGTTGAATTTTCCCTTTCTGCTCACAGTGGGTCTTTCAGGAAATTTGTAGATTGGTTGAATAATCAGTAAGACTAAGTATAGTCACTCTTCTTGTATTTTGATGTTTGGTTTGTTTGTTTGTTTGTTTTTGACAGAGATTCTCATTATCCAGACTGACTTTTAACCTGTGGTCATCCTGCTTTAGCGTCCTGGGGGCTGTAATTCCTGTCATGCGTTCCCTTCACCCACCTTAATAAAGCCCCTCTTTTAGGAGGATAATGGAAATACTTACTGCAGTGCTCACGTGAGGTAACAGAAACCCAAACCCATAGCGTGTCCTAACAGAGTCCTTAATCTATTGGAGCCGTTATACATGACTGGGTTTAGATTCACTGGGGTCTCACGAGACAAGAAAACAAGAAATCTACTGTCCAGTTATGACTAACTCTTTCATAGCTGGCACAATTCTTTTTGCTGTTGACGAAATTGCAAAGTGTTAAGAAAATGGGACTTAGCTTGGCTGTGGTGGTGCACACCTTTAATCCCGGCAGGAGGAGGCAGAGTCAGAAGGACCTCTGAGTTCAAGGATAGCCAAAGCTTACACACAGAAACCCTGTCTCAAAAAATTAAGGAGTGGGGCAGGGGGAAAGGAAAAAAAGAATCCAAGACTTCTTGGATAGAAGCTGTTTGCTGTGCGCCTGGCAATGGTTCATGCCACCTGTTGGGCAATAGGAACGACGTAGGTGAGTCTGTGTTCACTGGAAAGCATTTCCCTGATAAGCTATGTAGGCAGGAACTTGCAGGCCTTGCCTCACAAGGCCTGGCTGTCCCTAGGGAGACTGGCAAAAGGTGCCAGGTTGTCTTCTGAATGCTGGAGATCTGCTTTTGTTGTTTTAATCAATAGCACTTTTTTTTTCAAGGCAAAGTCAAACCCAGCCACTTTGAGGGTGCTCTGATTTGGCTGCAAGGATAGACAGAGGTCCTTTGTCATTTGAAAGGTCTCAATTGTGTATTGCGGGATGGAGAAGGGAGAAGATAAAAGCCCATATAGGTCAGCCAGCACTCCTTTGACCAAGTACTTTAAGGGTATTAAAAAAAAAAAAAAAGTAGAATTTAGAGGACTCTCCCTGCTCCACTAAGGATAATTTCTGGTAGCCATACTTAGCCAAAAGTCTTTAGTTGACATCATTTCAAGCTTGCTGTTTTTCTTTATTTTCTGTGTCTTTGTGGATGTTATCTAAAGGAAGGAAAAAAAAAAGGCCAAACACCATTTGGGAGCATTGAAGTAACTGAACTCTGCTGTACTGAACCGGTGAGCTGGGGAATGAATACAACATTTCAGAATATAGGGCAATCCTTTGTCAAAGGCAGCGCTGGGCGATGGAAATGAAGCTGCAAATGCTGACCTTGAATTTCCTGGTAACATTGAGTACTTGTCTGTTCCTAGCCCGGGTTTGCACTTGCCAAACAGCTTGAGTCGGTGCTGTTTCCTTTGTTTGCTGAAGGGAACTCGGGCCCTTTATCGTGTGCCCTTCTGGGTTTAAACTGAATCTTTGTTTGGTTTTGTTTTGCTTTACTTTGCTCAAGACACTTTGCTTTGATGGAGATAACGATCACACTCTGGACCTCAGGCTGGCCTCAACCTTGCCATCCCCCTGCCTCAGTCTGTTGGGGGCTAGGATGACAGTCACAAGCCAAGGCTTAAAGGTATTGTGTTGGAATGTTCATCTGATGGCAAACCAATGTAATATGGGTGATTATATATAGAATAAGTTTGAAACTGAGAAGTGCTACTTGCTAACCCTGCAGTGGTCTTGATATCTGCAGATATCAGAATCCCGCAATTTGTGAGTCTTTATTATCCTCGGCTTAGAGAGGCACTGCTGGGGACAGCAGGATGGTGGTGTATTTTTAAGTATATGCTTCATTTAGTGTGACAGGGGCAGGGGGCTTGGGCTGTCTGCCTCCAAGCCTACTTTGCTTCCAAGAGCAATACATCCTCCAAAGAAGAAAACTTGGTGTTTGTATCAGATGTGCCTTGATATTAATGAATGTAGCTACAAAATATATTTGGTTTAGGGTAGTCTTTAATTCAGTTTTTACTGACATACTCCACTTGAAGAAAAAAAACATCAAAAGGCAGGAAAATCAAGTGCTAATGGATTTTTGTTTAAGCCCAACATGCCAGCAAAGTCTTAGAGACACTGTAGGTTCAATCTGCCCCTGACTATGGATACCTGCATTAGCCAAAGTTTGTATAGAGATGGAGGATGTGGACAGGTCCGAATTGTTAGGATCATGTTCTCACATCAATTGAAGGAAGTAGACTTAGACATTTTTGCACTGATTTCCAGTAAAGAAAGTTGAAACAGAAAGCATGTCCAAAATAGCACGGGCACTTAGGCTAAGGGCAAACTCAGAGGCCAGATGATTCTTGGCTCTGCTGCCTCCTCTCTGAGGAACTTTGGAGAAAGGATTTAGCCTGTTTCCTTCTCTGGATCATATCTAAAAATCGGTAGAGTCTAGTTCATCTCGTAAAGAAGACTAAAGAGTTAATGCATGCCGTGGACCAAAAACAGTGCCTAGCACAGACTGGGTATTTAATGTATGTGAGTCATAATAATTTGTTTGCAGGTGGATAGATAAGGGTGCTGAGTCAGAAAGAAGGGGAAGGCCATTTCCTGTTTCTGCACAGGACGATAGCAAATGCATGTGGAGGTGGAGGCAGGAGGATCAGGAGTTCAAGACCTTCACAGCTGCAAGGGGATTTTGAGGCACCCTGTAACTTGAGATTCTGTCTCTAAATAAATAAGTAGATCAATTAGTAAGGACATGAGACACTTAGGTTGAGGACACTTGACTGTTTTTGGGGAATGTTCAGTTTGAACTCTCTCTGTTTATCATCAGAGCTATCAAGTGGGCAGCAGACATGGCCTTTTCTGGATGATAGCTGTTTTTCTTTGTTCTTTTTTTTTTTTTTTTTTTTTTTGGTTTTTCGAGACAGGGTTTCTCTGTGGTTTTGGAGCCTGTCCTGGAACTAGCTCTTGTAGACCAGGCTGGTCTTGAACTCACAGAGATCCGCCTGCCTCTGCCTCCCAAGTGCTGGGATTAAAGGCGTGCGCCACCACCGCCCAGCTGATAGCTAAGTTTTCCAGCTATCACAGACTCTCGTTGGTTTTCCTGCAAACTTCTTGTAAGCTCCCCACAACCCCAAGTTCCACAAGCTTCAGATTCATGAATAATAACAAGTATAATAGTGGAATATATTAAAAATTCATCAAGTATGTTTTAAAGAGAGGATTTCTTTCCGAAGTCCTAAATGTCATATATAAAGGTGATCTGTAAACATAAACAGAAACATGTCATGAGCAAGGCAGCACTGAGACTGGACATAAAGGCCAGAAAAAGAGTCCACTTTCCTGTGTCTTTCTCCTACCCATTCAGTTCATTCTTGGTCGGGTTTGGTTTGTTCTGGGAATGGAATGAAGGCCTTGCATATGCCTGTCTTGGGCAGTATAGTCCAAGCCAGTTTCTTGCTTTTTATTTTGAGGCACAGTTTGCTAAGTTGTCCAGCTAGATTTGAGCTCACAATGGAGCTTGCAATCCTCCAGCCTCAGCCTCCTGAACAAGCTGGGCCACAGGCTTGCTCTACCAGGCTCAGCTTCCGTGTATTCATGCGGACAGAGACTAGTCACCAGGCACTCACTGTGAACTCAGACTGTCCTAGGCAAGGACCTGACAGTGAACACGACAGACAAGGATCACTTTGTTGGTGGAACTTGTAGTCTGGGTCAGCATAGAAGTTAGGAGGAAGAGACAGTCAACAGAATACACAAATAAAGAATACACCTCATATCCATTCAGATGGCTGCCATTTAAGAAAAAAAAAAAAACAGAAAATAGGGCTGGAGAGAGGGCTCAGTGGTCAAGAGCACTGGCTGCTCATCCAGAAGACCCGGGTTCAGTCCTAGAACCCACATGGCCACTCACTATCATTTGTAACTCCAATATCCAGGAATCTCATGCTCTATTCTGGCGTCCACAGGCATTGCATGCATGTACTACACAGACATACATGTGTGGGGATGAGGAGGTACACTGATAAACATAAAATATTTTTTATGAAAGAAAAACAGAAATGCAGCTGCTGTTGAGGATGGTATTGGTGGCTTCTCAAAATATTAAAAATAAAATTGCTGTGATCCATAATTCCCACCTCAGGGTGTGTATGTTTTAAAAGATTGAACGAGACATACTGAGAGGATATGTGTACATCACATCCATAGCAAGCATCACTCATAATAACCAAAAAGTGGGACTATTACTGACAGACGAGCAGACAGACAAGAGTGTGCCACAGGCTCACTTGAAACTGACCTGCAAAGAAGAAGAAAAATGTTGACACATACTACAAACGTGGGCAAAATTAGGGAGCACTGTGCCAAGTGAAATACCAGTTACAAAAAGATTATGATTCCATGAATATGAAATTCCAAAAATAAAACAAAAAGTAAAAAATAATAATAATAATTGTTGGGGGCCAGAGAGAGGGAGACCAGAGAATTGGTCAGTAGACATTGGGTTATTTTGGGGGGAAGGGGAGATAGTTGTGCATATGTTTTCTGTAAAGCACTTGTGCTCAGCTATACCCTGAGAAGGCTTAAGATGGGATGCTGAAATCATTGGTCCACCCCTGTGATCCTACAGCTTCGTAGCCTGGGCAGGAGGATGACAAGTTGAAGGCCAGGCTAGACCAAATAATGGGTGTGGATGGAAGGAGAGGGGGTGGGTTAAGGCAACAAATTCCGAGTACTTGAACACACAAGGAGAGAAGAGAATACAAGAAGTTACAAGGGAGAAATCCAAGCTGAAACCAATGAGCAGAGCAGGGTGCCAGGTGGCGTGTCAAACAGCTTTAAATCAAGAGGGCAACTGTAATTCCCGGAGAACGGGAGTCATCAGCACGGCCTGAAAGGAATTGTTTATCTCCGGGCAGCTGTAGTAGTGATGTATGTCTAAATCTCCCGGGGCCCATGGGTGCTGTGGCAAAGCTCAGACAGTGATCAGACAGTGTCAAGTGTAGGCAGCTGATGTTGAAGCTGGGGATGGATGCTTTTCAACTTGATTAGAAAGACAATCCAGACACTCGGGTGGCACCTGCGCCAGCTTTAATGAGACGTCACCTGAGACCACAGGTCAGGTTACGGCAATGATAAGCACTTGCTCTCATATGTGACCCTTTCTTAAGTCAAACTATAGCCTAGGAATAGAAAACAGAGGTGTGATTTTCTTTTTTATTTTCTTAAATCTTAGCTTTGCAGGTTGTTATTTAGCCAGAAGAGTCTTGGCTTCCTGGGAGCTGAGAAAACATTCATTTCTAGTATGAATTTTAAGCCCCTCATAAGCCTGGGCTTTTGCCAAGCTTCAGCTGACCTTCTTGTCAACTCCTAAGTAAGGAAGGAGCTCAGATTATGCTCATTCCACTTACTCTCTACCTAATAGATCATATGGCATGGGATAGTGAGCCACCTAGAAAAGTCTGTGACCTGGATATGTCCTATCATGAACTTAAGAGCATAGACAGGTATCAAGTTACCACCATTCAAGCCAATATTTTGTCGTTATAACAGATTTTGGAAGGGATTGGTACTGTTTGGAGTCTTGAACTGAATCCCATATGCCATTTTTATGTCCTTTTTCTAGATGTAATAAGACAATAATGAATTGCTGCTCTGCAATCAGGAAGCTGCTCTCCCCCACCCTGTACTGAACATGAGAGGGCCGATGAGCACATGTGGGTGGACAATGACTTCGCTTCTCCTATAATCCCGTCCTCTAGTCAAGGGGTTCTGAAGCTATACTCCAGGGATGAGATCAGGGTAGAAACAGCTCCTTTTGCTCTGTCTTTCTATACTGTAGCAATCATTACAGATTGTCTGGGGAAAAAAAAAAACAAACAAACATAACATCAACCTTGAAAATGGCCCCTACTTCAGTTTTTGGTAACCATTACCACCATGATGGGATATGGTGACACTCAGGCAGACGCATAGGAGAAGGAGCTGAGAGTTCTACATCTTGATATTCAGGCAACAGGAAGTGAACTGTCTACCATGCTGAGCACAGCTTGAGCAAAGGAGACCCCAGAGCCCACTGCCACAGTGATACACTTCCTCTAACAAAGCTACACCTACTTCCACAAAGCCACACCTCCTAATAATAGTGCACTCCATTTGGGGGCCATTTTTTTTTTCAAACCACCCATGCTTTCACAGTAAAGGAAAGGGGTATTTTTCATCATCTTTGTGCACACCCAGCTGATTACAGTCATCTGCCTGTGGTTATTGAGCCCAGAGAAGCCCAGTGCTTCTGGTTTCTCTCAGCATACTGTGTTGGTGAGAGAGTCAGGCTTCTTACACTCAGGCTCAAATGACAGCACTCGGGATGCAGCCGCTCCTTACTCTATCGAATCTGTATCCTTCAGCAGGGAAGCAGAAAGGCCCAGGTGAATTCTGTATTCATTGATATGTACTCTGTGCTCTAACTAGAGTAGAAAGGGAATTTAACCTCATGCACCATAGTATTTACCTCTAAGAAATTATGGCCTGATAGGGACGTAGAAGAAACACCCATGGAAGTACAGGACAAGACTGCATTTGAGTATTCCACCTGACAAACAGAAATACAGATGTTTTGCCTGTTGAGGATGGATGAAGGAAGGTGTTGCTTTGACTCAGTGCCTTGGAGAATATGGTGAGTTAGCATCTGAGCATGCCTTCACAGATGATGAGACTCATAGAGAGAGAGGAGGTCATTCCAGGTAAAGAGATCCAAGTGGGCAAAGACCACAGAGGAAGCCCGCCTTGAACATCTACTCAAAAACACGTGACTACTTAGCTTTGTTTGTCCAAATAAATAACTAGAAACAATGTCTCTTTTGGTTCACAAGAAGGTAGTCAAAAAATTATAGCATATTTAGCCAATTAGAAATGATCATAAGGGAAAATAAATCTAATAGAGATTATGAAATGATTAATGTGGTAAAAAAAAAACAAAATAATATATTAGAGCTAAGAAAAAAGACTGTAGAATCTTGAAAATAGCATAAAGGTTAAAAATGTACAAAATGGTACGTTATTTGTGGATATGTAATTTCATGATATTTTTATAATATTACATGTTGATGCCTATTCAAATTTTTTTTTTGCCTATTCAAATTTTATAATGAATATCTTCAAGTAAAAAGAGTAGTGGGATGAACAACTAATCTGGTACATAGCAACTGTTTCTGGGGAGAGAAAGAAGTTTCAGCTGAATCTATCTTACAATAAAGGATCAACAGGAAGTTACACACACTTACACTCATGCATTTATTTAAAATCTGAAATAAACACAGCATGCTAAGATTTGGCAAACTCCTGCTTGTTGTCTATATTTCTATACACTCGAATTCTTTAATAATCTTAAAGTAACGAATATGGACATAAGTGGCACATTGGATCACAGTACCTGGGAGGGATATAGAGGCAGAAGAAGCAGAAATTCAAAAAAGAGAAAGTCATGGTGCATAAGTAACAGCAAATGAATCCCATGTCCATGGAGGCCAGCATGGTGCAGCAGGAAGACAACCATGAGTTCAGAGTTCAAAGACTACTTGGGCTACTTAGTGAGCTACAGGATATCATGGGATATGATAGAGATCTTGTGTCAAACACATAGACCACACACACACACACACACACACACACACACACACACACGAGAGAGAGAGAGAGAGAGAGAGAGAGAGAGAGACACAGAGACAGAGACAGAAACAGATGTAGATAGATAGATAGATAGATAGATAGATAGATAGATAGATAGATAGAGAGATAAGAGAGAGATAAAGAGATACGTGGATACTCAAACATAGAGAGATATCCTTGGCTCTGGCATTATGTTCTGTTTGCTCTTCTTTGTCCTGCATGGCTTCAAGAGAAGATGATTTCCACGGTTGTGGACCAGGGCCAGGTCATGGAATCCTTTGACTGCCAGGCTCAGGAATGTGGGCTTTAGTTGGCAAATGGGAGTTACCAGAGGCTTTGGAGTACATTGTTATTTTAAGCTGAATTTTGGTCAATCAAATAAGATAAAACCAGGGCCAAGAACAGTTAGGAAACTGTCACCATTGATGTGGCTGGGACAAGATACAGGTCTGTAGAAGTGAAACAAAGCAACAGGTTTTCTCTATAGCCATTCTACCCAGGGCACACTTTATCTTGTCAGAAAGGACAGGGTTCGTCTATGCTGGAAATGTTTAAGTTTAAATGACTAGAAGGTTTTAAGGGAAGTGGGAGACAATGAGAGGAGACTGGTTCTTTCTTTTTTACACATCTCTGCCACCAGCCAACTATATAGTCCCTGTTGTCTTAGTTTTTATTTTGAGACAGGATCTCACTGAGGTACATAGGCTGCCCTTGAGATTGCACTGCTGTGTAGTCAGCTTTGAACTTCTTGTCCTTCTGCCTCTGTCTCCTGCATAGCTGGGGGTTACAGGCCTGCACCACCAAACCTGGAGACAGATGTCAGCCTAGATCTCAAGGATCTACAGGAAAGAAATTACCCATGACAATACCAAAATTAGGTATGCCAGGGGAAGTTTGCTTGTGGTAGCAGTGAGGACGGCTAGGTGGATCTAGAGAAGTTGTGGTTTAAAAGGTCAAAGCCACAATGGTCTCACAATATTTTCGGACTTCCCACAGCACATCAGATGAGAAGTAAAAGAAATTATGTGTAATTGGGGCAGCAGAGGTAGGTGGGGGAGGCAGACTAAGCCAACGGTAATGAAGGAGGGATAGAGACAGGGTGTGCTGGTGAGGGATGAAGTGAGTCAGTCCCATTTGTGTTGGGATGCCCCAGGATCCAGTCATGCAGTTGGACAAAGAGAAGAAGGAGGACTGGAAGTTATAAGGGACCCAAGGTACACAGAGACATTGGGTAGAAGTTAGGACCCCTGTAATCAGAAGGGATCACAAACCTGGTATCTCGGAGCAAGAATGACTCTGAGTGGTAAACAATCACCACCTTTGTAGACAATGCAGCATGCTGTTAGTACAACAGCCAGGAAAGCCTTCCCGTGTGGCAGCTCTTACTGCTGTGAGCTTCACACGCTGACTTTTCAATTAAAGCCCCTCCGTCAAATAACAATTTCAACTAACTGCTGGTTATGAATTACTACTAGCAGTATTGGAAAACAGCACTATGGTTATTACTAGCGGCTATGGAAAAGGCCACTGTGGATTACTAATGGTTACAGGAGATGAGAGCCCTCATAGAATAACCCGGAAGATGAAGGTCTAGGTAGTACTTCCGGGTGACTTCCCAGGATTCTTCACCCAGAATCAGCTCAGAGGCCACCCACTTGCCATCTAGCTCTTCCTGTTCATTTGTGGTTGATGGATTTTCCTTTACTGCAACGCAGTCAGTTGTTGGACTCTTGCGACGGGAGAGTTGAAAGCATGGGGTCTCTCTGATTATCGTCACTTTGCTGTAAGGCTTAATGCTCTGTCTCCATTGTTTTAGTGCAGTACCGCAAACGAGGGGGAAGGGATATTTTTGTGATAGGGTACTTGCCTACCAAGCTCAAAGCCTTAGGCTCAATCTCCAGTACTATAATGAATCCAGTTAATTAATTAATTAAAGCTTTACAGTGTTTGTACAACTTTCATATGCATCTCGGTGATGCTCACAATTCCAAGTAAAGGAAAACACGCAAGTTACAGCTTAATGCTAAGATGGTGTTACAGACAGAATGTGCCCCCCAAATCCACATGGTCAAATCCTCATCCCAATGTAAGGGGGTTAGGCGATGGATAGCATCCACGACCTTATAAAACTCTGAAAGCTCTGTGGCCCTTGTGCCTTGCAAGGACCCAGCTAGAAGAGGGCTGTCTGAGAGTCAGACACAAGTCTGCAGCAGGCACTAGGCTTGTTAGGGCCTTGTTTTGACCTTCTAGTCTCCACAGCTGGGAGAGAAAAAAATGTTGCTGTTAAAAAAATCACTTGGTTTGAGATATTACGTTACAGCAACCTGAAATGCCTAAAGTAGGGGCAGCTGTAGTCAGTTCTGCCTGGAGAAGCTCTAAACATCACAGGGAGGTTCTGAATTTGAGGGTAAGTAGGAAGCTGCTTTTGCCAGGCACAGTGGGGGTACAGTAACATTGGCAGTGTCTGGCTTGCTCAGGGAACCAGGACAGGCTGTTCTGGCTTTCTCTATGCACCAAGAATAAGAAATTAGGTCCCTGACTTGTCTCCAGTGCTATTGGCCTTTCTTCCTTTCCGTTCCCTGCATCTTTATGAGGCATTCTTGGGACACGAAATTGCCAGTAATAGGAGATGAAAGAATAGAAGCAGGCTGATGGTTTGAAATTCAGCCAGCAATTTAAATATCGTTATGGATCTCTACCATGTAGATGAAGCACACACAGATTCCAGTGTCCAACACAGACAGTGAGTGCTTCCTGTTGCAAGATGCACCACCATCTCATTACCTAAAATTCCACCATTTTTGTGTGGATGTAAGCAGGGGTGTGTCACAGAGCACACATGACCATAAAGGGACAACTTGTGACATGTGGGTCCCAGGAATTGAACTTAGGGCATTAGGCTTGGCTTGGCAAAGGCCTTTACTTGCTGAGCTGTCTTGTTGACAACAACTGTTTTTAGTTATCCCCCCCCCTTCTTGCTACGTAGCCCAGGCTAGTCTTGAATTCACAACATAGATCAGGCTGGCCTTGAACTCATAGCAGTCTCTCGCCTCAACTTCCCAAGTCCTGGGATTCTAGGTGTGAGCCACCTGTTCACTGACTGGACCTTTAGAAGCAGGCAAAGGATGCCTTACTTCATTTTGTTTTTGAAGCGTTATTATCTATTGATGAATTCTCGCATCCTTTTACCCTGCTAGTTTACAAACTAGCGAAGGAGGAGAAAGGCCATGTTGCAGTCTCAAAAGAGCTTGGGCTGTAGGGACAAAGCTCCCTACACTACGTACATATCCCTATTCACGCAGTGAGAATTAACCTGAGCTTCAGGCCATAGCATGTGAAACATTTCCGAAGGGAAAGCCATCAAAACGGCCCAAAGAAGGCTTCCTGATGATTCAGAACTGAACTAAAACCTTCCACTTAATGAAAAAGAAACTGATAAACAAGTGATTTGCTTGAACTTAGAGCAAATAAAAAGACGAGATCCGGGGACCCTCTGCAGAGTGCACCCTATCAACAGCAGAAGCGGTGAGGCGAACCTTAGGGCGGCAAGGGAAGACAGGCGGCTGTGTGGCATTCTGGCTCCACGGTAAGAAAGCAAGGACGTAAGAAAGCAAGGACGTTCCTGAGATGGACCCATGAGTGGAGATGAGCTCCCTGCAGTTCACCTGGGCTGGCCCCGGTCCCAACGGGGTTGCAGATCCTTGGAAGTTGTCTGCCTGCCAGAAGCTAGGACAAGCTGAGAGGCTGCATGAGCAAAGCCAAGCCACACCCAGCAAAGCCAATAGCAATGCTTGCGAGGAACGTCTATAGAGACTTCTTGTCCCTAGCCTTTAATTAGCAGGTGTTTCAGACAGCAGAGCTTACCGGGACCCAAACAAGAAGTCTAGAAGAAGCAGACGAGCCTTCTTAGGCAGCCAACTGAGTAGCTGATTGGTGGTAGACTGTTGAGTGCGTTCTTCTGAATTGTTCCCAGTTTCCCTGAATTCTCCTCCTGGTGACACAGAAACTGCTTGCTGTGCAGGGTAGATGCATTCTGTGTACAGTGATGCATTTTGAGGATAGGACCTGCTTGAGTGACATTAGCTGAGACATGGTGGCAAAGCATGTAAGGACGAAGCACCACAATCAAATCAAATTAAATTAAAATGAAATTTAGAACAGCACCTGTAAACACACAAAACCTTAGGGCCCACTCCAGGTAAGGTGCCTGTAGCACAGGGCTCAGGTCGGTTCCTCCAGCCAGAAACCAAACACCAAGCTAAAAGGACTCCTCCTACACCCAAGGAGTAGGTTTTGTTGCTGCTGTTGTTTTTTTTTAATGAGTTATTATGTTTTTTATTTTATCTGTATTGGTGTTCTTTGTTGTATTAGGAGAGGCAGGGCTGCGTCCCTGGCACCCAGCCACCCACATGGCTAGCTAATGCCCCGAAATAATTACACAGAAACTGTATTCTTTGAATCACTGCCTGGCCCATTAATTCCAGCCTCCCATTGGCTAGCTCCCACATATTGATCTAACCCATTTTTAATAATCTGCGTAGCCCACGAGATGGCTCACCAGGGAAGATCTTAACCTGCATCTGTCTGGAGTGGGAGAATCATGGCGACTCTCTGACTCAGCTTCTTCCTCCCAGCATTCTGTTCTGTTTACTCCACCCACCTAAGGGTGGGCCTATCAAATGGGCTAAGGCAGTTTCTTTATTAATTAACCAATGAAAGCAACAGATTAGAAAGAACTCACTCCCACATCATTTCCCCTTTTTCTGTTTAAACAAAAAAGGCTTTCATTTTAACATAGTAAAATTACATATAGCAAAACAGTTATCAAGCAAGAATTACAGTTACAATATTCATATCTATTTTATCTTTTTTCATAACAATGGAAAACTATAACTATCTATCCATTCTTCAATTCCATCAAAGACTCCAGAAGGATATAATATTACCTAAGTAAACAAGAAATCAAAACTCTAGAAATGACAGAGACATCTCACTGCCTGTACAGTCACCCAAAGTTCCTCTGTACCATTGGGGCATCCATCTTTGGCCTTCAGGCCCATAGTATCCAGCAGACATTTCCATGAAGCAGAAAATTTCAA
>NW_026068106.1:2403101-2426935 GCF_014885135.2 Alexandromys fortis
AAAGAGCAGGCAATGCTCTTAACCACTGAGCCATCTCTCCAGCCCCCTATACATTACATTTTAAAAATGAACTGCACAATCACAATACCTTAACAAAATTGACCTTAAAATCCATACCAATGTAAATTATTCATATCTATATCAGTTCTTTCTGCACACGTGTCTGTGTGAAGGTGTCAGAAGCTCTGGGGATGGAGTTATAAACAGTGCTGAGCTGCCAAATGGGTGCTGGGAACTGAACGTGGGTCCTCTTTCCAGAGCAGTCAGTGCTCTGAACCGCTGAGCCCTCTCTCCAGCCCCTCAGCTTCCCACTGCTCACAGAGCAGTTTTAGCAGGAAAGTTTCTGTCATGCCATGAACCACACAGTCAAGGATTGACTTACTTGCTAGTGCCCTTTGGGTTTGTGTGTTGTATGGAAAGTTTTTTATTCCTGTGTGTCCAGCCTTTTTTCTTTTTTACTTTTTTTTAAAAAATTCTTCTCCTGACTACAGTTTCCCCTCCCTCCACTCCCCCTCTCCCCCAGATCCACTCCTCCTCCATTTCCCTTTAGAAAAGAACAGTCTTCCCAAAGATATCAACTAAACATGGCATAACACATAACAAGTTACTACAAGACTGGGCATATACCCTCATACTAAGGCTGGCCAAGGCAACCCAGTAGAAGGAAAAGGGTCCATAAAGCAGGCAAACAAGCTAGAGACACCCCCCTGAGACACACACACACACACACACACACACACACACACACACACTGTTAGGAGTTCCCACAAGAACACCAAGGTACATAACTATTACATATATGCAGAGGGCCTAGGTCCGATCCATACAGGCTCCCTGGTTGTCACTTTGCAATCCTCTATTAGCCTTGCTTAGTTAATTCTGTGGGCTGTGTTCTTCTGGAGTCCTCAACTCCTCTGGCTCCTGTAATCCTTTCTCCCCCTCTTCTGTGGAATTCCCGGAGCTCTACCTAACCTTTGGCTGTGGGTCTCTGCATCTGCTCTCATCAGTTGCTGGACGGTGCCTCTCTATTGATGACTGTGTTGGGCTCCAGTCTATGACTATAGCAGAGTATCATCATTAGGAAGCATTTCATTGACTTCTCCACCACCCCCTTTTTGGTTCTATGCTAGGTCTCTGGGCTGTCCAGACTATGGTTCCTAGCTATCCAGGCAGTGTCAGGCATGGGTTCACTCTCGTGGCAGTGGGCCTCATATTGGACCAGTCATTGGTTGGCCACTTCCCACAAAGTCTGGCCACCATTCCCCAGCACATCTTGCATGCAGGACAAATTGTAGGCTGAAGGTTTTATGGTTGGGATGATGTCCCAGTCCTACCACTGGAAGCCTTGCCTGGTTACAGAAGATGGCTGGTTCAGGCTATTCTGCTCCTGTGTCCAGCCTTTCTTGATTTAAGAAAACATGGTTGTTACTTTCACAAATGTGATTTATCCCACTTCTAACCCAGCCGCTTTACCATTGGTTTATATTATAGCAGGATTGGTCAAGTTATTCCAAACAGCCTCATTAGGATGTTAAGCAGACAAGTTTAAAATCCACAGAATAATGCACATACGTGTGTATCTCTTTAAAATAATGAATGCTTTTTGAAGAATGGTAGTTTAATTGTTAATGTTTGTTTTACTAATTAAGCACATTTTATCAGTCTTTACATATTTATGTCAAATATTCTTATTTGCAAAATGGACATATCCCTCACTTTCCAACTATACAAATAAACACTGACAAAGACTGTGATGATGGTGTTTACCCAAGAAGTAAATTTCCTGAAATCCCACCATATACTGTTATCAAGGTCACACCGATTCTGTGCACAGCTATGTTTTCTGTTCCACACTTCTGTGTTTGCAGAAATAGGACACACTTTTGATTTATCTTCTCCCTGTAATAGTGCCTTTGATTTACTTACTCAGCAAGTCTTTTCTGAGCTTATATGATGTGCTCGCCAGTCACTGCTCAAAGTGCACGGTCACTCCGAGGAAAATGGGGGCACACAATTCTACTGTGTGCATATTTCCAGAAAGGAGGTATAATAAATCTTGTATAGAATTATAATTTATTCATTCTAGTCTTCTATTTGGGGGATGTCAAGATACTATTAGTTGGGTTTTCTCAACTATAAGGAAAACATGCCTTGACCGTTGGTGAATTCAAGTTAAAATTACCTCTGCTAATAATAGTATTTAGTTGGCAATGTTAAGCCTTAAACTATGACATTATAAACAGTGATCCGATTCTTGGCAGAAGTTACAAAGATCTGGGAGGGCCCAGCATTCTCTTGCTTGATGGGTGACTGGAGGTTCTGGAAGCATCTGAATCTGTACCCTGCTCTCTCTCGCTCTCAGTTTCCAAAGCTTCTGGGGCAAGCTCTGGTTCTAATGGAGCACATGCTGTTCCTTTAGCTGTTGTTTCTTGTCCGCCCCTCCCCTATGGTTATGCAGCAACGTGCAAGAATGACCCGGGGATTCTGAAAGCATCTCTTTTGACCTCTACTGAGAGTGTTTACTCTTCTGTTCTTTGCCCAACAATCAGCAGGGCCACCTGCCTGCCATCTGTGTGTCCTGCCCATAATAGCGTGAGGTGATGTCATAGGATCTGTTTGTTGATGATTTCGGTATGAAATGTAGCCCAAGTGAATTCTAAAATCACACTGTAACTGAGCATGTACAGACTATACCCTTGTACAGACTATACCCTTGTTTTATGGCCAGGGACGCCCAGATGCATTGGGGATGAATGCCTTGCTGCAAGTTTTGTGGTTAGTAGAAGAGTCAAATTAGCAGCTGGAACTCTCCTTTCTTATCCAGGTTCATCCCAAGGGATTGGCAAACCCAAATTTGTGGTGGGATTGTGTGGGATCTTTGGAATGGGTCAAGGAACACCATGACTTTGGAGGGCGTCTTGGTGGTTACCAGTTAAAATGTCTTTCATACCAAGCTATGTCAGTTTCCCAAATATGGAGCATCTACTTAATTCTCTTCTTTGTTGATCTGGGAGAGGCTTTTTGGAATGCATGGAATATGAGTAGCAGATTTCAGTGGCTGTTCTCTGTTTAAGTTTCTATTAACACCCATTAATTATACAAAAGCATAGATTTCACTATGGTGTTCTCATACATGTCTTTTTTGTGTCCGTGTGCCTTCTACCAGCGTCTTTAGGTTGGAATGTCTCCGTGTATTAGTATTGAAAATCTAGCCACAATGGGTCTGGAGAGGTTGCTCCACTCTTAAGAGCACCGTGCTGCTTTTGCAGAGGACCTGGGGCTCAGTTTCCCCTAGTCACATGCTGTATCACAATTACCTGGGAACTCCTGTTGCAGGAGAATCTGAGGCCCTCTTCTGGCTCCTCAGGCACTAGAATCATTGCTGGGAAATTTCTGGAGACCATGAGCTCATCAGTCCGTGAGAGCTGATGTTTTCGGGACGGAAGAAATCACTCACATCCCTGGGATCACACAAGCGAGGGGTGAGCCACAGTAGGAGGAAGCCAGCTGGATTTTTTTCGGGGGTGGGGAGAAACATGTATTTTAACTGTTTTCAGGGGATTACACTAGAAACTCGTCATTTTGTCCTTACTAAAAGGGAAATGTGTTCTATGTGTTTTTTAGCAATCTAAACTAGATAAACAAAACCAAGCCTTACATTTAAGAGCTAGAAAGATGGCATAGTGGCTAACAGCACCGGCTGCTCTTCCAAAGGACCCAGGTTTAATTCCCAGCATATACATGGCAGTTTACAACTCTCTCTAACTCTGGTTCGGGGGGATCCAGCACCCTTTTCTGGTCTTTAAGGGCACTCTGCACACACATGTGGTGCATAGACATGCATGCATGCAAAAGACCCATACGTATAAACTGTAACAACAACAATAATACACGTATCCTTTTAAAAATACTACTCTGTTTAGTGCTGTAATTTCTGTATTTGGTTTTTTGTTTGTTTGTTTGTTTGTTTAAGACAAGGTCTCATAATGGTTGGCTAGAAACTCACAATCTAGATCAAGCTATCTTCACAAAGATCTACCTGCCTCAGCCTTCAAGAATCCTGAGATGAAAGGTGTGTGAGACCACACCCTGCCTATGATACCTTTCAAAAACATCTAAAGGCACAGCTTTGACTAAAATGTCAAATTACTGCTGCGAACACAAGATTTGCCCTACTTTTGTCTCTCTGTTTTGCCTTCATCTTGCATTTTTCCAAATAACTTAAAAGAGTTTCTTAGGGTAAAACTTTCAGAGTGGAGCCTTATAAAACACAGACATGACTTAACACTTTGTAACTTTTATCTTTAAGTATGACATGCATTCACAGCACACGTACCATACCTGGCAGAATCTTTCAGGGCAATCCCATTCTAATCTCAATCTGATTAACTCTGGACTGCAGGTGTAGCCCAGGGTCAGGGTGCATTGTTACCAAGTGTAAGGCCATGGATTCAGTCTCCAGTACTACACAAACACACACACACACACACACACACACACACACACACACACACACAGAGCCTTGAAAAGAACTGGGGGAGGATTGTGAGGGGTCCCAGACTAAAACAATAACAACAAAAAAGTATGTTCCTTTTTAACATTAAAAATTATAATAGGTTTCAAGGTACAAAATATTAGCCCTCATTTCCATTTCCCATTTCCGAATCAGAGGACTCAGAGGATGCTAAGGTACCGTATGTAAAATAGCTCCGGATTTGCATATGACCCTTGGACATTCTGTATACTGCAAGTCAACAGTCTAGATTACCAATAATAGCTAACACAATGTAAATGTTTAAAAACAACAAGAAAACCTGTTATATAGTCAGTAAAGACATGATTGAGATATTTTTAATCTATAGTTACTGGCCTCTGTGGATGCAGAACTCACAGACAGTAAGTGTGTCAGGAGTGTGAATATGTTATGAGTCCCAGCTGATAAAGCCCAGTCATCCAGTCCAGTGTGCTTGTTCAAGAGATGTTTGATGGTAAACGACACAGGAAGAAGATTTAACCAGTGTGGCCACACTGGGAAGCCGTATTCGGCAAACTGAATAAAGTGTTCGGTGACTTCAAATCTGTTGTCTGAATGGCCAAAGTAGCTTCACACTAAGAATCAGTCAGGGAACCACTAAGAATCAGTCAGGGAACCAGAGCCAGGGACCACTAAACCATCCAGGTAAACTGGTTTAGTTGACCACTGACGGGTTCTACAGGGTGGATTGAGGAAACCCTTGTATCTAGAAGAGACAAGCTCCTCCCATAGATTATTCTTCTTGCTTAGGGTGACGTGTCTGTAAAACTCTGCTGTTCATGGAATCCCAGACAGGTCCAGGGCAATCACTGGAGACCTTTTAGAACAGGACACTGTGAACGCTGATGGTGAATGCCTAACGGAGAGAGACACAAGCTGAAGCTGTTACCCCACATTTAGCTACTCTCTTAGTTGGGGTTTCCGTTGCTGCGGTGAAACACCATGACCAAAAAGCAAGTCGGGGAGGAAATGGTTTATTAGGTTTACATTTCCACAGCACTGTTCATCCCCAAATCAGGACAGGAATTCAAGCACGGCAGGAACCTGGAGGCAGGAGCTGATGCAGAGGCCATGGAGCAGTGCTGCTTGCTGGCTTGTCTCACGCGGCTCGCTCCACCCACTTTCTTATGGGAGCCCTGGACCACCAGCCCAGTGACACCACCTGCAATGGTCTGGACCCTTTCGCATCAACCGCTAATTAAGAAAATGCCTTACAGCTGGACTTTAAGGAGGCGCTTTCTCAATTGAGGCTCGTTCCTCTCTGATGACTCTACAAGTTGGCATAAAGCCAGCCAGTACAGTTTACCTTGTAGGCCAAGCAAAGAGCTAAATCATCAAGGTGTTTTTTTTTTTTTCCCCAACAAAAGCAGTTCCTAAGTGCCTGTCATAACAAGTGGTGGTTCTTTATCACAGATACTACCAGAACTTTAATATGCCTATCCCATCTTTTCAAAGTACTATCACTTTGCCTACTTTACTTTTATTTGTTATTTTCCTGAGTCGTGGCTAGAGAGGAAGTCACCTCCTCTTGCCTACCCCATTAGTAGGCAGTCACACTGAGTAGTTCAATATCTTGGGCAGGGGCATGTCGTTAGTTGAGTAGAACAGACACAGGCAGCCAAATGTCCTGACTACCAGCCCAGTAGTTCCTTTCCCCTCTTTATGATCTAGTCAGTAAATAATTTAAGTGTTTTCCAAATACTGAATACTATTTTGAATATGGAAACTTCTGCAGTAAACAATCCTTGCCTTGAACTAACTGGTGACTAACGAGGAAGTGGGTGGAGAATATCAACGATCAGGGTTCAGGAGAGAAGTGAGTAGGGAAAGGCAAGGCTGGACACAAGAACCAGGCAAAGCCGTAACTTAGGCACACCACTGGGGAGGCACACCACTGCAGAGTGAGCTGGGCTTGAATGATTAGAACGTAGTAAGGTTGCAAACATGGGAGATAGAGAGTACTCTATATATAGATGGCACTCTTCAACAAAGTTCAGTGCTGTCTTCCAGGCCACAGCCATTGGCATTGCCTGGTGGCCTGGGTTCAGGGAGCAAAGGGTAAACTAGGCAGATAGTCAGCAGAGAAAAGGGCACCTTGAAAGGCAAGGCATAGAGTTTGTGTTGTAAACAGCTGGGTGTTGGGACGGTGAACGCGTGATTTTAACTATCTCCAGAAAGGAGTGGGAGACCATTTTGAAGACTGGGGGGTGTGAAGCAGGGGAGGGTTATTAACAGAAGAAAGGATGCTCGTGAAACTGATGTTGCTATAGTGGAAGTTATTGTGAGAGTTGTAAAAATGACGTGTTAAAACCAGTAGGCCTGGATTCCTGAGATGTGGGTTCAGGAACAAGACCAGACTGAAGATGTTTGAAGATGTTCAGTTTGAATGCCCATGCAGCCCATGCAGCCCATGCAACCCATGCAGCCCATGCATCCATGCAGCTGGACACTTCTAGAGCAGTTGGTTATCGAAATCCCAATCTCAGGAATGGCCTGGCCAGAGGAGTATTTGGGACTCTTCAGGTATAGATAGTAGTTGAAGTTAAGGGCCTGGGAGCAGAACCTGAGTGAGAAGCAGGATGGGTGTCTTCTTGGGTCCGCTGTAGTTGACAAGGATGTTGAATCGCTGGAGATGAGCATGACAGCGTAACAGTCACACTAAGGCAACATTGGAACTAGCTAAGGGGAGAGGACTGCTTCCTTCTTGGTTTGGCTTCTGTTTTGAGACAACGTTTGAGAATGTAGCCTAGTCTGGCCTGGAATTCTCAATCCTCCTGCTTTCCAAGTGCTGCCTGGGATTATAAAGATGTGCCATCCCTCCTGGCACAATCCCCATTTTCCTTCTATAATACTGAACCTCCTCTCACTGATGTCACTCTTTACCTCATCCCCTTCCCTGTTGCTTCCAAATAGTCCCTCTGCTGTGAACTCACCAAGAAGCCACCACCCCTAGGTTTACATTTCGGCCCTTTGTAGCCCTTTAGACCTGATACCAGTCAATTTTCCTCATGACTGGTCTCGATTAGTCAGTTCCATAGACATTTGTTTGTGTTTAAGTCTACTTTACACCTGATTTTGGGCTAACTAGTGTTTCAGGCTGGAGAATTAATCTTTTTAGAATAAGCTTTTTGAGGAACAGGATCTTGTTTTAATCTTCTGTAGCCTTTGGAGTCTGGAGTGGCTTCCAACTAACTACTTCTTGCTTTGCTTTGTTTGTTGGTTGTTTATTTTTGGAGATAGGGTTTCTCTGTGTAATCCTGGTTGTCCTGGAACTAGCACTGTAGACAGGCTGGCCTCAAACTCAGAGATTCACCACTCTCTGCCTCCCAAGTGCTGGGATTAAAGGCCTGAGCCACCACAGACTGGCTTACTTATTGTTGTAAGACACTTCTCATTGACCCAAATGACTAACTTATCTATTTGAAGAGGATTCTTGAGGTCCGGACTTGGAACTGTCCAAGGGGAGGAAGGTTGAGTGGACTTGTGCATGGACATCATTTTGAGATAGCATCTTAGTTGGCTACTAACCACATCATAAAAAAAAAAAGTATCTAAAGAAAGAACCTGGGAGTGAGGGATGAGTCTTCGTTCGGAGCAGCCACTAGGAAAGTCATGTGCCTGTATCAATATTGAGATGTCAATATTCAGTTTCTCCCCAAATCGACTCAAACTTTACAGTTGGCCCTTTGCAGCCTCCTCCTGTGAGCATGAGCTGATGAAAATAAAGGCCATTTGGGTAGGATATCAAGATGCCATAAGATGTGTCTTGAAAATTTGGTGTTAATAGACTTACAATGTACTGTGGTCAGTATGTAAATGGAATTTAAGAGCTAAAATATCAGCTCCAGTGTCAACAATAAGTTAAGGTTAGCCACCTATCCCAATATTCCAAGTAAAGACTCAAGTCGTGGTGGAAATAGAGATGGGGGATTCATTGGGAAGAGGAGCACACAAATGAGTCTAGACTCCCAAGCTGGTCTTGGAGGCACTGGCGTGAGATTTAGGTGTGGCTGGAGGAAGAGCTGAGGCGAAGGGGCAAGAGGTCTTCATAATTGAGCAATCCTGGTTCAGGTGTAGTCTGATTGATCACAGTCTCAGTCCTGGGTCTTTGAGGTGGTCTGAAGAAGCCCTTGTTTCTTGAAGGGATCAACCTATCTTTAAATGTGAGAAGACGGTCTGTTACGTCATGGATTCCGTTGGCGTGAAGAGGGCCATGAGAGTTCTCTTGTGGTGGAATCTAAAGTGAGTGCAGGTTTAGGACAGTGACTTATCTCTGTGAAGGAAGATGAAACAGGTTAGGTAGGCAGACACTCTGAGTGATGAATGTGCTTATAAGAGACTCAGGCAGGAGACTGTCCCAAAGAAAAGACGGCAGATCTAACATGAAGGCAGCAATGGAAGACTTTCATCTTACAGTCAGTTTTTTGTAGACCCAAATGAGGGGTCAATGGTGTTTTAGCAAAACAGCATTAAGAGCCCTATATGACTGTTGTTCTTTGGTTACTCTAAGAGGGAGAATTTCATATCAGACAAAGAGGTAGTTACTAAGAAAATAACAGAGAAATAGCACCCTGTCTTTCTGACAGGTTTGGAATTTCATACCCATGAACTCCCAAAGGAAACGTAAGTTTTCCCATCCTTAGAAAGAAGACTCAATCCCTGGGATCCTGGAATTGTTGGGCCAGATAAGGAATCACGTTCTGGATTGGTGGTAACAGCAGCTCTATTCCTGGATTACCAGGATCCAGTTTCAGGTTATACAACACTCAGGGTTAAGAAGGACTGGCGATTTAAACATCTAGTTTCAAAGAGAATAGTGATTCTGCCGCGTGTGCATGTGTGTGTGTTTGAGTGTGTGTGTGAATGCACATGTGATTTCCTTTGAAATTAAAGTTAATATTCCTTCAGTCTCATCCCTTTCCACTTCCTACTTCTATAAACCTTTTCCTAGCTTCCTTTTTTTTTTTTTTTTTGCGAAAGCAAAGTAATAATTCTCAATCTTAGTAGAAATTCAATATAGAGTCAAGAGGAGTGTGAGCAGTAGGAAGACCGGAGGAACTGTAATGGCTCAGCAGCCAAAACTGTTTGAGGAGAATCAAGAGGACAGCGCCACACTCTGTCTTCTCTCTCGGAGCAGAAAGGCAGCCATTAGTTCTCAGAACTGAATTACGGTTCTTTCCATCCATTAACCAAACCCTAAAGTTTTAGTCTTTAGACATTCTGTTGTCATCGGGTCATAGGATCACATTAAATAGTCACCCTATCCTCAAGGATAGGAAGATAAGAAGGGTGGATTTGCGCAGTAGTGTACCTTTTAATTCTGGATATAGAACTGTATGTGATTGACATGCATCTCTCAACACAACGGAAATATCCTTATATTTATGATATCCAGATGAAGTCTACTGGGAAGTGTCTTTTTGTGCAACTAGACACCCTCAGTTTCTCCTGACCATAAACGGGAATGGTAGTCATTATTTCTTTTTTTTTTTTTTTGAAGATTTAAATTTATTCATGTGTGTGAGAGTGCTGCATGTGTGCAGGTGGTCACAGAGGCCACAAGAGGGGACCACATCCCCTAGAAATGGTGTTACAGATATTTCTGAGCCTCCCGAGGCTCTCTGAAAGAGCAGCAAGCTCTTGAATACTTGCCATCTCTCCAGTCTCCTCGTCTCATTTTCTTACCTGCTTTACAAGAGAGATAACAGGAGTTTATGTATGAATGGCAGCGTTCCATAAAGCCGAGCATCTCCTGAAAGGATTTTGTTGACAGCCGCAGGGCATATTGAAAATTCAGCCTACCTCCTAGGCACCCTGTGGATGCCCTTTAAGCTGAGCACAGAAGCCCAGGCACTGATCGCTGTTGGCCCAACAGCAGAGACACTGAGAGCCTCCACCCTTTTTTAGGTGACTCAAGGTGTCCTGACCATTACTTTCTGCTATATCTTTTTCTGTGTCCCTTTCTGGTGGATTCTGTAATCCTTATTGTTTCTCTCTTGGTACCTTCAATGTCTACGCTGAACTTTACTTAGTTCAGAGCCTCTACCTGGTGGCACACCTCTGTTTAGTGCTGGCTGAGTGGAATGTGTCAGTACAGGGCGATGGTGCTATGGCAGAGGAACAAGGTACCCATAAACAAGTCGTGTGTTTCAGAGAAGTTGTGGCAATAAGTACAGCAAATTCGGTTTTGGATTTAGAAGGAAACGGTTTGTTAAAATCCCTCGCAGGCTATGTCTCGTAGATTTTACTTCAGCATATGAGACAGCTTCTCATTAACTCTTTCGCAGACAGAGAGTGCACACGACTTATGAGCAACCGTGCTCGGGACTGGAGCTTCAGGTCTCTGGTGCTGCTGTCGTCCAAGGCCTTCACTCAGAGGCTGGGTTTGACTAAACAAAAGTTCTTTGGGTTGCAGGACGTGATGAGATCCCATACTTGGGAGGCTAAAGTGGGAGTTCCATATGTTCAAGGGCTAGCCTGGGTGACAGAACATAACCCCATCGCAAAAATAAAAGTAGGAGGGGCTGAAGAGAGAGCTCGTTGGTGAGAGCACTCGGTGCTCTCATAGCAGACTCAGGTTCAGGTCCTAGTTCCCACAGGCTGGTTCACACCCATCTGTAGCTCCAGCTCCAGGGGAGCCACACACTCTTCTGGGCTCCACTGGCACCAGGCACACGTGTGGTGCCCTTAAACACATGCGGGCAACACATTCCATAATATACACAGAAAGCATACCCACATCTAAAATAAAATGTAAAGGGAAATGGTTTGCTCTCTGCCTGAAGTCTTATGTTTTGTTTCATGTTTCAGGAATCCATCAGGCCCTGACTGAAGTACTAGAAGTAGCCTCTCTCCCAATCTACCCACCCACCCTGTGTGCAGAGACCCTGGGGGTCATAGCGCACCTCAGCTGGAGCATGGACAGCACATTTCTCCCATAATCCCATGACGTAGCTTTCGACCCAGCAACACTACAGACGTTAAACTCTACAAAGGCAAGTAGGCTACCTTTTTCGGTCATTGCATCCCTACTACCCTACTACCAGGTACTAGGTACTGAGCACAGAGCCTAGCGCAGAACTACCTAGCATTTTCTGATCACCATCCTAAACCATGCAACTTAGACATGACAGCAATGTATGCAACAGGTAAAATTGTTACCCTTGTTTCATGAAGAAGAGACTGAGACCTGTACCGTTCTAACTGGTCGTTCAGGAAGCAGCAAAAACAGGGCTTGACTCCAGGTTTCCCTGAACTTCCTTCACTTTGATTTTCTTGTTTGGTTTTGGTTTTGGTTTTTTGTTTATTTTGGTTTTGGGTTTTTTTTTTATTTTATTTTATTTTATTTATTTATTTATTTATTTATTTATTTATTTATTTATTTATTTATTGAGACAGGGTTTCTTTTTGTAGCCTTGACTGTGTTGGAACTTGCTCTGAAGACGAAGCTGGCCTCAAACTCATAGAGATCCGCATGCCTCTGCCTCCTGAGTGCTAGGATTAAAGGTGTGAGCCACCACCACCACCCAGCCTACTTTTACTTTTTTTTCTTTGTATTCCTGGCTTTTTTTTTTTACCTGATTAGATATTTTTCTTTCAGCATCAAGAACTATGAAGTTGGGCTGGAGGGATGGCTCAGAGGTTATGAATACTGGCTGCTCTTCCAGAGGACCCTGATTCAATTCTCAGCACCCACATGGCAGCTCACAACTGTCTGTAGCTCCAGTTTCAGAGGATCTGACATCTTCACACAGACATGCATGCAGGCAAAACACCAATACATATAAAAATAAGAAGGAATCATAAGAAAGAAAGAAAAAGGGAAAGGAAACGTGAAGATAGCTGAGCAGTAATGGTGCAAGCCAGGCAGTGGTGGCACACAGCACTTGGGAGGCAGAGGCAGGCAGATCTCTGTGAGTTCTAGTCCAGCCTGGTCTACAGAGCGAGCTTCTGGACAGCCAAGGCTACACAGAGAAACCCTGTCTTGAAAAACCAAAGGGAGAAAAAAAAAAAAGAAAAAAGAAAAAAAAGTGAAATTGAGAGGCTTTATTTCCTGAGAAGTACCTGTTATATTCCCTTTAATTGAAGACCTTTGAAGGAAGAAAGCCATTTAGATAAAACAAGGATTTAACTTTCTTTAAAAATAAAAAAGCATAGAAAATAAAAGATACAGAAAGTACCTGCATATTAAAACACAATTTACTCAGTGGAAATTCATCCATTTTTGAAGTAACTCTTGTGTGCACCTAGAAACCCAAAGGATACAGCACACATTTCAGAGGTCTGAAATTCATCATTCACCGATGTAGCTTCCCGGGAAAGGCAGATCTTGAGCCACTTGCTTTCCTGAGCACCTTCTGACATGTCACCCTTGTGCATGCAGACAGACAGACAGACAGACAGACACACACACACACACAAACACACACACGAATAAGAAGCCAAATCAGTGTTTTTGTTTTGTTTTTAAATGAAGAAAGAAAATGATCAGCGATCAGCAGAAAATATATATTCCTTTAAAAACAGGCAGAAAAGGCTAAGCTGTGTTTCCACCCTCGGCCAGCAGAGGGATCTGTGAGCCTGAGCTTCTGGGACTGACCTACTTGGTGGCAGCACTGAAGTAATGGCCTAGAATCGGATGAGGCTTTTGCAAAAGGGCTACCCAAAATACCCAGCATGCCTGTCTTTCAAACACTGGTACACTGGTGGCTTCGCACTGCTAAGATATCCCACGGTGTGCTGTTTTGTTTTGGTTTGTTTTTCTCCTCCTTTTTGGGGAGGACCCACCACCCAGCTCCCAAATAAATTACACACGGAGTCTTAATATTACTTATAAATGCCCGGCCTTAGCTGGGCCTCTTTTTAGCCAGCTTTTCTTAAATTATCTCATCTATCTTTTGCCTCTGGGCTTTTACCTTTCTCTATTTCTGTATCCCTTTCTTTGCTTCTTTCTCCGTGGCTGACTGTGTAGCTGGGTGAGTGACTGTGTAGCTGGGTGACTGACCCCTTGAGTCCTCCTCTTTCTCTTCCAGATTTCTCCTTCTTATTATCCTCTCTGCCTGACAGCCCCACCTATCCTTGCTCCTGCCTCACTATTGGCCGTGCAGCTCTTTATTAGAACCATCGGGTGTCTTAGACAGGCAAAGAATCACAGCTTCGCAGAGTTAAACAAACACAGCATAAACAAAAGCAACACATCTTTGCACCATTAAACAGATGCTCCACATCATAAACAAACGTAACACACCTTAAAATAATTTCCCACAACAGTGTACACTGCTCTTTCCAAGTCTTATTGACAAATAAGTTTCAGCTGATTGCTTAAAGTTTCCAGTAAGATTAGCCAATAGTTTAAGATTAGCTGGGTGCTAAAGAAATAAGACACCTTACTTTTTTTTTTTTTAATCGATAAGCATTGTTATCTAGCACAGGGTGGTCTTGAACTCACTGAGGAGGGCAGACTGGCCTCCAACTGTCAGCCTCCCCCCTCAGCCTTCAGAGTACTGGGTTTACAGGCATGCGCCACCATGCCCAGCTAAAGTGTATTCCTCTCTTTCAACCTATTTAATAATCCAGGGGCATCTGATGGTTGCATTTAGCGATATCTAGGGAATATAGTGATCTTTCAGAGTATCTTTACCTTCTAGGCATCATTCTCTCTCATTTATCGTTAGGTCATGCTAGGTTATCATGGCCCTTATACAAGAGATGCCTCTTCCTCACACTGTGAATAGTAACCAAGGAGTCAGAATGTTGTCAGGGTGGGGCAGGATGCTGCAGCTCTTCGGTACAGAAGAAAGCTGAGGCTCAGAGAATGCATTTGGACCTCCTAGCTTTCTGGATTGTCTGTGCAAACCGTGCTTTTTAATGGCCACCTTGGCTACGTTTGTCTCTCAGTTTTCTTCTCTATCTGTTCAGCTTGTCCTACCAAATCCTGTGGAACCCCGGGCCACCGCTGCCATGACAACTGCCATCCTGGAACGCCTGAGCACCCTGTCTGTGAGCGGGCAGCAGCTGCGCCGTCTGCCCAAGATTCTCGAAGAAGGGCTTCCCAAGATGCCGTGCACTGTCCCAGAGAGCGACGTGCCCCAACTCTTCAGGGAGCCTTACATCCACGCGGGCTACCGCCCTACGGGGCACGAGTGGCGTTACTACTTCTTCAGCCTCTTTCAGAAGCACAACGAGGTGGTCAACGTCTGGACCCACTTGCTGGCGGCCCTAGCGGTCCTGTTGCGATTCTGGGCCTTTGCGGAGGCTGGGGCATTGCAGTGGGCCTCTCCCCACACCCTACCCCTGCTCCTCTTTATCCTGTCCTCCATCACTTACCTCACCTGCAGCCTCTTGGCCCACCTGCTGCAGTCCAAGTCAGAGCTGTCTCACTACACCTTTTACTTTGTGGACTACGTCGGGGTCAGCGTCTATCAGTATGGCAGCGCATTGGCTCACTTTTTCTACAGCTCGGACCAGGCGTGGTACGAGCGGTTCTGGCTTTTCTTCCTGCCGGCCGCTGCTTTCTGTGGCTGGCTCTCCTGTGCTGGCTGTTGCTACGCCAAGTATCGCTACCGACGGCCTTACCCAGTGATGCGGAAGATCTGTCAAGTGGTACCAGCCGGGCTGGCCTTCATTCTGGACATCAGCCCTGTGGCCCACCGGGTGGCTCTCTGTCACCTGGCTGGCTGCCAGGAACAGGCAGCCTGGTATCACACCCTCCAGATCGTCTTCTTCCTGGTTAGCGCCTACTTCTTCTCCTGCCCGGTACCCGAGAAGTACTTCCCAGGTTCCTGTGACATTGTGGGCCACGGACATCAAATCTTCCACGCCTTCCTTTCCATCTGCACGCTCTCCCAACTGGAGGCCATTCTTCTAGACTACCAGGGAAGGCATGAGATCTTCCTCCAGCGCCACGGTCCCCTGTCCGTCTACACGGCCTGCCTCTCCTTTTTCTTCTTAGCTGCCTGCAGTGCGGCCACCGCCTCCCTCCTGAGGCACAAAGTCAAGGCCAGACTGGTTAAGAAAGATTCCTGAGGTCTGCAAGCGCAGAAAGATGTAGCGATGTCCTACTGTGATTTGGAGAAAAACTTGACACAAATAATAGAAATGGACTTTTCGTTTTTAAGGCTTGATTTTTAAATTAATATGTATTACAGGCTGGGGATGAAACTCGGTTGGTAGAGAATGCTTACATAGCGTGTAGGAAGCCCAGGGTTTGATCCCTAGTACCCCACAAACCAGAAACAGCACTCAAGGAGGCAGAGGCAGAAGGATTGGAAGTTCTAGGTCATCCTTGGATGTATAGCGAGTCCAAGGCTAGCCTTTGATACATGATACCTATCTCAAAAAAAAAAAAAAGATCGTTGCATATTTTCAAGGGCATGGTATACAAATTTTCAAATTCAAGGCATTTGAGAGTTTTAAAAAGAAATATCCATCTTCTGTCTGGGTTATAGCCTTGCATGGGGAGGGATCCTGGCTGAGATTCATGAGATGCCAAACTAAAGAAAAGCATCCTCACCCACAAACAATTAGCAGAATTCTGGGTGTGGCTCCCAAAGCTGAGTCCTGAACTGGACAGATAATCTAATTGATCTGCCATGTAAACTGTGGGTGTTCCTCACCCTAACAGAACAAACACCCTATGCTGCTGGCCTTGGTAAATTGACCAATGGACTTTGTCTCATTAGGAGTTCAGATCGTTTAGGGTGGAAAAGTCATAATTTTCAAGAAGACTCACTGAAACCCTAAGGCAGAATGGACTATCCAATTTCCCTGATTTCTGGTCTCATGCACTGCGGCACTGATCCCTTTCTCGGGGTAACCAACTAGCAGGCTGATTGTTCCCACCCCTAGTCTGCACGGTGACGTAAAGAATTCCAAAGCTATTACACTTCCGGGAAATGCTGGAGCCATGTGAACGTTCAGGAAGCTGATTTTCATGTAATACGTAAACGTCAGAAAACACAACAGTGCCAAGAGCTACCCGGAGACCCAGCCAGCAAACATGGATACCCTTGTCTGTCTGTTGTCCGCGGGGACCTTTTCGTTTCTATGTGTGGACTGCAGTATTAGCTGCAAGCTATTTAGGGTTGTCTTGCAGGTCAGGAACTTACTTATCTGAAGCTTCGAACAGACTCTTTTAAAAGCTTAATTCTAAACTTGCTCAAGGGGTCTGATTATTTTAAGAGGAAGCTAAGACCCTGGTTCAGATTTCTGTTAGATGCTGTCCTATGAAGGACCAACACAGCCACCCCAATCTGGGGTCCTCCGACAGGGAGTTCTGCCTCAGATTTGAGGAGAAACCTTAAAACAGGTCCTAGGACAAGTAATAAGTGCTCACTGTGGTTGGCCCCTGAAGGTCCTTTGGGTAAGAATGAGGCACCTGATGGCCCAAGGCACCTGATGGTCACATGGCTGGGAGCAGCCACTGTGAGACGGGCGGTGCTTGCGGCGCATGTGCTCTGGCCACACTGGTCTCTCTGAGGACTGACTTCCGTGTTAACCCAGTGAAGGAGGCCGTGGTCCAGGAAGAGCCGCGATGCCCCCAGGAAGAGCCGCGATGCCCTCCGCTCCCAGGCTGCGCTTCCTATCAGTATAAGGTCCCTCTGTACTAAAAAGAGAAGTGATCTGTTTCAATTCCAGTCTGATGAACTTTCTCCTCCAAGAAGTTACTTGCTTGTCTTTAAACCTTCGGTTCTGTTTGTCTGTGTGTTGTTCATCTTTCTGTGAGAGGTTTGTGAGTTTTGTGCCTTATACATGGGGATGTCTAGACATTTTATTTAATATATGCTCCATGAAATTTCATGTTTTGGTTTATTGAGACAAGAAAAAAAAAAAAGAAGAACCCCAGAAAGCTACAGTGATTTGTCAAACAACTATTATACATACGGGAGGGGGGCAGGGCCAACTGGAACCTTCCCTACTGCCTTTAAAGCAGGAAAGCTTGTGTCTACTGCGTTGTTTTACTAGATGGGTTTCTTCATGGTCAAGAATCTGAACTTCCACGCTAGTCGAGTGTCTATACAAGCTTGTCTAGGCCAAGTTCATGGCAAGGAATGTTAGCAAAATTGAATCAGTTTGAACTGAACAAAGATGGCTGGGGATCGGCGGGGGTGGGGGTGGAGGTCATGGAAATGCTACAAGTAGAGGGTCTGTCTAAAACAGGAACTGGAAACTGTTGGGAGTCCTCGTTGTTATGGATTCAAAGACTGGGTATTCTTTTAAAAGTTGGTGGAAACGTGAGAGAGGGAAGGGATGGGGAGGTGCTCTTGACTGTAACCGTGGAGGGGTTTATGAATGGAGATTTTTGTCCTTTCATTCTTTTATTTTTCTTTTTCTTTTTTGAGATAAGATCTCACTCTATAGCTCTGGCTGGCCTAGAAGTCATGTAGAACAGACTGGCCTTGAACTCTGGAAATAAACCTGTCTCTCAAGTGGCAAGGTTAAAGGTGTGTGCCCCCACTCCTAGCCTTGTGAACAGAGAACCTGCAGGCCAGTGCCGAGCTGAACTGTCACTGGTGGGTTCATGATGACACCATACGTGTAAAAAACCAGATAGTGGCACTCAATTTTTATACAAATATTGCTAACTAGTGGTTTGGAACTTGGTAAGAAAAAAAAAGCGATTTCTGTGGAGTTGGGACTTGAACCCAAGACCTCCGACTTGCTAACCAAGAGGTCTTCCATTGACCTACATCCCCAGGCCAGGAAACGGTGTATGTATAATAGATATTTGGGAGGCATTGAGATGGGGGGGGGCTGTGATCTTCCCCCCAAACATCAATATCTAGTTAGAACAGTGTAAGTATGGGTGGGTTTTAGGTCTTCATGCTCCCTTTCCAACAGCCGTTAAAAGACTGGTTCGTTCCAATGTAACAACTAAGAATTCTACAAAGGGGTATGGCTGCCTATTGATCTGCAGTGGGATTGCCGCCCCCAAATCAGCACCATGTGAAAGGAAAAAGGTGGGAGGGAGAAATTCTGGTTGTCGTCACTTCTCTTCTAATTAAGACTTGCAACCCATTAACATGTAGATGTCTCTGATAAAATAAAACTGTCAGTCATTTACATTCTCTCATGAATAAAATTCCTAAGGATTTATATAAGGCCCTCCTTAGTTCAAGAAGAGGGGCCAACAGGATGCATTTGGGAAAGTCCCTGTTTCTCATTTCGGAATCCTGGCTTTTATTTGCTGGTGAAGGTTGTCTCTGTTGTTTCTGGTTTGGGGTGTTTTGTGTTGTGTTTGAGAAAGGTCTCACTGTGTTTCCCAAACTGGCCTGGAATTCCTGATTCTCCCATCTCAGTCAGCCAAGGAGCTGGGAATACAGGCTGCGCCCACATCACACTCAATTCTAATGAACTAATTTTAAAGTTCTTAAAGGTGTTAGGGTTACGATTTCAATTTTTTAAGTCGCCATCGACTGGAAGCTTGAAACAGTTCCGAGCCATGACACAAGGGCAGTTTATCCTGTTTCTGATGCCCTGTTTGTCTCTGCTAACTGCTCTGTAGTTCCATCTGTGTCCTCCAGATGGCAGTGTCGTCCCACTCGATGCTTTCTCAGCGCTTGTTACCAAGGCTTTGCCTCCTGTACTACTGTGTTTTGCTTGATTGCTTGGTAAAGAAAATGTGGGATTATTTTCCATCTCTATAAATCTACTTACATGAATAATCATTAAACAATTTTTGTACGTGGATTTTTGTCGTGATAACAATATAAAGAAAGCTACCTTCCTTGATCCCTTGACAAGGGCTACCTGGACCTAAAACTCAAGCAAAAGCTGGGTTCACTGGGTTGCCAGGAGGAGGAAGTGGGGACATTATCCATCTAAAATAAGTCTGCTGCTAACCTGTCTACGTTTGGGCTGAGCAAACCACCGCTTGAAGAACCATGGAGTTGATTTCTATGAGGATTTCAATATAATTACATAAACATTCCTGGTTACATTCACAATTGTATTAAAGATTTTAACATTCTGAACTGGTGGCCTACAGTTTTTGAAATTAAAAAAAATATTATGAATTACACAAAGCAATGTAGGATTTCTAGGAACATAATGCTTGACCCTTCGCAGAAGGAAATGTGGGTTGTCCACCAGAGTACATGTTTCTGATTTAATAACTTTAAAAATATAGAATAATCTTGCTAGCATATCTAAGGTAAGGTTTTTTTTATTATTATATCATGATTCTTCTAGGAGGATGTGTTCATGCTACCTTAGACTCCAGGAGGCCTGAGCAAATCAGGTTTTAACACACACCATGCTTTCCCCTCCACATCCATTTCAGCTCCTGAGCAGCTGTGAGCCAAGTAAGGACAAGGGGTTTCCATGGCTGTAGAGCAGGGCTCTCAACCTTCTTAATGCTGGGATGCTTTAATACAGCTCCTCACGTTGTGGTGACCCCGACCGTGAAACTATTTGCGTTGCTATTTCAAAACTATCATTTTGTTACTCTTATAAATCATCACAAGAACATCTGTGTTTTCCAATGTTCTCGGGTAACCCCTGTAAAAGGGAGTCGTGACACATAGGTTGAGAACCACTGCTCTAAAAGTGGTGAGCCACACAACTCATTCTAATGTCATTTTCAGAAAACTTCAGGGCCCAGCCAATCAGAGAGGTCAACTCCAAATAGCCGCGGTCTTAGGTGGTGCATGTGAAACAGTTTTGTGCAGCATGCGGCCTTTTGATAATTTCACTGGAACTTCTGGTCCTGGACACCGCGTAAGTGGCCACAGCTGTGCTGGTGTTTCTTGTTCAGCTAAAGCGAACCTCACACCATCTTCTCGGATGTCAAAGAGATCATTGCGTGTACCACAGAGGTCTCTTAGAAGCCCATGGGCCCATTGTCCATTGTCAGCCTGAAGTGCAAAGTCAACCCCACTGAGGGTTTGAGAATATCGTTGGATCCTTACATGAGAAAATCGTCTTGTCTGATAATTGCCTAATCCCGGGTCCTTCTCACCTTTCACTGGTCTGTTGCCCAAGCAATTGGCACACACAGACACACACACACACACACACACACGAGATAAGACTATAAGGATGGAACTTTAAACATTTCTCTGTTTTTCAAGGAGCTGTGCAGATTTCATAGACTAGTAAAAGGTTTTTTTTTTTTAAAGCAATATCTGATTATTGAAGGAAATGTAGAAAAGGGGGAAGAAAAGATAACCCAAGGAGCCATTAATAAAATAAAATAAAATGTTTAGGGGGGAAAAGCAATGCTTTTACCAAAATATTTTCAATCATAAAATGTAAGCTAGTAATGTCATCTAAAATCCTGGGGGACAAAAAGGAAGTCGAATTTTTCAGCAACCTGGTACTTTCGTTTTATAAAGTACAAACCCAACAGTCTTCAGATCAGTTTACAGCAAGGCCAAGAGCTCCATTGCCCTCCCGTCTGACATTACACTGTGTAGGTAATCTGATGACACAAGCTTAGCAAACAAAGCCAGGGATACACTCACTGAAAGAATTGTGTGAAATACCTTCTAGGAGTCAAATGGCCAGCAAGTGTTGTGCTGGAGAGACTTCTGCTGGAGCCCAGCCAGCCCAGCCTGTGAACTGAGTAGGCGAATTCACTGATAGTCAGCCCCCAAACATTGAGCACTGCCAGAAGCCAGGCTTTGGCCCTAAGCACCTGGGACACAGTAGCAAAGAAAACATTTAATCCCCTTAGTGGTAGATCAACAGAAAGCCACAAAAATGAAGTATTTGGTGTGTTGAAGGTGTTGGTCCAGGTGAGAAAGAGAACAAAGAAGGGTGGGGCTGAGGGACTAGGGTGAGTGTACAGGTTTTGTTTTGTGTGTACGGGTATTATGCAGGACCCATGGAAGCCAGAAGAGGGCACTGGGTCTCCTGTATGGATTCCAAATACCAGAGCTGCCAGCAGCTTATCGTTAAAGGTGAGCCATCAGCACAGCCCATTTGACGTTGATGCAGAGTCTCAGGCAGCTCAGGCTGGCCTCACACTTGCTCCGTAGCTGAGGATGGCCTGCTTCCTGCAACTCCAGAGTGCTGTCATCATAGACTTGCACTTCCGTGCAAGCTTTTATGCAATGATGATGAACAAACCCGGGGCCTCTTACTTGTAGGCAACTGTTTCACCAGTTGAGCTACATCTCTTCTCCCCTTGATTCTGACTAAGATTAAGGAAGACCACTGGAAGGGAGGTGAAACCAGCTCTATTGTGTCCAAAGTACGCCAGATAGGAAGGGAGACTGGCGAGAACAGAGGTAGGGGTGAGGACAAAGCGTGTCCAATCTTACGAGGATTCATTGTAACTTCAGGAAATAGAGGCGGGTATTCGGGGTCACTGTTAATTTTTTTCGCTACCTATTACTCATTATGCTTCTATTTCCTTCAATTTACACAAAACAAAGTTATTGTTAAGTTCTTTGATTCATGGGCCTGGCCCAACCAGCCCTGCCTTCCTGTGGGCACACTCGTGAGGGTAGCAGATTGTTCCCAGAGTATTTTTATATTGCCTAAGACACTGGGTTCCACTTCCTAGAAAGACTTTGAATGTCTCTTCATTCTGCTGATGCTAGTGTTGTACTCTAAGTAATTCTCTGAGCAGAAATGGACTCATGAGTCCTGGGTAGAGTCTATAAACAACAGTAACAGCTTATGTGGTCTACACTACGCTATCTGACTTATCCTGAGGTGAGCTCTCACTCCGCCATCATAACAAGCCTATTGGTAGTGACCATTTTTTGTTGCTGTTGTTTTAGTTTGTTTGTTTTTTGAGACAGGGTTTCTCTCTGTGTAGCCCTGGCTGTCCTGAAACTCACTCTGCTGCTGGCTTTCGCCCTCACGAAGATCCACCTACCTCTGTCTCTGGAGTGCTGGGATTAAAGCCGTGCGCCAGCCACCACTACCTGGTGTTAGTTACCATTTTTATGGCCCCTGTTTTACAAATAAGGAATGGAGGCATAAACCAAATAGGTTAACCCAGGACTGTGTGGTTCGTAACAGCGTCTCCCAGAAACTTGGGTCTTTGGACCCACAGCTCCCAGCCTTCCCCATTAGAATCAAGGGAACATAGAAAATATTTACCACACACCATTGTGTGAACTAGAAAAGTTTGTAAATGGAGAGGAACATGTGATGTGGATTTCCCACTTCCCCACCCTCATGTCCCTCAGTAAGTAAAGCAAAGCTAAATGTGCAGTCCTGTTGGCATCCCTATACAGGTTGCCCACACTTTTCCTCTAAGTGATGCTGCAGGGGTGGTTGGTACCAGAGATGAAATTCCATATGTGTGTGTAGTACTGGGGTTCATCTATAATCACCAGAAAGACTTCCTAGACCATAAACCCGCTGAAAGAACCACCAATTGGCCTCGTATTCTCTCTCTGTACTTCTGCAGTGTGTCAAAGATGACCGAAGGGGATCAATACACAGGATGTGGTAAATGGATCCCGTTCCCCATCAAAGTAAATCTGAGCACTATTCCAGGCTGAGCCAGTTTTATTTTCCCAAAGACAGCTAGCGAAGTATGTCAAACATCCCACAGACTTCCTCATAGGCTCTGCTTCTTCTAAGGGAAGAATACCTTAGCTTGGCTCCTGGGGCTGTTTGCGTTTGACAAATGCTGTCTGTAGTCACAACAAGCAGAACGCTGTGGGCTCTAAAGGCCAGTACCCTCTCTCTGGATCCATCTCTGGATCTATCTCACTCCAGAGCAGACGTGGTTTGCTCTTGGGAAGGATTTCTGCCCTCCACTATGGAGTGAGATGTGTTTCATCATCCCAGGGACAGAGGGTAGAGAGGGAGTCCTGCTGTGTCTTGGGAGCAATTTCTTTTTTTAATTTTCTTCCATATTTCTTCCTTCATGCTCAGCACCAGTGATCACAGACTCTGACGGGCATCAGGGGGCAGGGAAAGTCTTCTATCAGTACCCCAAACTGCAAACAGGCTGGCTTACCCATCCTTCGTCACTGTGGTTTTCAAGTGCTCTTGGCCTACAGGATAAATAAACCTCCCGGTCCCCTTATTCTTCTCATCTAGATTTCTACCTGTTTCGGGTTATGTCCGACAAAAAGTATGCCAAGGGGATATTTCACTGTGCAAACCCAAGGACATGAGTTCAATCCCCAGAACCCATGATTTTAAAATTGGACCTAATGTTGTACACTTGTAATCCCAGTGCTAGGACACAGGAGGTGTCCACAGGAGGACCCCGGGGCTGCCTAGCCAGTCAGCCTCATTAGCAATCTCCAAACCACAGAGAGACCCTGCTTCAAAATCAATGGACAGCTCCTAAACAATCCCTGGGGCTGTGCCCTGGCCTCTGTATGCC